>NC_041334.1:26866670-27203337 GCF_004354835.1 Perca flavescens | reverse complement strand
CCCATCTTGTTGTCTACTCTTTATCTTTCACCATATACTGTTGTCTGACTGCATTTTCCTTTTCAACACAATCTGTATGTTCCCCCCCGCCCCCTCCTTTACACACAGACAAACTGCTCATAGCCATTTGGAAAGTCTCTGGTATAACAAGGACAGTTTAAATCAGAACAAGCTGGCATATTTTGGCCAGGACCTGCACTTATGGTAATTCAATCAGAAAGAGAGGGGAGAAGGGGGAGTTAAAAGTGAAAAGGGGCACACAGAGGGTAGTAGAGTGTGAGACGGGGAAATAAGAAAAACAGAGGGAGGAAAAAGGAGACAGTGGGCGAATGGGAGGGTGAGGTAGGGGTTGAGTGGTTAAAGAAGTTTGATCCACATGTGGTAATGATTGTCTAATTACAGCAGATATGTTGAAGTGTTACTGCCTGGAGGACAGATGGTGATTGGCGGGCGCAGCGCTGCAAAAATGAAATGATTGGATGGGGGAGAAATCAAGACGGGTAATTGGAGATGGAGGAGAAAGAAGATCGAGAGAAGTGTCATGGTGGATTCCGCCTCATCTCCCTCTCCTTCCTCTTCAGCCTCGGACACAAGGCTTTTTTTCCAATTCAGGGGCCGCCCCTTACAAAGGCTCTTCAGTGATTCAGCCTGCACCTCATCCTCAAAATGAGACAGTCCACAAAGACATGCTCCTCATCAACTCACACAGTCAAAAAACTAGTAGATTATCAGTACAAAATGGCCCTTAAAAGGCTGACAAGAGAGTACCTGTTTTAAAGGAATAGTTCGACTTTTTGGGAAATATGCTTATCTGTGTTCGAGCCAAGTTAGGTGAGATTGATATTACTCTCATGTCTGTACATGCAAGACTTCATCTGTACAAAAACTGAAGTGTAAAACTGCAGACTGATCTCATGAAGTGGCGTATGTATGACACGCCAATTGGTATGCTATTATTGACGTGTTATCAAGAGGCATACTCGGTGTTTAGTGTAAAATCCACACCGAGAGGTTGGTTGGGGTGGAGGATGGGTAAAACACAGGACTTTCACCATCCGGCGTGTGACCATTGTGTCCTGTGTGTGAGGTTTCCTTTCCACGTTTGTTCCTTTCCTAAACTCAACCCCGTTCTTCTTTTCCTAATCTCAACTGTTTCTTCTTTTCAACCGTTTCTTCTTTTCCTAAACCCAACCGTAGCCTCGTGATAACACGCCTCGTGATAACACGCCACGTGGCTACGCCTACATTGCAGACTGCCGTCCACTGTATACACATAGACTGTTAATATTAATGGACAAAGCATCCACTTTGGCAAAGTGCTGCAAATGCGGAAGTGCCTTAAACCTGCATTCTCTCTGAATTCCAGCAGGGGGCGACACGTGCGGTT
The DNA here is from genome assembly GCF_004354835.1 of Perca flavescens. Lineage (NCBI taxonomy): Eukaryota > Metazoa > Chordata > Actinopteri > Perciformes > Percidae > Perca > Perca flavescens. The sequence goes on along the minus strand of NC_041334.1, from coordinate 27,201,950 downwards.
GCAAAAGGAGGTCGGTTTCTGTAGAAGTCTATGAGAAAGTGACCCACTTCCCACTTGATTTATTACCTCAGTAAACATTTTCATAATGGGTTTAAGGTCTCAATCGCTAGTTTTAAGTCTTCTGCAACACAGAATGATGTTCGTTTTTTTAATTATGGCCTCGTTGATTTTAAAATTGGCGATAAAGCAGGGGTTGTTTTAGGGCGTGGCTATGATGTGATTGCAAGTGAAAGTGTATAATGTAACGTAGAGCGTAAGCAGCTCCTCCCTCACTCCTCCCTCTCGTCTAAAATCATCACATCCGCAACGGCAAACTCGACGACGGATAGCAGATCTCCACAAACCAATGGATGACGTCACACATGCGCTGTCCATTAATATACAGTCTATGTGTATACAGCGTAGACACACACGCGGATACCTCAAAATGCGTACAGATAACACGACACTTGGCTTTAGGAAAGTGGCGTGTATGTTTACGCAAAGAAAACTGACAATTTGCCACTTTAAGGGGGATTATGTGCCGGACTATTTCTTGGCCCGTACCAGTAACTTCATGAAGTTGCCTGGCAACTGGTTATGAAAACCAGGCAAGACCTAGTCAAGACCTAGAAATAATGATAATGTTGATTATGTTGCTAATATTAGCAGTCCGATCCCATTTACTATGTAGACCAGAAACCTTAGAAGCTGACATCCTGTTTTGGCTTTGTGGTGATAGAGACCTACATCTGATCATTTCTTTTTTTCCTAACATGACGGTTGCTGCTTAAACAATTGCTGGTGAAGAGGAAGAGAGAAACAGAGAAGAGAAAGAAGAAAAGGCAACATCCTTGGCTCGGGTCCCTCAATGCCAGAAGATATCACCCTACCTGTACCCCTGAGAAGCTCTGCATCTACCTGGACTAACTACTTGGTATATCATTATTATAGCCCATAGCTACAAGGACAAATCTACACAGCCCCATCTACACTCATAAACTGACTAGTGGCTAATTTAGCATTGCCAACCTCACCCATGGTGTCATTTTCTCCAACGCAACACACCAAGTCTGCAGCCACTGGACTTACCAACCACTGTTTTCATTGTTTTTAAATTGCTTTACTTTTAATATTTCCAGGTGACTGCCTAGAGGCTGATGTCGCCCCTTCAGACGGGTTAACGTCTGGTACTGAGAAAACTTTTTGTTTTTTGGTCTAAAGAGCTAAGAGATGTTCCCCATTTCATTCACCTTCTTTCTTCAAAGCTGTGTAATAATCTGCAGCAATGCATCATATTCTATATGATCGTCATTTGTACCGTCGCTGTCCTGTGAGAACCATTTATCTCTAAAAAGTATTTTTAGGCCTTTATTTCCACAGGACAGATGAAGACATGAAAGGTGAGAGAGAGGGGGAATGCCACAAAGCAAAGGGACGCAGGTCGGAGTCAAACCCACGGCCACTGCATCGAGGAGTAAACCATTATATATGTGCACCCACTCTACCAACTGAGCTAACCTGGCCACAAAAGTCAGCTTTCATGGTGTCAGAAAAACAGCCCTGGTTTCAGCTTTGTGAAGATGCACTAGCTATTTCTCTATGATTCTTAATGCCTGTCCCTCGCTGTCCCTGCGTTTTCTTGATACATCCATGCCTTCGTCCGATTTGCCAATTCCCCGCGAAATCAGACGAAACAATTTACGGCATGCAGACCGGAAAGGCCTATGTTTATATTTTCCCTGGCAGTTTCAAGCTTCAAGCTTCTTATAATACATCCATGGCTTTGAGTAGTATGTTAGCCAGTTAAAAAGCAGGGGGAATAGATCATTTTATTTATTATTTTGTAGGTATGGCTGATAATGGGGCAGGAATCAGGAAAAAATAAAATAATTGTCCGAAGAACAAAAAAGCTAAAAGGGACAATGATAACGTTAGAGCGCGGGCGAAAGTCAAATTTGGTCGGTCATTCAACAGATGGAAATAATTGTGGGATTTGAGATGATTCTTCCTCCTAGACAGGTATGTATATGACATATATACATACATACACTACTGGTCAAAAGCTTTATAACACCCAAATTTTTTCAGGTTTTTATTGAAATTCATGCAGTTCAATGTCTTGTACTCTGAAATGAAAGAATATTACAAATGAACAATTTAAGTTAAAAAAGAAATCATGGAATCAATTTATAAACCAAAATGTATTCTAAATTTTTGACTCATCAAAATAGCCCCCTTTGGCAGATATAACAGCTGAACACACTCGTGGCATTCTTTCTACAATGGAAATCAAATATTCTTCAGAAAGTTCTCCCGAACTCTGTTGCAGAAGTTCCCATAAATGTGTGGCACTTGTAGGTTGCTTTGCTTTCACTTTTCTGTCCAGTTCATCCCAAACCAGCTCAGTGGGGTTTAAGTCTGGTGACTGTTCTGGCCACTCCATGTTTTTAAGCTTACCATCTAGTTCTTTTTTGCAAAGGTAGTTCTGGCATAGCTTGGATTTATGTTTTGGGTCATTATCTTGCTGTAGGATGAACCCCTGACCAACTAGGTGCATACCAGAGGGTACTGCATGGTGCTGCAAAATGCTGTGGTAGTCGTTTTGGTTCAGGGTGCCTTTCACTCTGTACAAATCACTGACCCATGGATCCAGCAAAACAGCCCCAGACCATCATGCTTCCTCCTCCATGTTTGACAGTTGATGTCACACACTGAGGAACCATACTTTTGCCTACTCAATGACGTACAAAAACCCTGCGTGATGAACCGAAGATTTTAAATTTTGATTCATCAGTCCATAACACTTTCTTCCAGTCTTCAGTTGTCCATTGGCAGTGTTTCTTGGCCCAGGCAAGCCTCTTTTTCTTATTCTGACGTCTTAGCAATGGCTTTCTTGCTGCAACTGGACCTATCAAACCTGCAGCTCGAAGTCTTCTCTTTACAGTTGAAACTGAGACTTGCTTATTACGACCACTATTAAGCTGTGCTTGAAGCTGTTGTCCTGTGAGCCTGTGAGGTCTTCCTGTCAGAGTTTCCCCCAGTTTCTAAGTGCCTTTTGATGGTGAAGAATATTGTACTCACTGACACCTTGACTTTCTTCACAATTTCTCTGTAGGAAAGACCAACATTCTTAAGTGTTATGATGGTCTGTCTCTCTTCCATTGTTAATTGCCTTTTTCCTGCCATTTTTATAGCAACACACTACTTTCTGCAGTACAATACTGTTCAAATAATGCTCACGAGGGTATGGTACCACAGTGTGTTCCAACAATACTTTTATACAAACAGAGAGGGTTGTAAGTAAAGTTGGAACACCTATGGGAATATGTAGCACCAACTTTCAAAGCTTGATCAACCTCCATTGCTGCAGAACAGCTTTACATTGTTTAACCATTTCTTGTTCCCTGAAAAAGGCCTTTTTGTAAAATACTGAAATGTACATTATTTTTCAGTTTTGGGTAACCTTACTTTTTTTTTAACCTCAGGCAGTTCAACACTTATCGTTGTACCATTTCAAGCTATTCATCGGACTTGAACTGCTAAAATTTCAATAAAAACTAAAAAAATTGGGGTGTTCTAAAACTTTTGACCAATAGTGTACATATAAACATACAAATAAAATAAGCCATATATATATATGTGGCTTATTTTATTTGTGAAATACATCATTGCGAGATGTGGTTTTAGCCTAACTGTGGCAAAGTGGGTGATGCACTCACCACTTGTCCCTGTGCTTATGTGCATTTTTCCATATTTATTTTACACATTGCTCGTTATTTTATATGGTACTTATTTCACACACAACCACTGTTTAGTTTCAATAAGATTCATTAATTTGCAGGTTTGCACAGTTAGTCTGTTTCTTCATCTCACCATTTCTTTGTTGTTTTGTTTGGTCCACTGTGCAGAAATGTTTGGGGAGGAGCCGCCCAGCAGCAGGATGTATTTGTAATATTGATGATGTCATCACTGACATCACGGGTCAGAACCAATGGATGGGGGTTTCTTGCATATAGTGATTAGTCATGTTTGGTTTATGCATTTGAGGGGTAATTCCGGGGAAGCAGCATACCTCAGAAAAGTGTTCTTTATCTGTGTAGTATAATTACAACTGTCTAGCTTTGTTCAGAATGTGGTATTGTTCAAATGTTTAAAGAATTCCCCCCAGGATGATAGTGGTGTAGTCCAGGGCTGACATTGGAAAAACATTTTTCTGAGTGAAAACTTCATCATTCACGTCACTTCCTGTGGGAATCAGAAGTGGGAAACTTGGGCTCAATTTTGCTAACAGTTTCCCAGTTGGTGATGCGTTGTTGACAACTGACATTTGATGTAGGCGACTTTGGTTCACTGAACATATTTCAATGACAATAAACTGTTTATTGTGGACAAAATGCCTCTGCCAAAAAAACATACACAGAGATAAACTGTTTCAAATTATTCATAAATAGGCCCATGCATAAAAAATTGTCTGCAGAGTTCCTCCACTTCACTGAAATAATAAGTGGACAACATAATCACTGATGGGTTATAAAAATATTGGTAACACTTAAAAAATGCATTCATTACTACTTCTTAATTAATGTATTACCTAATATTTGTAAATAGTTAATAAAGATTTCATAGCATTGTTGTTGGGGATTCCCTCCTCTGTGTCCTCCCTTTGGGGACAATGTGTCTGGCTCCAATAAAAGACCTACATATCCCCACATATTCGTTAAATTGGTAATACACTGATCCTCAGCAAGAGCCAAATAAGACAATAAGACAAAGTCAAATACATTTGTTTAATCAGTCAAGCATCGGATTTTCAATACACAGATCTGTGGGATCACAAAGCACGCAGAGACTAAGTTTCCCTAGCAACAGACAAAAAGTCGGAGCCGGTCCATGTATCTCTAGAGTAGACAATCACACCTTGTGAGCCCGGATCTATTCTTCCCCTCATCTTGTATACTTTCTTTCGTGGGCCCCCTCTTCTTCTCCAGCACAGGGACTGTTATCTTCACACAACACACGCCAGGGTGGGGGCCACTGTTTTACGTCTCGTCCTCATTTGCTCTCACGTGAAGCGGTAAATTCTGCTCCAATTTCACTTATTATTATTACTCAATGTACTTTGCTCGAGACTCATGACCTTTAACTACTCTATAGTTATGGCTTAAGCTAAACCTTCTGTGCGTCAGAGTTTCCTTTTTTCGGGGAATGCAGATGTGTCTCGCTCGGAGAACTTTTAACCAACCCCTCTCTATGACAGCACACGACTCAGCATACACCAAAACACACTTGGTCTCTTATGGAAACCTTTTACATTCTTATTATATTTATCTGCAAATAGTAAGAGCATTATTCTACATTGTGTAAAAAAAAACTGTGAAATACCTGTAATGATAAAGTGTCCCAGGTATAACAATGAACACTAAACATTTCACACTGTAGACAGTGAAGACCAACCCAAACGACAGGCTTTTATCATCTTTTGAAGTAATATGCTGTCTATAATTAATTATAGTCATAAAGTTAACAAGTAATATAATACACCTTTACCTTAGGCTAACAGTTAGCAAGCTATCAGAAGCTAACAATGATTGTAATGTAGGGAACTTTAAGACTTCTAACGTTAACGTTAATTAACTCACTCACACTTCAGCTAGACAGCTAACGCTACTTTATTGTCCAATTCAAGACACCAACTGTTTTCACAGTAAGCATTAAACAAAAAAAAATAACGTTATTCATAATCAGTAATATCACTTACTAAGATAGCTATGCTATTATGGGAACACTACCGTTTTTGTCCACAGGGGCCGCCAAAATCAACACACTTTTCCAAATTTGTCAAATGAAGCCTAACCACAATAAAGAGGAGGTAGAAGTCTTGATAAACATTAAACCAGCTGACAAGGGCAGTACTGTTGTGATTTTAAGTAAAGAACAATGTTTGTATGAGGGAGATAAGATGCACGCCTCAGCACAGTGTATGCATATACTCCAAGCTGTTACTGAGGCTTGGGTGCTCATATTTCCATGGCCTTACAACTCTAATTAGAGCACCAATGCTAATGTATTTTATGTCTAATTTAGTCCTCCCTGCATCTTTGCAGATGTAAATACATACATCCACACCTAGGCTGAAGTGTTTAAAGCCCTTGTGATACCGTTGATTTTAAACCTTGTGGGGACTTGGAGAACTTGTAAAAATAGCAATCACAACCCACTGAAAATAAGTCCAATTCCTCACATACCTTTACCTATACAAGCACTGCCCCCTTGTGGAAAATAAATAGTCCTGCGTAGTAGAACCATAGCTCTGACAGGGGAATGGGGAGGGTGGGGACCTTTTTTCCTGGCATTGTTATTGCTTAAATATCTGATAGGCATGGTGGGATGACCCCCCAAACCTCCAGATGAACTAAGCAAATTGTCGGGGGAGAGGATAAAATAAAACATGTTACTATTTTCATGATCAAACAGCTTTATCTTCTCTGACACATTTTTTATTACTTACTACAATGCAACACTTGGAAAAGTCAGCAGTACTATCTACATGCCCTGAATAACTCTTCATGTCCAGATGGACCTGATTCTTTGTTAAGTACAACAACGACAACAGCAATAATCGCATCTGTCTAGTCCACCAGAAGTGAAGCTGCACAGCTTATTTACACCACAAAGAGGCGCTGTGCAATTACTTATTACATCTTCTGTAGGCATCAGGTTCAGGTTTCAGGTTCAAGAACATGTTGAGAATCTCAGTGGGGTCCAGGGAACCCTGTATGCCATTCAGAGGTGTCTGCTGCAAATGTATTTATTTATTTATTTATTTATTCATTCATTCATTCCGCTTTAAAAATGTTGGGTAAATTCAGATATGGGGACATAAGGTTTTATAAAACAATTTAGGAAAACTGCATTCATTTTCTCACAAGATATATGCTGAAACAAACTAGTTTAATTCACCCCTTCAATGCAAACTACTATCAGTATCTCATTGCTTTGTTAATATGAGTCATGGAAAAGAGTGGTGCAAGCAGTAAACGGGAAATTGAGATTAAAAAGAAAAAAAAATGGCATTAATGGCATATGCCGATAAGGGTAATATGATTGTTAGGACTTCTTTATTGTGCCTAAATGTGATGCAAATTCCAGAATTGGGTTTTATTTAAACAAATTGAACACATGTTTATCAATAATGTAATTTCATAAATATAAATGCTTTTTTAAATTGTCCAGTTATACTAGTAAATAGTACAGTTTAGTTTTAAAACAATTTTCTAATAAAGAACATTTTTATAGAACCAACAGTACTGATAAGTCTTAACATCATTTTATTTAGTTAAAAGAGGATAACGGAGTCTAATATAAACTGTTTTATGAGTCCTGTGCTGAAGTTAGTTATTGATGCTGTACCCTTCAGCTACAAAGACAATCTTTCCTAAAGGACAGGTGGATGTAATGTCTGAGATTAGCTTTATTTTATTAAGTCGTTTTGAAAAGTTATATATTTCTGCTGCACAATCCAATTTTCAAGTTTATCAAAGACTGTTTGAAACTGTGGCTTAAAACAATGTATGTATGCATTCTACTATGTTTCAAGAACAATAGTTAATTGTTTAGAAAGGACATTATGACTCTACTTTAAGTGTAGATTACATTTGTATGGCTGAGAAACCCAGGCCTGCTGTGTCACTGTTTGACATTTGATTAAAAAATGTACAGGAAGTGATTGTATTGTCATTTAAAAATAATAATATTTATCTTTAATACAGGTTTATATTATATAAATATCTACAGTTGTGGAAGAATCACCTAAGTAAAGTTACAAGAAAATGTAATCTGAAATTTACTAGGAACTACAGCTGTTAAATACATGTAGAGGAATAAAAATTACAATATCTCTGTCTGAAATGTGGAGTACAAGTATAAAGTAGCTACAAATGTAAAGACTCAAGTAAAGTAGCCTACCTAAAAATGTATACTTGAGTAAATGTCAACTCACTGTCTCATATTACCAAACTGCTTTCACTAGTTATGTAATATGTTTGGGATTATAACAATGTGGAGCAGGCAAAGTCAAAATATGGAGGAATGTTTGGATGAAAATGTAAAAAACAAACATCGCTGGAGGTCCATGACAAGAAAATGTTCCATCATTAGATCACCGTAACTGAAACTGATAGTAGGCTAGCAGATGACTTTAAAATCCAGAGCAGGGGCTGACTTGCTTATGAAACAAACTGTGACCCCATAGCCTAATTCCCTACAGGTTGAAGTCTGGTGAGGAGTTTCTCATTCGGCTCACTTATCAAGAATAAGAAGTTGTGAATAAAAGAAATCCCACCCAGCTAACGTTACGTGACCTAAATGTAATTATCTGTGTGCCTGTAAGCAACAGGCTGTGTCTTGAATGCTTTCAGTGCGGTTTTGGGGCTGTTTTACGATGCTCATGTTTGCCCAAGAAGCTTCTGACCTACATCTACTCTGTTCCGGCCAATAGTTTGGTTTTTAGCAAACACAATCTGTGGAGGGAAAAGACACGTGATGGAGGGAAGGAGGGGCGGTGGGAGTCACGGTGAGCACCGCCCTTTCCGCACGTGCCAGCTCTTTCAGGCAAAGATCGTCTATGTTTGGAAAGACGGCCACTCGTTAATCAAAGTCTGCGCCAGTTTCCGTGTTGAATGAGCCCTGCTTATGCAGTTTTTCCTTAAACACGAAAGGCACTAGTGGAAAGCCCAGTATAATGTTTTATTTTCTTACTTTCGTGTCTTCTTATGTGTTATTTGGAAGACTTTTTATTTGTTGCAACTTGCCAGCACTGTGACGTGTGCAACTGAAATAATTACAGACTTTTTTGTTTAATAGTTTAATTCATAAAATAAAACTTAAAAAAAAAAAAATGTAAGTTTACATTGCAGCTAGGGGTCTCTCAATCAAAATAATGGATGTATACCCATTGACATATATAAACTGGACCAACAGATCCCGTTGCTCTGGACGGAGACCAGTGAAGGATATTAGATATTAGAAGCACTTTTCCATTGAGCGCTGAGCGTTATTGCACAGCCTCCAACTGAGAGAGAGGACCTAAATGTGACGTGAGCAACCTGTCTGAAAGTTGTAAGTCTTCTGGTAACTGTGCCAAGAGAAATCTCAATCATTCTGAATCTTGCAGAGACGGAGAGCGTAGGTTTATTAGAAATAAACAACGGACAAATAGAGTATTTAAAGTCAAGGCAGTCAATGGAACGCTAACAGGATGTGATCGCTTTGTAGCATCAAAATGGCGCCATAGGAGGTTCGAGTTCTGAAGCAAAGCTTACCCCCTTGTGTATACCGGACTTTTGGTGGGTTTGAAGTTGCATGGGATTATGGGAGTTGTAGTTTTCATTGCTAAACAAAATACCCGATTAAAACGTATCTGTTCACAAACAAGTTTATCCAATCAAGTTTTATTTACTTTACGTTATAACGTTCACCATGTCATTCTGCCGTTTCCCACATAATTTAGTTTTTCTTGATTCGATTTGTATTGGTTACGCTAGCAGACCAGTAAGCAAGCAAGCAAGCTAACATTAGCCAGCAGCTAAAACCACAATATAACAATATATTTCATGTCAATGTCACCTTTTGGATGTTTTCAGCACCGGGGGGAAAGTTTTTTTTTTGTAACGTTACTCAAGACACTGAGCGACATAGGCCTACTTCTCAGGTGTGAAAGGGTGGCGGAATCTCCGGGGCGGCAGAGACGTCCGATGGCCGTTGTTGTGCAGAAGATTTCCCAGCTGTCCGGAACTATCTCCCCCTTCACTTTTTTGCAATCTTAACTACTTGTTTTGGTGCCTAAACTCAGTTTAGGTAGTCGCTGCAGGACAGCCACTTTTTGTCAGCTAAATTAAATCTGTAAATACTCGAAGGGGGAGAGATTTTCAGCAGGGAGGAGATTCTCGGCACGAACACCTGTAACGTAAGGAGACGTAAGGATGGCTGCTGTTCGGACTGGGGTGCCTGGTGGCTTACATGGTCTGTTTCCCGATGGTTATCAACTGCCGTTAGCGTCGTCAGCACCCAGTGGTGGAGTTTGTGCTGGCCGGGTTTGGATTGCTGTACCGTTAACGATAGTGGCTGGCTGCTAGCTGGCTGGGGGCTAACGTTAACTATATGTCCCGGGGCTGTTATCCACTCTCATATTTCCACAGTCTTATACTTCAAACAAACTGAGACTTTCCTCACTTGCAAAATGATCTTTGAAATTGACAAACATTATATGTGTAATTCATGGCACAATTCAAATGGTATAAAATAATCATTGGTCTCTCGCCATTACTACCGTACATATTTTTTCCAAGATAAGGCCCCATGGTAGTCCACCGGAAGTGGAGGGACTGTGCCTCTCTATTAACCTGACTCCGCCAGATGGATTGTTTCGCATTTGCTCAGCATATCCATCTGGGAACTTTCTGTTGGAGAACTTTTGGGAAGGGGCGAAAATACTGGTTAGCTGATTGGATAAACCATCTGTCTATTACAACCTATGTTGGTGATAGACGGACCAAATCAACCAATCAGATCAAACTCTTGCCGAAACCAGTCGGGAGAAGAGCAAAAACATCTTTTCCTGCAAGAAAAGGCTCCAGTGCCATTTTTTTGCTCTTCTTTCAATGAAGGAATACTTTCTAATTCGGATAAAACTTGCGCGATAGCTACGCTCATCTCATCCGTGGAAGCTGCCATGTTGTTTAGACTGAACAGTCGCTTCTCGTTGCGTCACACCTAAACGCGCCTCAAAACCAAAGCCGTTTGGTCGGTCGTTTGGCGAACGGCTCCAAATTTTCTCTATCTCAAGATGCCAGACTGATCCGCGAGTAGAAAACTGGAGCTCGCGAGATCAGGACGGTCTCACGAGGCTACCTCTCTATAAGAATTGATACAAATAAATAATTAGATTTTCCTATTTCATCTTTTTATGTAAAATTGCATCATATTTGTGTGTGTTATATAAGTATTTATTTCACACATTGATATAGTATTTATTTGTACATACCACATACATTATCCTCACAATTTTATTTACTATGCATACTATTGTTCTAAAATAGTGTGTAGTATATTATGAAACTATAATCTGAAATAACAGAAAACTGCATTATTGATTAGGCCTACTTTTCATTAATGCAAACTGACATGGGGTATCTTCATATTATATTTTGTCGACTTATCTGTAGCCTAATGTTTCTTGTGCTGAAATGTTAAATCTGTCATTGAAGCTTGATTGTATCGTGTCTTTTACTGTCTTAAATAATAATTAAATTAGAATTTTTTTAGATACATTCATATTATTTATTATTGTTACGATATTTACTTATTAGCATTCCTCTCAGTAAAGCATGCCTATTATGTTACATAAAATGCTTGTTAAGAAAAAAAAAAAAAAAAAAACATCTGCTAAAGGTCAAATCTAATGTTCGGTTATTTCCATTATATCTTAAAAAATAAATAAACTTATCAGCATTGCAGTGCTTGCACAGCCCACCTTCCACACAAAGTCATTATTGGTCTTCACTCGTTGCCAGCATTGTCTATCAAAATGTTCTATCATGGCATTAAAGCCCATTATCGTCCGTCCTTATCTAACAGAAATGTAAGAAGACTCGGGAGACGAGGCAGGAGTGAGACCTCTTCTTTCCTCTGATTCTCTATGCCTCGTTTCCTCGTTGTCTAATCGCCGAGCCCACGCAACCATTAGCATAAAATGTGTGTCAGTAGGGCAGCGCAGCGCGAGCTCACATGCCATGCGCACATGCTGTAGAGCTTTAACCAGCATTCCAGTGTCGAACGAGCCCAATGTGCCGTCTCCACGCGGGCCTCTCGGCCAATGAAAAAGCAAGAAAGAGTAAAAAAGAGTGGGGACACGAGGAGCGGAAGGGAGGGAGGGAGGGAGGGTAATTGTTTTCAGAGAGCGTGACATACAGAGAGAGACATCCCTGATAGGCCTACATAACGAGAAACAGGCGGTTGACGGGACACACAAAAAGAACACGAAAAAAAAAAAAAACTGGTCACATTTCTCAGGCACTTGAAAACGTGCGGGTTATTTTAGGACTCGTGTTGCTCATTGATGAGTGGGAGTGTTTAAACTACTTCTACTCCGGTCATGTTTTGATCGTGACTGTACATGGCAAGCAGCTGAACGCGTTGGGACCTCTGTAATTTAGAGAACCGCGCAACAGTGATATTATTCCTGCAGACGGAGAGCCGAGCTGTCCTGTGCCGTCACTTTACCTCGGAAATAATTTGGATCAAGAGATCTGCTCTAATTTCCTTTCAAAAAAATATTTCTTTTACTTTTTCTTTGCTGTCCGGGTTTTCTCAACAACCTCAATGCTCTGCGCACACTGCTGTTTGTCTGAGCTTGTGGATACATTCTTTATGCCTTGGCAGTTCTGGACTCTTTCAACGAAACTGATCGGTAGCAAGCAAAGGCAGTCAGTCCAGCATTAGACGCCCACAAAATAAACTACACGGAACAACCGAACAGCATCGACCTACTAGGAAACATGGAACACAGTCCTGGTGGTAAGTGCTTTATAATATATTTTTTGCCTGAATCCACTGGAAACATTACTCGAGTGCCAAACAGCAGTAATTTAAAAGCAGACAATGTTGCATGATGGGAGCAGATGCCATTGCACTTATCTACATCAAATATTGTTCTGTATGTTAATTCTAAGGATCATTTGTTAGCACTGTGCATTCATATAATTGCACCAGTCATTAACGTTACCCTAACTGCTTAATATAACGCCACAAAAGCGTAAATGCGATGATGTGTTTGTGTTTTGTTTTTATCCTGTTTCACCGCATGCCATTTTAAAACACTGGCTAATGCACCCAGTACTTTATGCAATTTATATGCAGAGCTAAAGCCGATTTGTTTTGAATTTAATGGGCAGCCTTTGGGAATGTCACTGTAACAGTCATGCTCAGGAATTATATAGCTATAGCCTAATCCGGGTTGAATAGGGCAGGGTTTTAACTGTAATTCCACTGTAACATGTGGCACGTTGCCAAGTGTTCCTGGGCTGCAGACAGTTGAGAGTTTTGAGTGAGTGAGCTGAGAGGTGAGAGCACAGAGAGGGAAGTCCTTTCTCTTCGATCTCCACGGCGACTTCCGATTCTCAGAAAACTTACAAAAACCACGACCCTAAACGCCCCTTGACCGAGCACGTTAATTGTCTGTCCACGGCCCATCTCACTTATCTTAACATTATTGCCTTTATTGATTGTCGGAATCACGCTCACTCGGGGATAGCCTATAGCCTATATGCGCTTTAGTTTAGACGTAGTTTCTGTATTTTCGATTTTATGGTAGGTTGTAGAGAGTCATTTATTTGTTGCAGTGTGTGATTCATTTAACTTGGCTGTTTGTAATGTCTTTGGCTGAAGCGCAACTTTTTTCCAAAACACTTGAGTGAGTGTGAAAGGAGCAGTCACACCCTCACTGAGTCAAATAGTGTCTGGTGCCAAATGTTCCATCCATGTTACATCCAGTTCTACCAGGACCTGACTCATGATCTAATATAGTGGATTATGAAAACAAGCAAACCAGTTTATTCCTTGGTTGTATAATGGACACCATCGAGTCATCATGACAGAGATATTAATGTTAATTGCTGCAACAGCAGTCCTATAGACTACCATGTCAGAGCAAAAAATTAAGTGGCATAAACCGCCAGGTAAAATAATCATGATGCACTGGACTTATAATCATCATGTGATGATTTGTCCAATGTGCATTTCCCAACAGAAATATTATATTTATGATAACCAAACAGTAAACAGACGCAACGTCCTTGAACAGCGGATGCCCATTATGACTGGCTGGCATGTCTTCTTTCTCTCCTCGCCCAGTGCACCCTGGGTAGAAACAGTCGTGATATACTGGGAATGAATCATGCGCCGTTTTTTTTTTTTTTTTTTTTATTATTACGCAGTTACCCCGCCTCGAGCTGACAGCACGTGTACACAGCCTCAGAATCCACGTGCCGCGCTTGATTCCCAAGCACACCGCTCCTCTCCACCGCGCGCACTCTGCTCGCGCTCAGCTTGCACGGGGATCCCTCTTCGCTGATAGCTTGGTCAGTGGGTCAGAGAGGTTTAGCAGCCTTTTCCTTCGTTCTGGTTACTGTAACCGGTTTCAAAGGTTTGTCAGTAATTATAATGGACCGTATTAAACGTCAAGGTACTGTTTGGTGTCTAAAAGGACATATTAACCTACATTTCGTCATTTCGTTTGGGTGATATGACTAACCTTTTCTTGTTCTTACTGTGCACACAACTACCATTTATTTCAGCGGTGGTATAGTTGCTGCAATAACAATTTATTGCCAACATGAAGAACAATTATTCTGCAGACACTAAGCAATAGATGTATTAAAAAAAAAAAAAGCCTGTCATTAATAACAAACATAAAAAAAACATCTTTTTGTCAGCTTGACAGACATCACACAACTTTATTTCACATTAAAAGCCCAGTTTGATTTGGGTGTCAGATAGTATTTCTATCCGAGCATTAAGTATATCCTGTTACTTCTAGTCTATTAATATATGTATGGGTGAACCCACAATACTCCTCAAAGTCCAAACTGGAACAGCATACAATGGAGTGATGAACATTTCTTTCTATAGCAATAAAAGATAATTGAAGGGTTATGTGATATAAAGCCAATGTTGGCCTCTATTGCGAGGGAACCATGCTTCTTGAAAGTGCTTTATAAATAGACACATGACATGAGGCCAGCTGTTACACGTGGAGTGGGGCTTACTGCTGTTCTCACGAAAGAGGACAAACTAGTTGGAAGTTAAAAGTGGGTGTCTCCCCTCCAGACATGACATGTGCATGCAGTTGGCCTGCCATGCATGCATGGCCAGGGGTTGGGAACACATGAGAGTGGAAGTTTATAGAAGTCTGGCAAAAGGGAGGGGTGGTGGAGTGTAGGTGTTTATTCAGTACTTCTTATGGCTCTGTGTATCCACAGGTCACATGTTGTAACCTGTGCCCGAGTGCAGAAGGGATGATATTCCCTGAGCTTTCTCTGGCACCCAGTCAATCCAGATTCTAGGAAATGGTTACTAGGAGACAAAATAGCCTAAGGAATGTTTTCATGGGAGAGGGGCGGAGATGCAGTTGTGAATGTAGAAATTGGGTGTGGCTCTTATGTGACAGTGTGACCCTGTGCCAAGGTACATGACATTTTTGCTTTATTTTTCACTCACACACACACGCAAACACACAGGAAACTGCATGTCACAGTTCAATGTTGTGGTTGATGCCACCACAACAGACGTCAGGCCCATATTACCTTGAATTCAGTGTTGACACGTGCAAGCAGTGGAATTAAGGAGGCACTTAGAGCTTAACAGAAATGCAGCACGTGTTTTCTCAAGGGTAGAAAACACCAGAGACGAGGGAGGCTTTTTCTCCGATGATTCAAGGTCAAGGTTCAAGAGGAAACGTGCACAGTATGACAGTGTTGACAATCCAAAGGATATTGTTACTACTTGAGATAACACTGCCACTACAGTAAGACTAGAAAGCTCTGTACATGAGTGCAGTAACCTGTTAGGCAGAATTATGCAGACATCTGAAAAAAGGCTATTTTATTAGTCTTGAGTCATGCACAACTGCAATCATGATTGGCATGATATAAATGAATGTGGAGCATGCCATTTCCTCACATGGGAAATGTTGTGGTTGGCAGACTTTTATGCTAAGGTTTTTAGACACCTGACACAGTGATCTAATTGAGAAATAAAAAGGAGAGCAAACTGAACGGAAGACGAGGATCATCGTAAGGGGGCCACCAAAATGGTGTGTGTGTGTGTGTGTGTGTATATATATATATATATATATATATATATATATATATATATATATATATATATATATATATATATATATATATATATATATATATATTAAATATGAATTCTTTTGAATGTTTGCAATAGTACTATTTTTTTTCTAGTTTTATTACCATGATATTTTAAATTAAAATAATTATGTTAGCCATAAAAGTGGGGTAATATAGTTTAGGTGGGTTTGCACTTTTCCCATCCTTAAACACCTGTGGTATGCATGCATGCATAATGAAATGTGAAAAAAAAGAAGCTCAAGTGTCAAAATAATGGCCAGCAACAACGTGACTGTTTCTGGTGACTTTGTGGAATACAGTGACGTAAGGAAACTCTGCCCTGCTTTGCTTCCCTCTTTGTAGTCCCTGCATTAAAGCCTTCTCTATTCCAAACGTGATCTGCTCTAGCGCTTGTTATTGTACTGCTGCTGTTGTCTACACGAGACTGCGCAAAGAGCCTTGTGAGCCGGGCGGGAACTGTGTCAAGAGTCCATGTGAGCTCCCGGTCAGGTGGCTGGCGGATAGATGGGTCTGTATGCCCGCAGCCACAGTGGGGAGGGAGGAGGAGGTAGAAGGGGAGGAGAATAATGAAGAAGGGAGGGAGGGAGAGGAGGAAAGAGTCAATGCTGAAAGCAAGCAGACAGGGAGCTGGCTGGCTTAGCCTCCACGTGAGGGGCAGGCTTTAATCTTGCAGGGAAGAACGGTCTGCAAAACAAGGAGGGTGGGGGGCGGGCAGATGGGTGTTGTGTTGAGGGGTAATAGGGCATTTCTGACTTGATGTGACATCCGTAAACAAAAGCCTGTTTATGGCTCGTCTATCATTGTGACCATGTAGTGACTCGGTCATATTGTGATAAGCATTTTATGGTGTTTCCCATTCACATAGATTTGCTTTGTAGTATCCTGAAATACATTTAGCAAGGATATGATCCATAGTAGGCTATAATGTTATGGCTCAATAACCCGTTCAACCAAGAGATGGGGTGTTTTCTTACCTGATCATTGTGTGTTTAGCATTATTTATTCACATAACTCTCCAATGGGCTTCCAAGATGTCAAAGTATTAGTAAAAGCACAAAAGAGAGTTTTTATTTGATTATCTAACATGTGAACACAACCCAGGTGAAGATCAGCAAACTGAGTTTTGGCCCCTCTCTGTTCCTCCAGGTGGTGTTATCTTGTACGCTGGCTCGTCCGGCAGTGCCAGCCCGAGTCCTGGCAGCCCCTCAAGTGGATACCAGTCCCAGTCGCCCTCTTCCCACTCGCAGCCTTCATCCCCAGAGGGTGTCTTCTTTCAGGAGATTGGGCCCCTGAAGCAGAGAGAGGAACGGAGGGGCGGGATTCCTTCCCCGAAATTGGTCTTCCAGTTTCCTGAGGTGAACAGTGCTCCTGTTGCCCAAATTACAACAGTATCATCGGCAACTTACAGCCATCCCACAGTGGCCAAAAGACCTTGTGGTTTCACTGGAACGTTCACTAGTAAGTACCCTCACTCACTTCCCTCCTTCCTGTTCTCCTCTATGTTTACCTGCCACCACTATATTACTGTACTTCTCTCTCTGATGATGAATGTATGCTTCTTTCACAGAGACCGGAGGTATGGTACTTCTGTGTAAGGTGTGCGGGGACATTGCATCTGGGTTCCATTACGGTGTGCATGCCTGTGAAGGCTGCAAGGTAAGACCCAGCAAAGATAGTATTATGCCATGTTATTCTATTCATTTCGTACACACAACATGCATGTTGCCACAAAAGACACTCTACAATGCCTTTTATTATTCTTGTGCCTTCTCCAGGGTTTCTTCAGACGCAGCATTCAGCAGAATATCCACTACAAGATGTGTGTAAAGAATGAAAACTGTGTCATCATGCGCATGAACAGAAACCGGTGCCAGCACTGCCGCTTTAAGAAGTGTCTCTCCGTGGGCATGTCCAGAGATGGCGAGTGTTAATGTCTTTTTTTTAAAGAAGTTATTTAAACATATGGCAACTAAAAGTGAAATCATTTGTTTCTTTTCTTAGTGTAGAGAAGAATTAAATGTATCTTATGTATGCAGGGTTACATGGAGAATCTGATGTTCCTGTCGTAGCTTTTGACTAAAAGATAATTCTACCATTGAAATAGGTCGTAAGGAGGTCTTCTCGTCACCTTTGTCTCTCTCCGTTCCCCTCTTTTTGCTCCCCACTGTCATCCCCTCTCCTCACCCTGCTGTCTGATTTATGGCAAGAGGCGCTCTAGAGTCCCAGTAGTCATCAGTCATGGAGAAACTGTGACAAATGTAGTTTATTTTGGGAAATTGGGGCACAAGGTTGTTGCATACGCAGTGCGTCCACCAAGATGTACAGTTGTTACCTATTACTTTTGTCTAAACGGACATAAATAAAAAGGCAATTGAGACATAATGTTATTATTTCCTGATCAATCATGAACTATAGCGCTAGACTTGAAATTAAAATAATATTACAACAGTTAATCTGCTCTAGTGCATCATTTCACCACAGGACTCCGATCTCTGGGGATATGGCTAAACTAGGTGATAATAAATCATGGTTTTTCTGGAGCAAACATTTTTAGCTGACCTAAAAAAAGCCAAAATGCGGGAGTGAAAAATTACCTACATCAGATCACAGCAGGGACACTTTATTATTAATAACCATATTTTACATGTTTTCATTTTCTGAACATGGACAGAAGCCATTTTTATTTCACGTCTTTGACTTGACAACATAACTGCTCTGCTCGCAAGTAAATTTCATCATCGGCATCCAATTTATTTTCCACCTTCAACCCTTTGTCTCTTCACATCTCCTACCTGACTTTCTTTACTTTCCAGTTCCAGTTTACTAATGACACCATGTTTAGTGTTATTGACCCAGTGACCTACTTCTCAAAAAAATAGAGAGAGTGAGTGTTCAACTTGAAGACAGAAAGCAAGAGATGAGAGGGAGAGACTGGGGGAGGTGGTGTAGCATGCAGTGTACTATAAATAGGGATCTCAGTGGAGGTGGAATTGGAAAAAGGGGGGAAGGGAGCCTTGTAGAGCTGGAGAGGAGGATGAGGCAGTAGGATCAGATGAAGGCTGTGGGTCTGTATTGTGGGGAAACAGCTGTGGTGCACACAGAATAGTTGGAGACAATAGAGAGATTTTGGGATTAGTAATCCACATAGAAATAACATCTTAATTGTCAGATGTAGAATTCAACAAAGAGTGGTTGTTTCTCTATATTGTCATCATTTCAAGTGTTTATGCTGTTCAGTGTATTAATTAAAGCGCAGCCAGCTATATCAACGCTTGATGTCGGCAAATGCTAACAGAGGACGCTTTCTTCTATTCTCCTCAGCTGTGCGTTTTGGGCGTATTCCCAAACGGGAGAAGCAGAGACTACTGGATGAGATGCAGAGCTACATGAACAGTCTCAATGAATCGGCTTCCATGGAAATGGAGGTGTCCCCTCCTCCCGATGCCCCCTGCAGTCCACAGAACCAGACGAATGAAGGTGCGGGCTCCATGTCGCAGTCTTACCGCAGCAACTTAATGAACAGAGATCAGAAACCACTCAAGATGGCTGCCGGCAACGGCAACATCGGAGCTTCCTCTTTCCAGAACAACTCAGTGCAGCAACCTTCCCTGTCGCACTCGGCAACCCAGACCCACCACACGGTTCACGGGGAGCAGGCGAGCTACCACATCCCCACAAGCTGCCCGGTTTCCTCCACCAACAATGAAAACTCCACTGTCATCGATGACGCCAAGTACACCTTCTCTTCCAATCAGAATCAGTGCCCCGTCAGTGGCCGCCTATCCTCTAAATCCTACTCAGCCAATCAGAACAGTTACCCAGCCAGTGATTCCCAGAACCAAAGTCCCTGCCCCTGGACGCTAAACGGAGGAGCCAAAGTGCTGGTGAGACTTTCTTTTCCCCGTAATTGTGTAAATGTGAATATCTGTCAATATAATGCCAATAAAATGTCCATAACACTTCCTTTCCTCTCTTCTCTGCAGGCATGTCCACTCAATTCCTGTCCAGTGGCTCCGGCCAGTCGCTCCAGTCAGGAGGTGTGGGAGTCTTTCTCCCAGTGCTTCACCCCTGCTGTTAAAGAAGTAGTGGAGTTTGCAAAGAGCATCCCGGGCTTCCAGTCTCTCAGCCAGCACGATCAGGTCATGCTGCTCAAGTCCGGCACTTTCCAGGTACATCAAGCTAAATATAATGAGTTTGCAGGGACTGTGGGAGATTTTCTTTACTTCCATTTCCTATCCTTTCCGAAGCTAATCTGCTCTGGTTCTCTACGCAGGTTCTGATGGTGAGGTTCTGCTCACTGTTTGACCCCAAGGAAAGGACAGTGACCTTCCTCAATGGGCAGTCATACTCCCTGGCATCGCTCAGAGCTCTTGGCATGGGCTCCTTACTGGACGCCATGTTTGATTTCAGCGAGAAGCTCGGATATTTGGGTCTGGAGCCAGACGAGATGGCTCTATTCATGGCTGTCGTGCTGGTTTCTGCTGGTAAGCAGGCATACTAATACATGTCTTCAAAGCACATACTGTATGCCCACATTTCCTCGTGTCTAACCAGATTTTTCCCCCCCCTCCCCTTTTCTCCAGATCGCTCTGGTATAGTGGAGGTCGGAGCAGTGGAGCAACTGCAGGAGAATCTAATAAAAGCTCTGCGCTCTCTCATCACCAGTCGCCGCCCGGACGATAGCACCCTCTTCCCAAAGTTACTTCTACGTCTGCCGGACCTGCGCACGCTGAACAACCACCACTCTGACAAGCTTTTAGCTTTCCGAATAGATCCTTGAGTTCGAAGAGCTAAAGCTTCCGGAGGTGCTTTGGGAAGCCTCCCTGCTCCCCATGCAAGCCTGGCCTGCCACACACAGTACGCTGGCCTCTGCATGATACTGTGGGAGCTGTGCCAAGTCTGATGCCATGAGAGAGCGAACTTGGGGAGAAAAAATATCAGTGAAGGATGTAGGCACATCAGAAGGGTGGAGGCTCCTGAACTGAAACCTCTTCCAGTTCCAGGATTGCTAAAAAAAAAAAAAAAAAAAACATTAAAAACATAGATTGTGTTCTTCCATGGGTTCTTCGAGTCAACATCAAACCAAGTCATCACCTCTCCCTCGGGGACTTTGTGCTGAAGACCAAAAAGAAGAGAGAGCTTGTTGTTTCTTCCTAGACTTTGTCCTCCAATCCCAGCTCACAGAGCTAACAAGAGGGAAGCACACTCTTGCCCAGAGAAAAAGGAACATGTACAAACATTCACCAACAATGATTTCTTACTGTACATTCATGCTACAATGTGTAAAGGGCACTTTCCATACATTGACAAGACCTCTTAGATAAATATATAACATAGCAATAGATATGTCTAATACACAGTTTTGGACAGTTTGTGTATGCGCTGTTTAAATTACATAAGCTATTTTCACAACATGTCCCCATGTGAGAAATCTTTATGAAAATCACCCATTTGTGATTGAGAAATGTATAACATTTTTAAGAAATGAGAGTAATATGCATTGTATTTGTATGCGGTAATCAGGGCAAAACTATTGGTCATTTTAGACCGTGTCTGATGGGATGTATGTTAAGATGTTTTCTTGTAAATTTTGTATATAACCTTTCTTCTTGGTCTACATAGTTTGCAGATTATTGGATATGTAAATGAAGTTAGCATTGAATTATTGTATGTATATCACACATAATAGATTGCTTTACAGACTGCCAAGATAAAGCAGCACTTCAACTTGAGTATAAACTTTTTATTTGAAGATATATAATTGAAATAAATGTATTGTCAACTGACTGCATCACCTTGTGAATATTTTTTTAAATGTTTTATGGTTACACCAGAGTATCATTATAAAGTAATGCAAATAGCATTTTTCGTTGTGTTCATCTTTTTTCAATTAATTCCTTAATGTGATGCTACAATCAGTATTACAGAGGCATACTGTGGAGACGTAGCCTAGCAACAGAGGCAATGAGCCAATCGTGCTCCAGGTCTAACAGCCATTAGGGACTTTATTACAAAAAAGAAAAACCACTTGATTTCTCAGTGTGTGATAACAAGTAAATGTAATTTCAAAGAATGTCGCACTTAAATAAATACAAGGTGATTTTTTTTTTTTTTTTTTTGGTTGTTGCCATGAACACACAGTGACTTTATGCAGAGCAACGACAAGTAGCCATCGGGAGGGAGATTCTGTTCAGTGATATTCAAACATGGCACTGAACACAATTTTACTGTAGGTTTATTTGAGATGTGATTATGCAAATGCTCAGGCTACTAGACAACACGAGAATAAGACGTCACCACTGCTGAAGGCCTCTGAAAAACATATTAGTACAAATGTTTGGGAAATCAGAAACTCTTCAGAACTCTCCATAATGAGCCTTGTCATTGTTTTCTATGAGCTGGACTGACGTGGACAGATAGAGCCTGTTCATGTTTGTGTTTATATGTATGATACCTTTAAATTACTGGTAATATCAGATCCATGCATGTCCTTTTTGGATACAGCAAATAATAGGAATTCATTCTATGATAAATATCTCCAAATTACTTTGACATTCAGGAGAACATAAGGCTCCTCATGAATATCAGTAGACACATATTGATCAGGAAATTTATTTTAGTGCAGCAAAACTGGATAAAAGCAACACATCTCCTCCACATCAAGTGATTCTCTGGCAGTAACATTTTGTCTAAGTACGTGACATTCCCTCAGTGCCAAGGAATGAAAAATGAGCATCAGCCAAAAGCTTCCCTAGGGGCATCTGACCTCCGTTTATTTAAACACAGCCAAACTTCTCAATGCTGCATCTTCTACAGTTACAGTCTCTGCTGGCACTGTAGCGCACCACCAGTGTTCCAGTAATTTCTATGAATCGTGTTGAAGGCTTGGTCTTCACGTACCACCTACTGGACAAGATGATACCAACAAAAAAAGAGCACTTTTGGCCATGACATTATTAGACACAGGGACCAGGACTATTAATGAAACCAAAAGTTAATTCTGTCCGAATCAATAATACTACCTGTTGCTACACAAAAACATAGAGAGAGCAATGTGTGTGTGTGTGTGTGTGTGTGTGTGTGTGTGTGTGTGTGTGTGTGTGTGTGTGTGTGTGTGCACGTGCACGCATGTGTATCATTTCACAACAAAGAGTCAGCATCTCTGTCTGTGTATCAAAGTTCATCCCAAAGGAGTTTGACCAAAGTTCATTGTCAGTTTGCGAAAAAAATCTCACCACATGGTCCTATACCTGGCTGATCTGGAGCTTTTGATCATATCACATGAGCAGATAGAGCTTACCAAATCATTGTGGAATTCTAGACCTACAAATTTCTTCAATTCTTTTTTTACAGGAACCTTATGGTGAGCTTGTTTTCTCAAGGACCAGTATAATTTCTATGAAATGAGTGTGGCTTATTTGTTGTCACCAAACACTGTCTTGCTCCACCATCAGAAGTAAAAGAGATGGACAGCATTTTGTTATAAATGGGTCTTGTCCCTCTGGTCCAACGGTCCACTTTTTTCCCTGGGTGAAAAGATCAAAAGGACAATTTGAGTACTGCTACCTACTATGTGTCTGACACAGGTTACTTCTTGCAGCATAAAATATAGTCTTGTCTGCTGGGGCCATCTGGTGGCAACAAGAAGGAAGTGTATACAGAGGCATTTGATTTAACATGTTTTATGGACTAAGGATTTGAGGAAATTTACTAAACTGAACATACTTATGCAATGAAATAAGTCTGTGACACTCAGCCAGGGGGTCCGTGAGAAGTTTTCAGATTCATTCACTTAAATCATGTTGATTTTTTATAAAAGGCTTTATAGTTCAACAAATATTTAATTTTTTAAATCTATAGTAGTTCATATATTACTTTCTAATCTAACAAATAACTGAATCTGCAAATATGTTTAATACACATATAATATCTTTCCAATACATTTCACTTGTGTTGTTCTTTCCCATAACTACGACTAAAGAAGTGTAAAAAATAGACTGTCAAAATTGTTTCAAGGGGGTCCCTGATACATTCTCTATCCTGAAAGGGGTCCTTTAGTTTCAGAATGTGTATATTCTTGTCTTCCTCATCGTTTTGTATGGCCTACTGTATGACTGTCTGCCTGAGTGAATAGATGGAAAACATTGTGGTTTTGAATTTATTTTGCCAGAATAAAGAAAATATGGTAACGTACCTCTCATACTATACTGTACTAAATCATACCATACTACCAGTAATACCGTCTTACTACATCCAGCACCATAGACCTTTGCATGACCTTACTTTACGATCTATACAGACACAAAATGTGTTATGAAATATCACATCACACGTTAAATGTTAGTAAAAGTAGGTCAAAGATGAGTGCCTTACGGTAAATCTCCTTATTACTGTGTTGTAAAGGCGTAAATTGTTCCATAATGTTCTTACCTTCAATCTCATTAGTCTGATGCGTCTGTTACAAAACCAGTCTCTCACACAAAAACATGATGTCCTACAGTAACCTCACTGTTGTTGCTAAAAAAATAAAGAAGACACAAGAAGTTATCTAATAAGTCATACATCATAAGCTCTCTTGACAATTGATGTTGTCAGTCAACGCATTAGTGTATGTAAAGAAATTCACATGTGCAGGGTTGTTGGTTATGTTTCAATGATATTTCTTATACGATGTTAAGATGCAAATGCTGATTATCAAACATCATATCAAACCAAGTCTGTGCCTCTAAAGTGGAGCAAACAGTTATGTCATTCAATTCAATTTAATTGTATAAAATCATAACACAAGTTATCTCAGGACACTTTACAGATAGAGGTCTAGACCACACTCTCTAATGTAATGCATATGTAATTCAGAAATGTCTTTCTGGCAAGCACTACTTTAGGATGATTAACTGTCCTGGAACACTGTGGAAAAGATTCGTGCCAACAATGACAGACATAAATGACACCCCTGTTTAGTAACAGCAGTGGTACGGCCTGGCTTCATCTCAATGTTTTAGACTACCTGGACATTTTTAGAGCGACCTCATTCGCCCGAGGATAGGGGTGGCGTGGGATCAGGGTTAGAGAGAGATTAACCACCGAGGTCTATAAAGCTTCAGTGTAATCCGCACACTGGAGACACATTCAGAGCAACAACTATCCTACAAACAACATCTTTTGCTTGTAACTTGCAGTGTTTTGGACCACATAAACCCCATTAAACGAGAGAAGAGGAGCTGAGATTGTTTCATTTTTTGGATTTCAAAAGCAAGAAAAATATTTTACCTGTGACTTCAGAATAGTCTTCCTCATCATCAGCAAATCAAAGGTGTAAAAAGGGAACAAATCATGAAGAAGGGGAAGGTATGTTTTAACTTTCCTGCCTTACAGTTAAGACTACAGCTTTGTAATACATTCATATTCAATACATACATTCAGTGATAGTATAAAGATAATGACATTTTAATAAAAATTTCTTTTTGTATTTTCAGCTGCAATATATACAAATATTCTCCAGAAATGTGGCCAAAAAAAAAACTCATGGAGAGGCACAAAGTATTAAGCCCTGGCTTTGAGTAAGGGTTGTAGAGATATGGCTCATCTGTTTCTGATAGCCGTTTATTTTAATGTCAACATAACAGCCAGGCTCCAAAATAAAAAAATTCTAAAAAATTCAACCAAATAATGTCATATAGTGTATGAAAGAGCTCATTTAATGAACGTTGGTTTCTCTGTACTTCAACTATAGTGTTATTTATGCTGGCTACGAAAAGATGGAGGCCCATCACATCCATCCTAATCCTTTGACCTAATCAAAGATGGAGGCTGTTAGGTTGTGGAAAACTGCAGGCAGCTTTAACAGTAAAAGTGAATGTGTCATAGACTTAAACAAAGCTAAATTAGGACTGGGCTGTTATTTTATTTTTTTTAACTGTATAGGGCATGTAAAGACAGTTATGCTTTTTAGGCATCTGATTAAAAATGGTAATGACCCTACAAACGGTGTTTCTATCCCAGCAGGTGGGTGAGGACAATGAGCCCCCCAGTTATCAGGAGGTAACTGCAGGTAAAAACTCATACTTTGTGGGTTAACATATTCCATATTTTACAAATGTTCAAACACTGGCTATTTTGTAGACCTACTACACAGTGTATACTTGTTTGATTCAAAGTAGGCCTATTTTTCTTTAATTAAGATTACATATTTTAATTCACTGCAATTTGTAATCTTGATTATTAATCAAAATGATATTGCACTTCGTTCAAGTTGTGACTCGACATCACATATGGGTTGAACAGCTCTTAATAATCAAAAATCATGTTTGAAGTCAAACCTGCCTGCCACATAGTAACTACATTTGTTGGAATAATACTGCAGTTTCATTTTAAGACTACATGTGTGATTGATCCTCAGTTTGTACACAGACAAATCCTCACACGTCTCCTCTTTCTTCAGGCTATGGGGAGATGGAGGCCCAGTTCGCCTGGGACGACAAGACCATCAGACGGACCTTCATCAGGAAGGTACAAATGCGTTATATGAAACAAGTGAACCAATATCATAGTGGCTCTTCCGCTGCTCTGACACTATGCATGTCTTCCTGCAGGTCTACGCCATTCTCATGGTCCAGCTGTTCGTGACAGTGGCAATTGTTGCTCTCTTCTCATTTTGGTAACAACTCTTTTGGTGACTCCAAAGCAGGGGTGTCCAAATTTTTCTTTTTATAAGAGTGCCAGATTTGATAATGTGAAGATGCCCGGGGGCCAATGGTCCCTTCTGACATTTTTTTTAAACAATAAAAGTTACATACAAATGCACTGATCTATAACAATTCTTATTTTCATTGTCACAAATATCTTTTTTTTTTTTTTAAATGGCAATGTAACCAAATCAACGGCACTCAGGCATAAACAAATCTAAAAAATAAAAAACGTCTTAAGCTTATGTTAATTTTAAACATGATTTATTATGCGTAGTGCATGGTTTGTTAACATTTAAGCTTACAACATATGACTCTAGCTCTTGTCTTTCACAAACCGAGGCTGCGGGCCATATGGCTTTGGACATGCCTGCTCTAACGTTTTACCGCTTTGATTAAAACATGAATTGAATCAATTTAATATTTGTCTCTACAGCGCACCTGTGAGGTTTTATATCCAGACTCATCCAGGCTTGTACATGGCGTCTTAGTAAGTAAAAACACATCATAACTCACATTTTAGTGGCACCGTTTTATGACTTTATTTACTAAGTTTTGTATCATCATTTTCCCTTCTGTTTTTGGACAGTCTCATGTTCTTAGCCACTTACATCGCACTGTCCTGCTGTGGAGAGCTGAGGTAGTGTTTCTTTGCAAAATAAATACACAAATATTGAGTGCATACATAATGCTGTGTAGATATACATTTGTGAATTTATGTTTCTTTCTGACCTAAACAGGAGGCAGTTTCCTTGGAATATCATTTTGTTGGTTCTCTTTGTGAGTATTCCCCAGCATGAAAACAAAATACAATATGCCCTTTACTCACACACTCAACATATACCCTAACGGTGGTGATATTTCTTTATTTTTACCCTCAGACTTTGAGCATGGCCTCCATGATGGGATTTGTGTCGAGGTAAATACATATTGTGATGTAGTTGTGTGTTGTGGGTGTCTCATTTCAACTCATCCAAACCTTTAAAAAAGTAAAAGCTTCTTTCTCTTCCTCCAGCTATTACAACACCAAATCAGTGGTTCTGTGTCTGGGAATCACATCTCTGGTGTGTCTTTCTGTCACCATCTTCAGCTTCCAGAGCAAGGTGAGAAGAAATGGCTTAAACTAATACTTCTGCTTGCAAACAACCAAACAAGTGAAATAAAGCCATCATCCCTTTATTGCTCTCTCCTGTTGCAGATTGACGTCACATCCTTTCAGGGCGTCCTGTTTTCTATGTGCATGGTCATGCTTCTCTGTGCCATCACCCTCTCCATCGTCGTCCCTTTTGGATACGTAAGTCCATGCGCAACTTTCTAGAAGAAGTCTAAAATAGCTGTGATTAATG
Source organism: Perca flavescens (assembly GCF_004354835.1). Classification (NCBI taxonomy): domain Eukaryota; kingdom Metazoa; phylum Chordata; class Actinopteri; order Perciformes; family Percidae; genus Perca; species Perca flavescens. The sequence continues at coordinate 27,174,005 of NC_041334.1, read as the reverse complement.
GCGAGGTAAACACCAGTGAGTTAAAGCCGCGGGTGCTGCTGGCTGTATTTGGGTGTGCGTTAACGAGAAGGGATTAACCTCACAGATAATCTAGCAAAGCAGTGCACTGCTTTTTTTCTTCTTAAATTAGCATCTTGCTGTCCTTCTTAACAGTATTTCCTAAAGCTTTTCATCTTGCATCACAGGTTCCCTGGTTACATGCCCTTTATGCGGTGGGAGGAGCCATTCTCTTCACTGTGGTGAGAATCAGATCATGAAAACCTCAATATTGTCCAGCTGAAGTTTTTGGTTACACTTTACTTGAAGGTATCTAAATAGGAGTGACATGACACTGTCATGAATGTGTCATAAACGTTTATGACATAACGCTTCTGTCATTAAGTGTCATTCGGTTTTTGTCATGACAAATCTTTAAATGGTCTTGCACCAGCTTATTTATCTGAACTGTTAGATCTGAATGTACCTGGTAGGTGTCTACGGTCCACGAGCAACTATAATCTGTCCCAGCCACGCTCGCGACTAAAGTCAAGAGGGGACCGTGCTTTCGCTGTTGTTGGTCCTAAACTGTGGAATAGCCTCCCCGTCTCCTTGAGATCGCTGTCCTCTTTATATGAGTTTAAGCTCAAACTAAAGTTTTATTTCTTGGAGCGTGCATTTCTTTACATTTTTATGTCTTTTTGTTGTCTGAAGGATGTTTTATTCTATTTTCTTATCTGACTCTTGTTATGTGAAGCACAGTGGTCAACTTCTGTTGTGTTTACTAGTGCTATATGAATAAAATGAAATGAAATGAAAATGAAGTTAGGGTTAGAGTTAGGGTTCATGTGTCATGACAGTGTCATGTCACTCTTATGTAGATACCTTCAAGTAAAGTGTTACAGTTTTTTTTTTTTTTTTACTCATTTACTGTCATTTGTTTCTTCTCCATCCGTCTCTCTTTCTGCCACAGTTCCTGGCATTTGACACCCAGATGCTGTTGGGGAACAAGCGCTACACCATAAGTCCAGAGGAATATATTTTTGCCACCCTCAGCCTCTACCTGGACATCATCTACCTGTTCAGCTTCCTGTTACAGATCATAGGAGGAGGCCGCGAGTAAAGCATTTCTCTGATACTGTACATCTGTCTCTCAGCTCAACTCTTAACAAACTCAACAACCAACTTGGATGTATTACCCTCATGAACAAGATGACATCAGGGCAATACAGTTTTTCATGAATCACTATTTTGAAGTTTTTTACCCCTTATGTAATTTTGTCCATACTATCCTGCCCTGACATAGCTTACACTTGGCTGATATCTCACTGTAGTTGTTCGCTCTCATCTCTGTGTACTGTATGTGTTTTTGTATTGCTCCAGGGTCTACTGTGACCCCACCATCCAACAGTGTGTGTTTAAAAAGTCAATATGCTTATAAGTGGACAACACACCAAAAACGTAAGTTAAGTATGACCTGATTATCCATCATTGAGCCAAAAAGGTAGCCTGACAAGCCAGACCCACATCAAGATGTTGGGTCTGGGAACTCACCATTGGCAGGGCTCAATCCGAGGGGCGGGATAAACGGTTTTCTTTCAAATTCCCTCCGCACGCAATAGGATAGCGCTACAACCAGGCAGAGCAACACTAGTTGATATATTCAACTTTTGCTGTATCCGGTCGGCAAAACTCCGAACACATCTTCTTTTTTTAAGAATGACTTCAATGCCATTCTTTGTTCTTTTCTCAAAGAAAAGCTTAACTCCAAGTCTCTAAGCCTGCCCACCGACTCTATACACGATGTGATTGACCTGACCAGAATTTGGTTTTTCCAGCTTGCAAGCCAACGGAGAGTTGCTAGACTGACCTTGGCTGCAAATTACATTTGCTGCTGCTAAGGTGAGTCTAGATGTCTAGGCTACCAAAAAGGAAGAAAATCTGAAAATCTGCACTTTTAGGTTGAGCTTGCTTTAATAACTGACTGTTTCACAAGCTATGTACAGTAGATACAGTTTGTTTTATACTTGTTTTTAATGCACATTATCATAAATGTTTAATGTTTTCCGGTGTGTGTATGATATTTTCAGCTCAGCTCGAGCATGGATGTTATTTGGGGAAAATACTGTTTGAGTGAAACCTGAACTAGTGGATTTCAACTAACTTCAAGTGTTTTGAAACAAAGATACAACAACAACCACATAGAGGAAATGTGTTTGTAGCATCATACATACTTTAACAGCATGCTTTAGTTATTAGACATCAGTTGCAATTTCTATTGTAACTTTAATGTGGCCTTTGGGATGCGATAGAAAATGATTTCATGTAAACAAGTTGATGATCAGAACATCAGCATTAGAAATGTTTATGATGGTGATTATTATAATAAAGTATTAAGTATAAGTATAAAGTATAATTTCTTCACAGCTGTTCCATTCCAAATGTCCTTGCAGGACAACTTTTAAACTTTGTGCACAGATAAGTATCGGTTAGGTATCTGCGTGGTTACCATTGACTGTAAATATTAGATACATAAAAACACAGTTCACCCAATCATTGAAACAAGGCTTTTATTAAAAAAGAAAAGAAAAATTGACATTAAAATTCAAAGAGAAAACCAAGAAAGAAGGAAAACCTTATCTCAATCAATAAAAAAACACAAGTTACAGACAATTTAGCAACTGTGGCACAGGAAGACAAAAGTAGCCAAGTGGCTTTGCAAAATAACCAAATATCAAAACCTATTTCCTCTTAACAAAACTGTACAAAATGAGTTCTTGTATAAATAAGAAAACTGTTCACAAGCAGAAAGTGAGATGAGCCCATCAGATTTTCAAAATGGGATTCACACAAACTTGGTTCATACAGTGTAGAGCAACAAGTTATTTATTATTTCATGTTCAAAAATGTCGCTTCAAGACAACATTTCTGAGTTTTAATCATGTAAAATATAACTATTTGAACTGCACATTAATAAAACAATAGTAAAATAATTTCTGTTTATTAGTATCATGCAGTTACTGAAACTGAACAAATGAGGGATACTCTGTATCAACCAAATTAAAAGGGGACATTTTGAAAATCCAGACTGGGCAACATCTAACATCCTGTTTGGAAATCCTGTTTTAGCAGCAAAACATTTTGAAGCTATGAAATAAGCCTTGAAAAAAAAAGCATTTTCAAATTGGTGTGGACTCAAAACAATAGGTGCAAGGAGATTCTTTCTTCTTCAAATGTTGTGTACTGTCTATAGAGCACACTGTTGTGTGTATTCCCACAGCTTAAATGTCAAGTTTCTATCATTGTAATGGTGCAATCATTTTGGAGCATCATATCTACTGACACTGTTTGTGAAAAACAAAATAAAAAATAAACACTGTATTGTAACAAGTGGTCATTTCATAGTTTCAAAATCCTGTTTTTGTATTAAAAGTGATGGCTAATACATGGAATATCATTTATCTGAACATATAAACAATATCCATGACATTTTCCTTCATGGTGCACTGAATCTGACAAACTTGCTAGTCACTGTGTTATCTGGACAGGTTATAAATCAATTAAAAAATCAACAACAAAAAACACACACAAGAAGAAACAAACAAAATGGTGTACAGAGGAAGTGAAAAAAAAAAGACTATTTACAAAATTAGCTCTCGTGTCGAAAAAAAAACTCTCCCCATCAGAATAGCTCTGGATTTCTCCTGGGTGTCTGCTGCGGCCAATGAAGTTCATAATGAGTCTGTTTAAATATGCACCAACACTTCAATACGTACACTGAGGGAAACTCAGCTTAACTAACACACGTCAACAAAACCAGATCATTTACATGTAAGTTCTCACAAAGCCTTAAACTGGGGTCATAATGTGGAATATTCACCCTTACTGCAATCTTTTCAATTTTTCCAAATCTGTCAGAAGCAGAAAAAGGGCATTTTATCCAGCTACACGCAATGCATGATCGTCTATGAATGAGAGCTCTGTGACAGAGAGTTAAAAGATGGGTGGCTGCAACATCTTTGGTTGTGGAAATAAAACAACAGAAACACACGGCAAAAAGTGTTCATGTGAAGAAAAAAAAATGTAAAGAGTTAGAAACCCAATCATCAAACCTCGAGCCTTGAGAAAGACGTTTTTACACTGCGTTCATCACTGATCTTAAACATGGATGGTTGAAGAGCGGGAAGAAAAGCTCCCCGTAACCCAGCTAACTCCACTGATGTGGTGACTAACTCGATGGCATTCAAACAAGCCTGTTGCCATTTCCGTAGTATATACAACTTAGTGTCAATCCTATGAGAGATCAGAGAGGCAGTTCATTCAGAGAAAAAACATTAAGGCTTAGCTAAAAAGTGTTTTTGCAGAATTTTGGATCACTCCATTCAGACTTGCTGCCTCACTAAAGGCTGTTATAATCATCTTTAATGGCACTTCCATGGTCTAGTGAGCAGTCCTTTGTGAAACCATTATTTCTATTATCTACATATCTACAGTTTTTGATGTCTGCATAAATTAAAGTTCAACATATTGGGATGCACCGTATGTGGTGACATGAGCTCCACTCTGAAAAGGGCTTGTGTGTACAAATCCTCTTTGAGCTGCAACACTGATGCAGCATCAGTAAGAATCTTTTGGATCAGCACTAAATGAAGTCTTTGTTTGGTTCAACTCTCCGCTCCTAAAGGCTTTCTTAAAACAGGCCCGATGCAATATGAGGACAGACGACACAAGGTTTGGAACAGAAATTTGTGTGAAAACAAGCACAAGAAAACAGCATCAATCCATACGCAGAGAAAAATCTAACATCTACTCTCTGTAAAAAAAAAAAAAAAAAAAAAAGGTAAAACCTACAGCTAAATTCTACTTCAAAGATAAATTCATCAAAAATAGGGCAAGTTAGCTCAAAAAGGTTTTCAAGTGACAGACAAAAGAAAAACAGAAACATTTAACTTTCTTACAGCTCCCTTTCCTTTCATACTAATTATTCTCAGGGATCGTGTTAGTCCTCTATTTGATTTCCCTCATTGCGTTTGATAAACTATATCTTAATTTAGTAACTGCATTGCTCTTTGTACACATAATCTTTCAGTAAGTAATTTAACTGCTCAGATCTAAAGCACGTTCACTTCATCCCTTCGACAGAGGATGAATTTAATGATACCTGAAGGTTTGCCACAGCAAAACCGCTTAAAACCACTTCTCATGGACATGGGTGTAACATGGAGTTACAATATAACAAAACAGGGCGACTAGTAGTATGAACAGGTGCCATTTGTGATGGTGCATACGGGACTTGAACTGAATCAAAACTACGACAGAAGAATTTTCCAAATATTAGAGCTTATTATTAATGCGTCGGCTAAGGTCAGTTTGAGGTCTTGAAAGACTACAGTATTAAATAACGTCTTTTCTATAAATGTATGTTTCAATGATCTAAAAAGTCTAAAAAAATAGAACTATAATTCAAATATAAATAAAAATAATTGATTGTCTTTTGTTCACTTATGGAAGAATGTTAATTTAAAAAAAAAAGAAGAAAGAATTAGACTTAACTATAAACAATGTTATTATCGTCTGTGCATGAATAGAAATCTCTGCAGCAGTTACAGGAAGAAGTAGCTTTAAACGGTTTGCCTCCCCACGGTTACAATGACTCGACACAACGTTTTTAAATCTGTACAAATTGTTGCCCCCGCTGCTGCAAATAGAACGTCAAACAACAAACATCAGGAAATAAAAATAAAAGTTTGCATATTTTACAAAAAAATAAAAAGACACATTGTGTTTCAACTTTTCCTTGAATCACCCTGAAACGTCCAGAATGCGTTTTTCTTTTAAAAATAAGAATTTTTTATATTACGTGCACAAAAATAATGCTCTGTGTCTTTTCCTCCTCTCTTAAGTTTTTTTTTCTTAGTTTCCTTTTAAACTTCTTGTTATGTTCCTTTTTTCAGTTATCAAAATAGATTAAAGCTTCTGTGAAGAAGATTCCCACCTTTGGTTGATCAACTCTTAAGGATGTGAGCAGGAAAGTCCAATAACGTAATTGTTGTCCTTTTTCTTAAAAAAAAAAAAAAACACACACACACACACACACACACACACACACACACACACACACACACACACACGAACGAACAAACAAACAAACAAACAAACAAACAAACAAACAAACACACACACACACACACACACACGCACGTTCCTTTTATTATCCGTGTTCAAGTCTGGGTGCTTGGTGATGGTATGGAGCACAGTTCTCTTCCAGCTGAATCCTGTTTGGTTGGATTCATCTTGTGCCCTCAGCCCCACCCTGCTGGGAGCTGCAACACACACACACACACACACACACACACACACACACACACACACAAGACATCGTTCTATGAAACTGTTCAATCTTAAAATGGCTAAATAACCTGTGTTTGGGGTTTTCCTCAGATTGGACCGTGCAATAAAATTAGGGGCAAAAAGATCGATTCACATTCAAATCGAGATTCAAGCTCTACCGATTCAAAATCGATTCATAGAATTCCAAAAATTGATTCATATTTTTTAATTAAAAAAATAAATACAAAAATTATAATTTTTTTTTATTGTATGTCTACTGCAATCACATGGGAAAAGTAAATACATTACATACTGTGAATTGTTTTATTAAATAGAGAATAATTATTTGAATCGAAAATCGATTTTGAATCGAATCTTGAGACATTTCTTGAATCGTGCACCCCTAAATAAAACACATTAATGCATTTTGTCAATATACTGGACAAAGTAATACTTGTGTGTGTAAATCTCTTACGATATAGCAACTATGGCAGGCTTGCATCACTCTACATCGGTGTAATAAGCAGGACAGAGCAAAGAGACCGAGCAGAGAGACCTTCACTGTCCTACCTTAGCTTCACTTGGTGTGTTGGTACGAGTAGTTTGTGTGCTCTGCGGGAGACTCCATGGCAACCTGTTGCTGTTGACCACCATTCTCCTAAAAGAGGAGGACAGGTTTTTCAAAGAATACTCTACTTGATAATTAATCATAATGTGCAAATTAATCCGATTTTTATCAAAGATACATTTAGATATATTTTCCCATTGCCCTCCCCACCGAATCCAAGACATTATATGTCTTTGAGACATTATATGTCTTTGAGACATTATTGTCTTTGAGTGGATAAACCAAAGTACAGAAAACTAAAAACAGAAAACTGAAGGCCAGTGCGTATTGCGGGACATATTTACTAAAAGACATACTTAACATTCACCATTAGGGGTGTCACGATTCTCACAATGCTCTTACATTTTTGATTGTAAGGTCACTGTTCAATTCGATTCTCGATTTTTACATTTCTTTTTTTTTAAAGCACAGGTTGCTATACCATTATTCGAATAATATTCAAAGATTTAATGCTCAAATGCAGCCGATTATTAATATGTACTACACTACTCTCATTACATACATATTCACACGTAAGAGGCTGGGAGACAGGAATGCCGGAATGCGTTGTTTCTTTTGTTATCTACTTTTGTCTTTCTTTTGTGTTTTCTTGTTTTGAGGATGGAGGTCTGGTAGTCTAGTTTCCGCGGCTTTCTTTCTGTTAGTTAGTTACTACTTTTTAAGTTAGGGGGAGAAGTTCTGGGTCCGACGGCCCTTGATGGGTTGGGTCAGACTTCATCCCTTCTTTTGTTCTTTTGGCCAGACCTCCAGGCTCTCATAGTTAGGGTTAATTAATTGTAGTTAAGTTGTAAACAAACTTTGATTTACTTTAATCATTCCTCGGGTTTGGTGTTGTTTAATATGTTGGTGGTCATATTTAGCCTAAGTTGTGTTTGTTTGCTGTGGCTGTAACAACACATACACATTACACATTCTGTCCACTAGAGGGACTTCCAACATCAGCCTGGCCTTGAAGGGGACCTACGTCACAACGCATTGCATTTCCAACACGCCGCTCTCTGTTTACATTCATTTCCCAGCACGAGCACACAGCGACACAAATCACCAGAGAACTCTGTAATGAAACATGTTCTAACAAGTGTAGTGAAGCGGCTCTGTTCTAAAGGCTAACGGTGCTCGGCTAGCACAATGACATCATGTTAGAAAGCAGAGCCGAAACGATTTGTCAAAAAATAAAGTAACAAAAGTGTTAGCCGCGATGCTAACGGCATTGATAACTAAGCCAAACGGTGCTGTCACTATTATTGAACGTTGTCACTCACTGGAAATCCAAAATACTTCCACACCGGCGATTTCAGTGATAGAGGAGAGGGTTCAAGTTCTGTCGATGGGTCTCCTGCTTCTGCGGTTGCCATGCTATCTTTTGACTGGCTGTAGTTAAGTTATGAGTTTGACTTGCAGCACTTCAACACGTGGGTGTTTTTTTCCGCTTGACAAGCCGACCGGACGTGACCGGGGGGGCGTGGCAGCATCGACGATTCCATTTTTTCACCATGTGCTATAATTTAAGAACATTGACCCAATTATACTTTAACACCCATCACTCTACTCCACCCAGTCCTCTCCTACATCCCACTTGATCTCCTCCCTCCAATCACAGCCTGAGTTTCTGGTTTACTACTGTGCCTCTTCCCATTCATAAAACTGCCCTTTTTTGTCATTCACTGTATTGCTCATCCCGCAGGCTCCCACCATTATCACTGAGCTCCACCTTCCAACAAATGACTCAAGGGTCTCCACAGGCTCAGCCGCCCTCCTGCAGAGCGTTCAGCCAGGAACCGGCTACAGCACTATTGCACACAGACTGTGGAGTCTGTGTCAAATGTCTCCAAGAAATGATTCTGACTCTCATTCATGAGTGGCAAAGGCTCTTCTAGTTGAATAATGGTTTAATAAAAACACTAATATAGACCGATTGTCTGGACAGCACACAGCTATTTCACAAGAGGAAAATTACATGGGGAAAGTAATATATATTAATACATTCATTAAGTAATACACAGTTATTAATTATTCAAAGATAAAGCGAGGAAGACAGAAATACAATCTTTGCACAATTTAATTCTGCATATCAGCAGGTGCTAAAATACAATGTAAATGTGTAAATTATGAAACTTTCTATAATACAAATATTTGGGGGAAAGTGTAATTGGTATGTTTTCTGAGGTCTAAACCTTCCATTACAGAAATAAGCAAAAACTTTCGTAAAGTCTGTTAGACTGCTAATATAGGCCAACTCTACCTCCTTGGCCTATCATTAAATAAACAAAACTTTCCAAAACAGGACATGAACCAATACTGATATTTCTGCACTAATATCATTTTTTTTTGTATTTATAGAATATTACAAGAATCACCAAAGCTACTATGCCAGCTTCTACCTGTCATAAAATATCACACACACCTTCAGGGCACATGGACACTGTTCAGCTCAGCTCAGTCAGTTGGCAGTTTGAATAGTCACCTCTTCTACTTTTGTGCCCTAACTCGGCCACTCCTTAAAATACAGATGAATAAAAACTAGTCTGCTAAAAGAAACAGCTTTTTTTAAGCTCACAAATGTGTCAAGTTTTAATAAATACGTCCCTATAAGAATTTTAATCACTAGTCATCCCCTTCATGGAAATATAAAATATAAGCAAGTGAGGTTGAGGCTAGCTTCATACCTCTACTGGGACACTGGAGGGAGGCACTGGGGTGTACTGGGGGATGTAGGTCCCCTGCATAGTTGTGTTGGCCGGAATATACTGTAGGGAAGGCAGAGAGGAAAACACAAATTGTGTGTAGTATTTGACATGAATATTTGATCTTGTGAATTTCAGGCCAGTATGGGGACATTGTTTTGCCTTGTCCATAGTGTGTGTGTGTGTGTGTGTGTGTGTGTGTGTGTGTGTGTGTGTGTGTTAGAGGATGGATACCTGACCCAAGCCCGACAGGACCCGACGGGTCGGGCCGGGTTCGGACAGATATTTAGAAATGATGTTCGGGTTTGGGTCAGACTCGGTCACATCAGCGCGATAAGGCATTGAACATTTTAAATTTAAACAGCTTATTATGTAGGTGTTAACGTGCGCTTGTTGCCCCGTGTGCGCTGATGCGCTCATCTGTTGACATTTCCGAATGCCTTCCTACAGTTGCTTAATAAAAGTGGGCTTTCCACACAAAAAAAATGTGTCATTAGTATGAGAAAAAAAAATTGATTTTAACTGTGTCGGGCTCGGGTCGGGCTTAGACATAAATATCTTAAAGGTCCCATGGCATGAAAATTTCACTTTATGAGGTTTTTTAACATTAATATGTGTTCCCCCAGCCTGCCTATGGTCCCCCAGTGGCTAGATATGGAGATAGGTAATTCTGCACCAAGGCTGAATTTCAGGAAAGAGACTTCAGATACAGTATTCGGGGACCACTAAGGTCTATATAAAAGAGACTTCAGATACAGTATTCGGGGACCACTAAGGTCTATATAAAAGAGACTTCAGATACAGTATTCGGGGACCACTAAGGTCTATATAAAAGAGACTTCAGATACAGTATTCGGGGACCACCAAGGCCTATATAAAAGAGACTTCAGATACAGTATTCGGGGACCACTAAGGTCTATATAAAAGAGACTTCAGATACAGTATTCGGGGACCACTAAGGTCTATATAAAAGAGACTTCAGATACAGTATTCGGGGACCACTAAGGCCTATATAAAAGAGACTTCAGATACAGTATTCGGGGACCACTAAGGTCTATATAAAAGAGACTTCAGATACAGTATTCGGGGACCACTAAGCCCTATATAAAAGAGACTTCAGATACAGTATTCGGGGACCACTAAGGTCTATATAAAAGAGACTTCAGATACAGTATTCGGGGACCACTAAGGCCTATATAAAAGAGACTTCAGATACAGTATTCGGGGACCACTAAGGTCTATATAAAAGAGACTTCAGATACAGTATTCGGGGACCACTAAGGTCTATATAAAAGAGACTTCACATACAGTATTCGGGGACCACTAAGGTCTATATAAAAGAGACTTCAGATACAGTATTAGGGGACCACTAAAGGTCTATATAAAAGCATCCAAAGAGTACCATGTCACGGGACCTTTAATGCCTGTCGGGCTCGGGTCGGGGTCGGGTTCGGACAGAAAAATTTGGCCCGATCCGCACTCTAATGTGTGTGTGTGTGTGTGTGTGTGTGTGTGTGTGTGTGTGTGTGTGTGTGCGATTGGTACTGACTGTGCCCGTGCTGCCCAGGGACATGTGGCTCAGCTGCTGGGCGAGAGGTCCCATCATGGACGTGGGCTGGATGGACATGGCATGATCCATTGTTGGGGTAAGAACTGTACCCTGTGGATGCACAGAAATGCACATAAACTTAAATTTTTTTAAGTCTGAATCACTATCTCTAATGGAATGTGTTTTAGATGCATCACAAGTGGCCAAACATATAGAAATATGCCGGGGAGTACAGTTAAGCTCTACATTTGGGTGGAATGCATCTCAGATCACCTCCAAAAATGTTGAATGCTTCTTGCTTACGTTTATGCTTTTTTTGGTGGCTTAGAGTTAATTGGGGTATATGAGAGGAGGAGATGATGGTGATACTCACAGCTGGCTGCATGAGGTATGACTGATGGTGCATCCAGGACGGGTTGTGTACCTATAGATCAGGAAACAAGTCATGAAACTCATTTGTGAATGAGTTGCTGTTGCTTGCACAGTCCCCTCAGAGCCCACATTATGTACGTTTGCAGAGAGAGCTCATAAGAACCTGAACACATACAATCAGTACTTTGGGCTGTGGTCCTCCCTGAGTGTCTGTTAACTTACATAATGTGGACATAAACAGCAGTTTGGCACAGAAAAGCAAAAGAAAAATGAAGTCTTGGCATTAAAGCAGATTTTAAAAAGTCAGTATTTTGAATTATAAACACAAATGAAATAGCCCACCTGGTAGGATGAGACAGGAGAATGCATGTAGGGTGAGAGGGAAGTCTGGGCGATCATTCGGTTTGGAGCCAGACTGTAGGGTGAGGAGTAAAAGCTGCCGAACAGACGGAGCAAAGCGGGAAGAAAACATGAAGACGGCCACATAATGTCAACAATCTGCAGTATGTCTCAAGCTGCATTACAGTTTTTTTTCGATTGCTAAACGACAGTGGGCACAACTGGAGTCACATGTGCAAAACGCTAACTACAGTCTGCACAGTCCGTTTTTCATTGCTTGATCACAGTTTTCAAAACTTTACACACTTATCCCATGACTTTAACCACAACGTGCACAACACTGTAGATTTACAGCACTTTGTTCAAATGCTAACACACTGCTGTCAAAACTGTTAACCACACATTCAAAACAGAATAGATTTCAGTCTGGTGTCTATCAAACACTGCTGATTGCAATTTTAGCTGAAGCAAGTGTCTTGTTTTTGACTAGTTAGTGAACATATATGGTATTTATACAGAGAAAGCTCAGAAAGCCTTTTTTGTATACAAACACCAAATAAGAATGAAACAATTATACACTGTACCGTTTGAGAGAAACAGGTAAAAGAGCAAAGATACCAATATGTCCAGGTAAGATGTCTGAGGTTATGTACACAGCTATAAAAAAAGGTGAAAAACACTATATCTTTACAATAGTAAAACTGTGTTCTTACTGTTTTTCAGAAAGTAATGGAGGTGAAAGCAATAGAAACACCACATTCATTTGTATTTAGAGATGATGCAGACATCCAGTGTGATGAAGACAACTTGCCACATGATGCTGGAGAGAGGCAGGATTAGTCACACTATTCGTTGGTACTGTTACGTATGTACCTTTAGTTTTTTTCCCCCAGTAATTCCATAAATTACTAGAGACAAAATACTTTATTGAAGAAAACTGCTGATTTTCAATAAACTATTGAGTAGTGTCAAGTCACTCAAATTGTTCAAACTGTAAAGATGAAAAAGTTTGTAATTTCTGTATTGGTGTTTGACGCTAGTGTTTTTACTCTCAGTGTGTTCTGAGTGACAGTGTGTGTTATCTCAGTGAGGCCTGTGCATAGTGTTTGGCTGCACTGAGCCTGTTTTGCAGCTGATGTGAACTGTTTAGCTCAGGTGACTGTTGGTAGTGCAGACTGTAGTTTGAGTTTTGCACATGTGACTCCAGTTGTGCCCACTGTTGTTTAGCAATCGGAAAAAACTGTAAAAGCATTTCTGTGTTCACGCAATGCCCAGCAGAGGGCAGCACTTTACTACAGTTTGACTACATTTGAGTTATTTTCCTGCAAGGTTGAGACTGTTTTCAGTCAGTTCATGAATACCACTCACCCATTTTGTAAGGCCGTGGGGTCATACGCAAGCGTCATTCCTCCCTGGAAAAACAATGGATTTAGAAACAGTGAGGTCATACAAACACTGGTGCAGTCTGTACTAAAAAAAGTCATCTAGCACAGAGCAAGAATGATGGTCTTGCTTTAATTTCCAACAGGAAATGTAACGTGAACACAGGAAGTTCCCTTTAAGAATCATGAGTTACAAGTGGCCATGTTACCGTATCTCCATCTCTACCCCAGGGCCTTCCATTATGGAGGTACTTCCCCTGGTTCTGCCTCTTCTTCTGACCTCCGTCTGCAAACTTACATAATAAGGGCTCTGTGGGCACTGTGAAAGCAACAGATCAAACAAGAGAGTGAATTTAGTGGTCATAGTGGGGAACAAAACACTGAACTCTGGCACCAACAATATCAGGTTCCTGTAATACCAAAAAAAAAATCATTCCACGCACCAGGCACTCCTGGTGGAGTCTTGATGAATTTGCCATTGAAATGCTGAATTATGGCCTCACACTTCTCTGTGGATTCCATTCTGAAATACAGTCAAAAGTCAAATTGAATTCTGCTTGTGGAGCGCAGTTTACATTAGGATTATACTACGTTTATTTACAGCACAAACTGTACTCAAATCATCACACACCACCATGGAGTAGTGTATTGTCTGACCTGGCAAATCCCACACCGCGGCTTGTCCCGTTAGCATCTCGGAGGATGCGTGTGGAAATGACCTGGCCAAATGACTTGAGCATGCTCTCCAGCTCTTGCTCATCCATAGACAGTGGTAGGTTGGAGATGTAGAGGTTGGTTGGGTCCTGCTCTTGTTGCTGTACAGGAAGTAGACATGAAAACCGGTTCACATAACAGATCTTTTTTGGACCTACATGTAGAGATGTGATTCTTTTTGTTTCATTGCAATACCAACACATGTTGGTGTAGAAGTGGCAGACATCTGAAACTATTGCTTTATTAATACCTACTCGTGGGGTGACTGATACCCAAAGTACTACAATTAACTTCTTCTTTTTTTTTTTAAAGGTGTAGCATTTATTTTAGCATAACACTTAACAAACATCTTTGCTAATGCATTTGCAAATAGAAAATTTCTCACTTTCAATATCTTTTTCACACTGCAGAAATTCCTGTGTAGGCAGCAGTGTGACAGCAGTCTTTCCATCAACACCTGCCATCGCTCTTGGTACATTAATACTTCATCATCTCCATGCACCATGTCAGGCATCATTTTGTATTAGGACTTGATGCGGATCAAATCTTTTTAAGCAATTAGTACCAATAAACTGACACTCTGAATAATTTATCACCCATGTGTCATTGCCTCAACTAAGGCTGTCTGGTTTTGCAAAATCCACAAGCACACATTAATATACTGACACATGCAAATATGAATCTGCAAAGATTAAGTTGCATATTTAGGAGGAATGTTGTCTAATTAAGAGATCTGGGTAGCTACAAGTAAAGAGAGATTATTCAGAGACTTATTTTGTGGCACTAGCTTGAAAGTGAAACCTTGTGTGACTGTGCAGAAGCAGACAGGAAGCCAGGCATGAAGTTAAGGAGTTCAGAGAGCAACAGGAGCCTGGCAACCGGGAGAAAAGAGGCTGGGCCAAAAAGAGGGGAAGGGAAAACAGAGAGAGAAGGAAGAGGATAGAGCAGAGCGAGGGTGGGAGAAATGAGGAGCTTAAAAGGCTGATATTTTGTACAGGAGGGAACTGACAAGATAGGAAGTAGTGGGAGTCTTGAATAATTTGGGTAATGAAAGAGGAGGATGACAGAAGAGAGCAAGAAAGGAAAAGAGGATAAACGACTGCCTGCTGATTAACAGGCTCTTCTCTTCCATCAAAATACATTTTAAAGCTAACATTTTCCATTTTGTCCCCTCTTCTAAAACTCACTACTATCAGATAACTCTGCAACCCGGTTTTTCACTTGTATACGAAAGAAACTGTCAGATGTGGGTCAAACAGCTATCTCAAATGAAGATTTACTGCCTATCTCATTAGCCTCTGTTCTCAGCCGTAAGCCACCTGGCCAAGAGATTACCTATTTTCTGTCATTGTCGTCATTCTGGGTGTGGCAACACTGCTATTATGTAACACAGTGGCACACTGCATTAGACTTCATGTACAACAATGATATCAGTGATCAATGATTTTGAGAGACTATTTAAATATATGAATATACAAATATACAAATATACAAATATACGAATATACAAATAAACAAATATACGAATATACGAATACAAATATAATATACAAATATATTGAATGGATACGAAAAGGACTCAAGGTGTTAGTATTGTACTGATTGTATGGTTCCTGGGCTTATATACTAAGTCTAGTTTGGATGGGTTATTATTTGGTTTGATATAGATAGACGGAAATGAAAAAAAAAGAATGTGTAAATGTGTGTGTATGCATGTATGTATGCATCTGTGTCTATGTGTATGCATGTGTTTATGTGAGTGTAGGTAGATAGATATGTGGTGTATGTAAACATGTATAAATAAGTGAAGCATCACATTTTTTGTATTTAACTAAAGGATAAAAATAGAAAAAGGGGGTATCTATTTTAATTTTATTATTTATTTATATATATGTAGGTATATATATATATATATATATATATATATATATATATATATATATATATATATATATATATATATATTTTTTTTACATGTTCAAAATAAACTACTACAAACAAAAAAAGAAACTCCCTCCCGGTTTATCCTTTTATTTACCCTTCACCTCAACTAGTACACACAATATCCAATTTCATATTCAAACAAATAATCATCCTGTTGTAGATATGAAAATGCTGTTGGATGTAGCCCAGGCACACGTTAATGGGATTTGCTGAGGCATCACAGTGTATTTTTTTTTTGTGTGTGCCAGGCCCGAGGTAAGCCATTTCTGTTGAGGTGTGTCTCTGTGTATTTGCTTGTGTGTCGAGCAGCGCGGGCGAGCTGACGTCTGAGTTGGAACAGGGTGGTGCTGGGAAGTAAGAAGGGATCTATTTTTAACTCTGCCATGGTTCTCTTGCCCCTAATGCACGCTGCTCCTCTGGGCCCACAGCCTCGGGGCTGGGGCGGCCCGTTCGGGGACTGAGCATACTCTGAGGACGGCGAGTGCAAGGTGTGGCTCATTCTGTTTACGAACAACACTGCAGCAGCCATGGTGAAGGTGCAAACAAGTGAAACTACACTTGAGAGGTTGATGTTAAACTGATTTTAGACTAATGCTTGTTTTTTTCTGACCTGAAGTAACCCAGTGACTTAAGGAGCTGTGTATATTTAGGTTTTTATAGCGGTTATCAACACCTCTGACTGAGCAAATGCTGTCTGGGTGAATCGAGTCTTAGTGTCCAGTTGCACTTGTTGGGTATTAAGATACACAGGATTGTGTGGCACTCTTACAGAGGAGGCGCAGAGAACTTAGACTCTGGGTTTAGTTGCACTGGACTGGTTCAGGTCAGCTGGCAGTGTGGATCTGTTACAGTTTTCTGGGGCTGGGCTGAGGGAGACCCTGGTGTTACATTGCACTGGGTCTGTTTGGGTACAGGACACGGGGAGGGGGGCAGGGACACTGGGGTGGAGTGTATTAAGTGCTGGTGTCAGCCCCAGGCCTGAGCCCAGACGATGGACAATGCCAGCCCATTGTGTCAGTCCCATTGACAGTGGGTGTAGTGGCACCCTCCCCTGGGTTCCCTCAATGGGGAGCCTGAGAGCCAGAGGGATCAGCTTAATGGGCCGACAAGCGTTGCTTTGACTGCAGACACTTGGACAAAGAGCTCAGAACAAGCGCTACAACAGGAGCAGGTTAGCAACATACACAAGCACAGAGACAAGGGCGTGAGGGGGAAGGAGAGAGAAGGTGGTGAGGAGGGCGATGAAGGAAGAGGAGACAAAATGAAAGGGAAGCAGTAAAGGATTAACAAGTAAAGAGTGGTGAATTAACAAAAACGGATTAAAAAGGGGAGTCATTTTGCTTGTAACAAACCTAGTCTCCATCAAACCAGACTTTATCCTTTGTACAAATGTTGATTATTGGCACAGGTTCACCCAACAAAGTATAACAAACATGCCACTCTATAAACCAGAGTTTATCTTGCACCCTTGCCAACAGGGCACTGCATGTAACCTTTTACATGATAAAGTAGGTAGATGTGTGCTTGATGAAGAAGGGACCACAACTCTCGGTGGTCAAAGTTTAGCAGGTGGCTCTTTGGAGATCAATAGATTTTAGAGAAGACAAGATTGGATCAAAAGGCAAACTTGACAAGTTTAGCCTAATTGTGATTGGTGAATTTGGGGGTAAAAGAGGTAATGGCTGTGTAACAGAGCTGATCAAGAGTTGGTTAATTCTTACTTTGGCCATCTGAGCCTGGACCCCACTGGACTTTAGAGCTGTAACTGCTTTCTGTGCTGCTGCTGGGCTGTCAAAGTCCACAAAGCCATAGCCTGTAAAATAGACAAACACATATTCAAATTGCTGTGTTGTTATTTTGTTTTGGAGTTATGTGCTTTCTTGCTGAGTTAAATATGAAGCTAAAAGCTAGGCAAGTGTAGCATAGCTTAGAAGGGGGAAACAGCTACGTTTTCAAACGTGATATTATATGTTAATTTAATAGCTTTAGATGTGCTGGTAGATGTTTTTTTTTTATATTTACTTTTGACAGAGCTAGGCAAGCTGTTTTCCCCTGTTTGCAGTTTTTAGGTTAAGCTCAGCTAACGTTAACTGTCTGCTGGTTGTAGCTTCATAAAATAATATGAAATTCCCCTTTAATAACAACACAACCAACACCAGTGGGATAACTGAAGGCAACAGTCATGAAAAATCATGATGCCAACTCTTAATTTAAAAATATAAAATGAGTTAAAACAACTAACTCACCTTTACATTTGTTGGTGGTTTTATCCAAGATGGCCTTGGTCGAAACAATCTTGCCATACCTGTGGGGACAAACAAGAATACAGAAAACAGGGTCAATACAGATGAGGTGACTATAGGGCAAAGAAGAATCTACTCCTACCTGTGCATACCAATCCTGCCACACTTCCTCAGGCTGCCTGACTACAGCTGTAGACATGAACACATACTCCTTCACGCAATCAATTGTGTCTTTTTAATGCGATCATGCGTGTCACAGAAAACTTTGTTCACCTCAACCCTTCTTTGTGTGCTGGTAATTCTGTTCCCTGGCGTTGTTTTCGACAGACAGGAGACAGCACCCTAGGGCCAAAAACAATTTGTTCCAGACCTGTCTTTACCACACACACTTACACACGGACTAACACACAAACACACAACTCTCTACTAAATACAGCTCTGCTCTCGGGTATTTTTGGCTCAAATAAAGCTTTAAAGTGTTGTCACTAGCAATGTTTGACTTGCAAATAGAAATATTGACTTTCAAGGGAACTTATTGTTTGCCTGATCCATTTAAATACACACAAAATGGTGTATGAAACATAAGTCAGTGTCCTAACCTTTTATTTCAGTCCATGGTTGTCAATAGAAAAACATTAAAAAGGCCAATCAGTAAAAGAAAAGAATTAATGAATGCATTGATGCAGTATTATAAAACATGAATGCTATGAAACCCACATTAAAAGCAGTAAATGAGAAGTGTTATGTAAGATGCAGAGACTAATGGAATGCAGTGTTATAAGACGGCACATCAGCACTACTGTATAATAGACCTGCCCTTGTCTGGTGAATTTAGCCAGTGAGTTCCTCTGTTTGGGAGACATGGCGTCTGGGCGGAATGTGCACTGTAACCTGATGCTTAACCCCTTCAGTTTGCCTTCCTTCCCACCACATCCCTCTCCCTCTCTCCGTTTTTCCACACACACATCGCTGGGTCCTACACTCCCGCCGAGTTTCAGTGGACATTTGCCCAGATGACTAAGATCTGACTAGACGGCCACGGCAGAGACCTGTGTCACGTTTGACACCAGTGTCCAAAGTATTTATGCTAAAATGTTGTGGCCTTATCTCCTCCAAGTTTCTAAGATGTACATACAAATACAAGCCATGCATCTTTTTAGAAAACAAAAATAGTAGCAGATTTATATGTGAACAATCTTGATGTCAGCTACCACAATAGAGGCCACAGCTGGATTTGTGCATTCATCGTATTACCTTCAGGATAGATACATTATAAAGGAAACTTCCTCACAGAAATTAATAATTCATTATCCACTGCCACATAGCCAGATGACCTTTTAAAAGGCTATGTTTATAGTTTCCTACTGCCATCTAACAGCTGCAAAGTGGTCATTGGGCGTGAATAAGCTTGATATAATGTAACCCATTCAAGCCCAACTAAATTTTACATTTCTTTTGGTCATATCTCTGAGCCCTTTGAGCACAGATGTAGAAACATACATTCAACATTTACTGTTTACCACTGTTAGAAATATTTTAGTAAAACAAAGTAATATAGTATTCATGTGTTGGGCTCAAATGGATGAACCATATCAAACTAATTATATTAGTAATATATTAGGCATTAATTAAAGAAGTATTTCACTGCTGGGGAAATAGTCTTATCATAAAATTGGGCTGTTAATACAGTAAAAAGAAGCACATGACCAGAGAAAACAGAGAAAAGGGGCTGTGGTATTCCCTTTTGCTCAAAAGGTAAAAAATCTACAACTACCAGAATGCACTGCGCCGCACCAGACCAATCAACACTCCTGCTGGTGGGTGACATAATGCATGCATGTCATAGAACTAATACGGCGGCTGGCTGGTACCAAACAATCTTGTCTAAAGGCGCTGACACACCAACCCGATGATCGGCTGTTGGGCATTCTGGCGAGGTCGGTGACCCGAGTCTGTTCGGTGTGTTCCGTGCCGTCATCAGTTGGAGGAGCCGTCGGCGTTCATTTGGGCCGATTTGACTTGTTGAATCGGCCAGCGGGCAGTCGGACTCAACGACCAATTACCGGAGATGACGAGCGGGATGAGCATGACGAAAGCCTCTCAAAATCTGATGAAAATCTTTTAAACTGACCTTTGTCGATCTGAAATGAAGACAGATTCAGCACCTGCACGGCCTATTTCTCGCTTAAAATGTTTTCAGAAACACGTTTCGGTTAACTATTTTAGTAAAACACGAGATCCTATTCCAAACGAGCCACCATTATGGTCTGGCTTTGAAATTCGGGACAAGCCAGACCCACGTGGCGCTTTCGTCCAATCAGCTGCTGATTCTCACTTTTTTGGGCAACAATACAGATTAGCGCCACCTGTGGTTAGGGAGACGTATTACGTCTTGTGCACGCACAGAACGTACGCTCAAGTCGGCATCGCTTCGATGTGTTCCGAGGCCCTTTTTTAGACCGACTCGGGGAGACTGATCAGTCCGACTGCCTTTTCTGCCGACAGTTGGTCATCGGGTTGGTGTGTCAGAGCCTTTACAGGTAACAGTATGTTTCTGAAAACATTTGAGGCGCATAACTGAATCTTGGTTAATTTTTAATCAGCACTGTCTAGTTTTACAGTTTAATCTAAGTTCAGTCTGATTTTGAGAATAATAGAGACGGGCGGCTCTCTCTCTCGATCTGCTTCTATACTCTTTGCGTCTGTATGCAGAAGTACAATCTGTAGTTCAGCAATGATTTGAGATGGGAGATGAGCACGGAGATTTGGGTGCTGGCAAGATAGAGGTAAGTGTACCATAGTTCATTTACACATACTACCCACATTGTTATGATACAAATCAGCAGAGTATGTAACTGACTCCACAGGTTTCATTTGCTAGCAGTGCATTTCAGGAACAATCTTTTTTCACTGATGTTAAGCCACAGAACACACTATTTTGGAAGACCTTGTACTGCACACACGCAGCCCTCCGAGACATTTTTAAATCATTTTCTCTTTTTAGAGACACTGTTCCTTCGAGACATATTACATTAAAAAACGAGCACAAACGTTTTCTTGTTGATGATAGACACATTATGCTACAGTATGCTATCAGTGCATATCTGAATATATTAGGAGAATATATCTCATTATTAGCTTAAGCTTTTTTCTTATTTTTTTAACAGTCCAAAAATCGACCTGCATGAAGCTGGCCCCCCATGGCATCCAAAAATTGATAAAAACGCTGCTATTCGTTTGTGCTACATTTGTGCCGGTTAGTGCCGTAAAAATTATCATTTGTGCCGTTAAGGGTTTTACGTAATTCAACTTTACATTTTTTGGCCAGTGACATCACCCAGCCCCCCATTAATGTCCAAATCTTTTTTCCAATCTGTTTTCCAATTTTTCCAAATTGTTTGTGCTACATTTGTGCTGATTTGTGCTGTTAAAAAAACATTTGTCCTACTATGTTTTTAAAGTTATAACGCTTTATAGGTTACACATGCAACGTCACCCAGCCCCCCATTAATGTCCAAATCTCCCCAAAATGGTCTCAATTGTCTGTGCTGATTTGTGACATTAAAAAAAAAAAAAATTTTAACAGCACAAACGATCATTTTTACAGCACAAACCGACACAAACTTAGCACAAACGAATAGCAGTGTTTTTAATAATTTTTGGATGACATGGGGGGCCAGCTTCACGCAGGTCAAAAATCAAAACATCATTATATGGTTTGAAAGACAATATCTTGTCAAAAACAAAAGTTTGGAAATAAATGTATATCAAACAAAAGTTTGGCCCGCAATCAAACAATGACCCAGATTTTCCTGAGTTAAAGCTCATACCTTCAGATCAATAGTTCTTTAGAAAAACACTGAAGTACTATTGATCAGTTTGAGTTTGCATTAGGCCACTTCTACACGTACCAAAATGATCTTTTTTCCCCCGTCTTCCCTGACATCGTTTCAAGAATATATGCGTCCAAACGGATCCATCTGTAAATGACTCCACACGCTACTTCATATTCCAGGTCTATAGGTGTTACTGCTACAGAAATTCACCAAAAAACGGAGAAGAAGAGGCGGAGCATGCGCATAAACCTTGCACGCTGTATACAAACAGACAGTATATTTTGCCCTAGTAACCCTAATAGGCTCAATATCTTCTCCAGCAGGAACACAAGCACGTAGTCCGCCATTGTTGTTGTTATGAGACGTCGTCGCAGGCTAGAGGACGAGGGATGTGGGACCGTTTATGATTTTTTTTCACCCTGGGACCAGGTTTCAAAAAAGTCGGTCTTCAGGCAGTGTGTTTACAGGATTTGTTTGGACGATCGGCCAAAACGATGCAAAACGTGTGTTTACACCAAAAAGTGGCTCCGTGTGGATGGCCCCTTAGAAGCATGATGAAGAAAAACTAAAGCTGTGTTTCATGTTTTTCCCACCAGGAGAGTTCAAAGGTCTGAAGGCAGTGACTGTGTGACCCTCTGCTTACCTCAGCCCCTCCGCAGCAGAACAGCAGCCCACCACACTGTGGAGGCCACAGGGACTTGAAAGACAGCTCTGACCCATATACGGCTGTCTGACATTCTTTCCCAGCAGGCCATGCTACACTTTTCCCACTCATTTAAGTTTCCCCTTCAGAGGTAGCCGTCCCACCCACCCCAAAAGCCTCCGTCCTCTCTCAACGCTACAATGACTTCTCTGTCAGTCCCCGGTTTTTACTCTCCCTGTGTTTCACATACTAACCACAGATTTCAGATGTTCTTTTATTGTTCCAACTTTGACAACGTGTGTTCGTACACAATGTTAACATAATTATCAGATACGAGCCGTGCAAATATGTACTGTGGATGTGATGTTTCCGAGGCTTCTTTATGTAGGGTCAGAGTGGTTAAACTGGAGAATGACACACACATATTACTGAGGGAGGGGCTGTGCTATTAGCTATGACCAGTGCTTGTTCAGGGAGGCATGCTGTGTTACTGCGAATGACCCGTGGAGATGACGGATGCATGGCTAAGGTTCACATTCTGTAACATACAGCATAGCCCTGACCTGCAGCAGCCAAAATCGGTTTGGTTGTTTTATTACTGGGTTTTATCTCTCTGTGTTACCCTTTTTCCATCAAAATGAGTACGCATATACAGGTGTTTTAAACAGAGGTAAACCTGCTAAAACTAGGCGATAGACTCCTTTCCCATTGCCAGTAGACGAGTATGCCGGTCTGTTTTTTTTTTTTACTGGTGTTTATGTTCAGTGCCCAGAAAGTGTTACATTTTCCTGCTACAGCTTTCCAATACAGTGCACAAAACTTCAACCTCTGCTGTACATATTTATTTGATATCTTTGCTAATACACTTTAACTCTCCTCCGCTCAGACCATCACTCTGTCACTCGCTCCAACACAAACACACCCCAGACACCACACACACACACACACACACACAGACAGCTGACAAAAGCCTGATGTTAGTGGATGTAAGTGGGATTTTTGGACCGTGGGAAAGGTGTGTGTGTGTGTGTGTGTGTGTGTGTGTGTGTCTGTAAGGTTAGTTTGGGACATGAGGAGGCAACAAGCTGTATCCTTCTCTGGCCCCTTCTCTCCTTCTTCACCCCTGTCCTCTCCTTTTCCCAACTCTCTGCATTCGTTCCCTCTTTCCTTTATTTCCTTCTAAGCTCTACCATTTTGCCATTTTGTAGTGTTTCCTGGGTTTGTTAAGATTTAAATCAGACTGACTTTAGTTGTGGCAATTCAGCATCCTTATTCACAAACCACTTTTCGTCAAGATATATCACAGGCACCTGAATTGAATCAAATACAAATTATATTGTAGCAGACTTTGTAATATCAGCAAATATTTATCGTCCAAAGAATCGATAGAATATGGTACTGTGATAAAACTTGTAATATACACCTCTAATAAGTTTCCCAAAATGTCACACTATTCCATATAAATGAGCCTTATGGTGTGGAATTATTGAGGCTCAATCCGCATATTAAATCCAATTTCTATATCATCAGTCCATCAAAAACAAAAGTTTGAAAGTCACTCACGGTTGGCAGAGCTTGACCAGGTCTTGGTCTGTGGTCCCCGGATGGAGGCCGCGGATGTACAGGTTAGTTTTACTCAGCTGTTCCCCTCCCCCACTGCTGTTGCTACTACTGTTGGTGTTTGGACTGGGCGGCGCCATTTGGTGGCCGGAGGACACATAGGTCTGCTGCAATAAGAAAGGAACAGAATTAATTGACTGTGCGTGAGCGCACAAAAGAAATAATTGTGAAAATACTCCATATTTTCAAATACCAGCAAACATTAGACAAGCACAGCGATGTTAGACATTATTCAACGTGCCGTGTGAAAAACTCAAAGGAGTGTTTAGAGATGTTGAGATAGAAAGTAATCCTGCATGAGACAGATGATTTTGTGGGAGCTGCGAAAAACGATATCATACATCCCTCATGTCAACACTCACCAATAGTGCTTTCTGAGGGGAATGTGGGGCCTCTTGGCTGCCTACTCCATATAGGGAAAAGAGGCCTCTTTCTCCATGTTGAGTAACTTCTTTTTTACTTTTGGAGCAACAACAAAAAAATCTTGCGGTGCATATCTAAGCTCTAAAGATCTAAAAAATAACATTTAGTCAGCCTGATAATGCGTGATTGAATAATAGACATCAACCGATTGTGAACAATGTTTACACTTCATCTCCTTTTGCTACTTTTACTTATAGCCTACTTATGAAAGCAGGTATTTCTAAATAAATTGCTGCCATCTGTTCAAGCTTGCATTCCAATCGTCCTAAACTCGCAGAAGCCACAGGTTCAACACCGTCCTTCTGACATTTCCCTCTCAAACTGTTTCTGGGGTTAACAGTTAAGTAGATACTGAGCAAGATGGAATAACTGCGTTAAGTTCCGTCCACGTTACATACAACGTCCACTGATCAAAACAAGGAAGAAACAAGGAGAATTCAAAGAGATGAGCAAAAACAGCACACCAGAAGTTTTGTTATTGACATGCTCTACCTCAGCTCTTACTGAACCTCCCTCTCATTTTTTATGTTGGGTTGTTTTGTTTCAGCGAGGACTTAGTGCCGGTGAATAGTAGTTGTAAACTATGGTGGTCAACTAGTAGATGACTCACCACTATGAAAGGTTGTTGTGCAACAACCACCTCTCACTATGGGATTGTGGCTCTCCTTAGAGCAATCAAACTAAATATTGTGTAACCATGAAGAGGAATATTTTTTTTTATTTGGATAAATGCAGTTTCATCATTACTTTGAAAAAAAAGAAAAAGACCTCTCTTTCCAGGAATAGATCTAGTGGCTGTTCTCCAAATAAGACTGAAGCAATAAATAGCAGAGTGCAGACCTGGCAAATCTTTGTCTGTTTGCTGTGAGAAAAAGACTTTAATCACATTAATCTGACAGCCATATGTTTTCATTCAGTGTTGCATACGAAGGAAGAAGAGCAATATGCATTCAGCTCAGCGCCGTGAGGGTGGAGCGTATCATTTGAGAGAGCAATTGGACAGAGGCGACGAGAGGACAATGGGTTAATTATCAGGAGAGAGGAGAGGGTCACTGATCAGACTTGTGGTGTTTATGAAAAGAAAGCCCAGCAGGAAGTCACGGTCACACCAGGACCACCAGCAACGCCAACCAATCCCGCTAATTAGACGCCATCTGTAAGGCATGGCGCCCCTCTCAGACAACCCCTCTGACCTCTATTTTGCCAGCAGCACGGCAGCCGCTTCAACAACACGCTCATTTCTCTAAAGATAATTCTCTCTTCCTCTACTGCTGAATAAACCTGAAAACTTTGCCTGTGTTTGTTCATGTTAGGTAAGATGGAGACACGTCCTGCTCAAAGTAAAACAAAGAATAGAGGCGTGTGCGTTCTTTCCTTTCCTCTCTTTCATTCCAGGGATATTTACACATGTCCACCAGTAAAAAGGCACAAATGACAGGATGTACACACACACACACACACACACACAACCACACACACATTTTCAGGGCCCCAAAACATGCAAACACAGCACAAGCCTGCCCGTAAGAGTTTATCTATCTTGTCACAGTGTAGTTCATGATGAATACATTTTTGGAGGCAGCTAATTTGTGAATGAAAGAGCAAGACAGCAGAGACCTGTAATCTCGTTCACACACTCTTTACCAGAGTGCCAAGTCCCAATCAAGCTCCAGACTGTACCAGGAGCAGACCACTGCAACAAAAACCCATTAAATCAACACACACACACACACACACACACACACACACACACACACACACACACACACACACACACACACACACACACAATCTATGAGAGCTACATAAGATCTTGAGGCAAAATGTATCATCTAAACTATACAAAATATAATCAGAAACTGAACTAATCAAGTTTAAAGTACAAAAGCTTGGCAGTCTTCGCTGCCCTGCTGGTTGGTGATTACATTTCAGACTCTTTCAACGTCGTTATGCTTTTAATTTGCATGTATTGTGTTGAAGACCTATGCTGAAACAACACATTTTTGCCTTTTATTTTAAACAGATGATCAGTAGTTGCGGAGAGAACAACAAGAGCTAAGGAACAAATAAATCATGTCACCAATCTAGGACTGCAACAAACCAAGTTCCCACCTCTGGAAAATTATGACAGGCCAATGTGATGGCTTGAAATTGATTGTTTGCTCTGACCAAAAGTACAAAATCCCAAAGCTTACAATTTACAAGGAAAACACAGAGAAGCATCACATTTGAGAAAATGTGAAAAGCTTTGTGCATTGCTTAATAAATTACTGATTTCCTGATCTATTTAATTACTAATCGTTTAAGCACTAATCCAAGCTCCTATTTAACAGATTAGTAGATCATTAATCAAACATTTAGTCAGTTTTAGCCAACTTCATTATACTAAAAGTAAGAACAATCTGATTAGTTCCATTAATTATATATTTTAATGACAGTTGATTGAGCACTTTCTAATCTTTATGAATATTCCAAACAGATATTTCTTACTACTGACGTGACCGTAGAACCATTTGAAACATGAACCTCAGGAGACAACATTTCTCCTCCTCTGCTGAACCGCTCCAAATTCATAACAAAAGGCTAAAAGAAAATATCAGTAGATATTTTTAGGACCAAACTTAACACAAAAATACAAAACCCTTCTATAAATAAAAGCATTTCCTTACATCAATACTCTGAAGCTGCCAGTGTCTTTCTCAAATACTGCATGCTGTTGGTTCTGGCTGACTTTAATCTTAAAGACATCAAAAATGTTCATTTTTTTTACTTTTTGTCAAAGGTCAAAATAAGCTATTAACAGTTATCCATTGATATAAACACTTAAAACGCTTGCTAATGTATCTCTGCCTAGATGTCCAACCCTCTTCTTAGTCTCACTCCATCTCTGTTTTTATCTCTGTCTCTCCCTGTGGGGGCTTCTCCAGTCGACCCCAGTTTGACCCACAGAATTCCATAGATTTCCTGGCTGTTGGGAGGTGGGGGGGTCTGCCGACCTTCCCATGTCCTGGCTTCATGTCTTACATCAGACAGGAAAGAGCCATGGCTGTCTGACCAGCTGACCGACTTACATGCTAATGCACAGATTTATAGCCTGGCTGAATGAGGACGCTGCATCCGGCTTGTATAGAGTTACGCCGCTGAGATGACACTTTGCACCAGCTCCACTGTAGCACTGACAAGGAAAATTAATCATGGGAAAAAGGAATTAGATACCGCTTCTGAAGCATCGACAAACATTTTGGAAAAGCTATTTGACTCTAAAACCAAATCATTTCCTGTCTGTCACGTTGATAAAAACGATACAAACAAAAAAACTACTCATTTGTCTTGTTACATTAGCTGAGGGTTAGGTAAGGACTGTGTGCCTAGTAAAGCGGTAAGCCGCAGTATGGCGGCAGGCAAGAAATCCTCAGTATCTGCTCCTGATCTTATCACACGGCCATTTGAATGAGATCTGCATTCCAACCAGGTGACAGGGACACCAAACTCGCGTCTAGACTCGTTCCTCAGTCCTCCTTCTTTGCTTTCTGTCTCTAACCCTCCCCTTCCTTTTGTCTTTTTTTTATAGGCACCTATTCACCTTACAAACTGTCCGTCTCTTAATGTTGTTGATCACACCTTGATGCACTTGCACAGTGCAAATGCACATGCATGCATGGCTTTTCAAGCCAGGTCAGGTGGCCAAAGCCGGAGAGCTTGGAAACAGATACTGACAAACATTGGCCCTCAGCTCAGCTAGAGATCTAACAAAATGTGAGGCACACCGAGTGTCTGGCATCACTGCGGTACTTGGCGTCGGATTTCTGACAGCTGTGCTTTCTCCAAGGACTCGTTCTCCCTCTCTACCTGTTCACCTTGGCCAGTTCATGTGGTTGGCACTTAAGCTGGGTACCAATCTAAAACATCTGACACCATTAAACAAAGAGATAGATAAACATATAACTGGCAGAGGGCCAGAAGGACAAAGGTGACTCTACAACAGAGTTCAATGAGAACAGAGTCACTGCAGCAGAACAGCTGGTTTAATACACACACATTAATAAAGTAGCCCTGTAGACAGTATGTAATGTATTTCCTGTTGTGGAATTGTTACAAACATGCATTGATGATCATATGTGATGTGTTCAAACTCAAAGCCTTTTGTACACAGCATTTAACGTTGGCATGTAGAAAAACTGTAATTAAAGCAAGATTATTATGTTGTTATTTTCAGACCAACCAATACTGGACTTTTTAAGACAATATTTACTACCTAATGTAATACATATAGCTTATTAGCTCAGGGAGTTTAAAAATCTGATGATATATGGGTGCACAGTATCTTTTATTTTTGAAACAATCTTGGTACGGATCCCTTTTTTTTATTATTGTGACCAATATACATAGTGAGTGGGACATTACAGTGTTAAAAATCATCTTTCCTGTGCCTTCTGGTGGATGTATATGAGACACTGTTTCTAAATTACCTCAGACATATCATTGGTATTTCTGTATTGCAATTTCTTGTTCCTTATCGTCCAACATTTCATAGAGATTTAAACTCTATTGGCCAAACTCTAAAGGCCAAATAAGGGATTTAGATCTTACTTGTATGGTTGTAGATTAGTTGCACATGATGTTACTGCTGGCAGTCACTCTGCTCCTAGCTTAAAGCTGCATTGAATGTTTTTTGCCCACCAGGAACACAAACTCCAAAACAAACTAACAGACACACAGTCCATTGCATTAAAATGTATATGGCTAATGTGTTATCAAGTGTCTACTTACACGTCCAACAGTCACGGAGCAACACTATTATCTCTATTGGAAGCATGTTTCTGGCTTGGTTTCAATAAATACAAATTCATCATTAAAGGGATGCAGTGATCAGATATGCAGGATAGGTAGTGGCATTGAGTTTCTTTATCAATAAAATAATATTTGGTGTGTATCAGTTACGTTCAATTAGCAGCAATGTGTTACCATATGTACAAATGATTTTAATCAGTTCTATGCACTTGGATCAGTACATCCTACCAATAATCACCGCAATCACTGTAGTCAGTATCTTTGTCTTTAACTGTTGTGCTGGGCAGGTCATGTTTATCAGAGCTTGTTTGAAATGCTCTTGCCCCCAGTGTTGAGAGAAGAGTGATTAATCACTGCCTGCTCAAAATAAACCATTCTGATTGGACAGTTTACATGTGAATTGTACAATTTGATTCACCAAAGCAGGCCAGCTAAACATTAACTGTCAATGTTGAATCTGATCAAGTTTTAAAACAGTAACTGTTATGAATCCATTAGTACGTGCAACCATGATCTGGGCTAACTAATCCCTGTGCCTTTTTTCTCCTGAAATTACTGAGAGGGTTATTCAATTTCACAGAACCATATATTATAATATACATAATTCATAACATACATGATATTAGGGCTGCAACTAACGATTATTTTTTAGAGTCGATTAATCTGTTGATTATTTTCTCGATTTTTCGATTAGTTGTTTGGTCTATAAAATGTCAGAAAATGGTGAAAAATGTGGATCAGTGTTTCCCAAAAGCCTCAAATGTCTTGTTTTGTCCACAACTCAAAGATATTCAGTTTACGGTCACAGCGGAGAGAAGAAACTAGAAACTATTCACATTTAAGATAGCTGGAATCAAATCATTTTTACTCTATTTATTTACAAAATTACTTAAACCGACTAATTGATTATCAAAATAGTTTGCGATTTGGGGCGACCTCTAGCTCATCCAGTAAGGCTGTGAGGCCTTTGCAGTGGCCTGGGTTCAAATCCGACCTGCGGCCCTTTGCTGCGTGTCATCCCCCATCTCTCTCCCACCTTTTCTGTCTGTCCACTGTCACTCTGAAATAAAGGGGAAAAAGACCCAAAAAATAATCTTTATAAAAAAAAATAATAATAATTAAAAAAAAAATAATTTAAGAGTTGACAACAAATCAATTAATCTTTGCAGCTCTACATAATATATCATTATTGCAATTTCTTAGTAAAATGATTCAGGAATTTGTTTTTGGTACACCATATTCTCTGTGGGACTATTAGAAAAATGGACTTCAAGTTCTCAAGTCACAAGCGCCGGATCTGTGATATGACGAACCTGCTTTACCAACAAAAGTCAAGGTGTTCATAAGAGGCCATTCTTTCTAGGATTCTATGTTGCAAAGTAAAAATCTATCTTTCCTTAATGTTTTATGTGCCTGTATGTCGATGTGTGTAAGCCTTTTAACAAGCCTCTTTTGTGTAGAAGCATTTCAAATCAATAAATTGCACTGCTAAAACACACAGCAGTCGCACTCAGTGTTGTCAAAGAGTAATGTCACAAAAGTTAAGAATACTTAGCATGGGCAAGAATTAGTGACGCCTGAAAGCTTGTGGAGTTGAAAGTGAAATTATTTAAAGAAGCATGGGAGACTTCACTTCTGCTATTCTTCATGTCTGAATGGTCTTTACGTCTGTGTCGCAATTGAATGCTACAGTTAATGTTTTTCTCTCATTTCTTTTCATATCCAGTTGTGTTTTGATCCAATAAAGTATGTGTTGAAGCAGATCTTTAAATCACAGCAGTGCGTTGACATTGAAAAGGACCCCTGCCAACATGAGAACAAAAATCTGATTGACAAGTATAAAAACCAGCCTTTCGATGAGCCCCTGAGCGAGACGCTTGATACCTTAGAAGCTGCAAACCGCCTCCTGTTATTTTTCCATCCAGGAAGCATTACACAGAAACCTACCAAATTTGATTTGAGGACATTAATTCTATTTATTTGAGGGAGGAAATGAGGTGCTGAGTCAGGGGAGGAGCAGCTGGCTTTAAGCACAACAGAAACCAAACACCTCTTAATCGTCAGGCTGGGTAAATCACCTTGCACACACAAAGAGCGCTTTTCTAACCTCTCAGCGTGTTTATTTTGTGATCAGGCTTGTATTTTGTGTACTAGTGCAGCTCAGGTATGGCAGAATGTGAGCAGGAGATAAAGAATGACAATGAGGTGGATGTGGGAGGAGGAAATGTAAGAAATCACAACACAGGAACTTGACCTATGTGAACTTTAGCTCCACAAAATAGAGAGGAAACTTTCTTTTACACTCTATTTAAAACTTTTTTTATTTTAATTACATTTTTTTCATTCTTACGTAGTGCATGTTCATAACGTATGCAGAAAGGCCAAGTACATTTTATTTATATAGACCAAAATCAGGGTTTTACAGTGTTTACAGCATATATGTACAGTACAGGCCAAAAGTTTGGACACACCTTCTCATTCAAATGCGTTTCCTTTTTATTTTCATGACTATTTACATTGTAGATTCTCACTGAAGGCATCTAAACTATGAATGAACACATATCGAATTATGTATTTAACAAAAAAGTGTGAAATAACTGAAAACATGTCTTATATTTTAGATTCTTCAAAGTAGTCACCCTTTGCTTTTTTTTATTAATGGGAAAAACGTCCACTAATTAACCCTGACAAAGCACACCTGTGAAGTGAAAACCATTTCAAGTGACTACCTCATGTACATGTACATAATTCCATATGTGTTCTTTCATAGTTTTGGTGACTTCACTGAGAATATACAATGTAAATAGTCATGAAAATAAAGAAACACATTGACTGAGAAGGTGTGTCCAAACTTTTGGCCTGTACTGTATATATCTGTATATATGTACATCATTCTAGTCTTTTTCAGATTTTTTTAAAGTTACTTATTATCTGTTGTTGTACTTCTGCTACTTTACCTGTGTAAAATCAATAAAGTTTCTTATTTTATACATTTCAGTTCATTCATTTATATTTTTAATCAGTCTTTTCAGATGACATGTTATGACTGGTTCCTGGAAAACTCACCTTTGGCAGTATTTTTGTCAATTTGATTTTAGAAAAGATTTGACATATTCAGAATAGACTGTAACATATATAACCCTGTTATAAGCAACCTAAACAAAAGGCATAAAGGTTTGAATACAAATAACTGCCCTAGTGCTGCATTCATTTCTGCTTAAAGGCTAAATTCAACATTTTGGGGAAAACGCTGGTAGATTTTTACCTTTGACCAAGTTGTTGCTGCATTTAAACGGTCTGAATTGTAATTCCTGTTCAAATGTTCAAGTTGCTGGTGCACAATTTATTATTTTAATAATACATAACAATTCAATACATTTATATCCTTGTATTTATTATTTACAAAATTAGTACACAGAAAAGAATGATCCCAGTCACTTCCACACAGTGAAGCATACATCTTAATAATTAAACACTGGTATCGGATCGTTACTCTATAGTACTATCATATATATGACCAGAACAGCAACAAATCCTGAAAAGCTGGAATCTGCTAATGTTGCAAAAGGCAGTTTTGCTTAAAAAATAATTGAAACAATTAAGCGATTATCAAAAAAGTTGCGGAATTGTTTCAATCGACTAATAGAGCTAATAGACTAATAGCTCATCTTTGCAGGTCGAACGCTTATAGAACTTATAGGTTAGTTGATATTGGGAGAGGCATTGCTGTTTAAAATGAGAACAGCTCATTTGATATGCCATACTTAATAACTGTGTAACAGCTTCTTAATTTATATTATACAATTATAATATATACAGTACAGGCCAAAAGTTTTGACACACCTTCTCATTCAATGTGTTTCTTTATTTTCATGACTATTTACATTGTAGATTCTCACTGAAGGCATCAAAACTATGAATGAACACATATGGAATTATGTACTTAACAAAAAAGTGTGAAATAACTGAAAACATGTCTTATATTTTAGATTCTTCAAAGTAGCCACCCTTTGCTTTTTTGATAACTCTGCAAACCCTTGGTGTTCTCTCAATGAGCTTCATGAGGTAGTCACCTGAAACGGTTTTCACTTCACAGGTGTGCTTTGTCAGGGTTAATTAGTGGAATTATTTCCCTTATTAATAAAAAAGCAAAGGGTGGCTACTTTGAAGAATCTAAAATATAAGACATGTTTTCAGTTATTTCACACTTTTTTGTTAACTACATAATTCCATATGTGTTCATTCATAGTTTTGATGCCTTCAGTGAGAATCTACAATGTAAATAGTCATGAAAATAAAAAGGAAACGCATTGAATGAGAAGGTGTGTCCAAACCTTTGGCCTGTACTGTATATAGTCATAAACAACAGGGACCCATTTTACAGAATTAAACTGCAACTGCTGACACAAGACTACACTCCTGATTGCTCATATTGTGTATTTCCTTTTAACTGACTTTTAACATTTTTATTGGTCCCTGGTGAGCTAAAATGGTTTGCACTGGTAGTTTAGGGAAGGAATTGTTTGTCAAACAGTCTCCTCATAGCAACAAAATGAGGTCCAACAACCTAGTAACAGCTTGAGTAAAGGACTGCACATAAATGTACATACATTAAAAAATAAATTGCAAATTGTGTGTGTGTGTGTGTGTGTGTGTGTGTGTGTGTGTGTGTGTGTGTGTGTGTGTGTGTGTGTGTGTGTGTGTGTGTGTGTGTGAAGAACAAACAATTCATACACAACGCTGTTTTCGTCCGTCAAGCACTAATGTTAACATCAGATCTGGGAGGGATGAGCAACCAGGCGGTGCCCAAGATCACAAAAAGACAATAAGTCAATATACATTTTCCAAATGCCATTTAGAGTTCTGGAGCACGGCACACAGCAACACAGTCCGTGAAAAGCAGCCAGAGAAGAAGAACAGGAAGAGCTACTGTGAATTTAGTGGATGTGAAATCACAACATAATGTTGCCATGTAATGAAATAGCAAATTAGCATCACTTCTAAGCCATTACGGTCCATATAGAGAGAGAACACACACATACGTGCAACCTACCTTATACACAGCTCAGTAAAAAGGATTTTAGAAAGCCAAAAAAAACTTGTTTTAATGCAAAAATTAAAATTAAAATTAAAAAAAATCTGCTCTGCCAGTAGTAACCAGAAATAAATGCATTTTAAAACAATTTTGTAATTAGGTTGTTTTCCTATAATCTTGTACTGCTGTACATCAAATCTTGTTGAGAGTATCCTTCCCTCACATATTGGTTACAAAAGTGACCATGTCAACATTGAATGTAATGACGAGAGCGCGATTCATAATTCTGGGAATGTAGTCATCATGGTCTGGTGGGATTTTCAAGGGGTGGGGCATATTCTGCTTTCAGATGGGAAACGAGGGAGAAAAAAAAAAACTTTGCAAACTTACGCGGCAGCGGAGACAATGAAGAGCTGATTTATTAACACTAGGCTATACTATGAGTGTCCGGAGTAAGAGGCAGAATTCATTTTGTAATATGTTCCCCTCAACCTGCCTTTCACCCTACCCCCACTTCCACGAACACATCCAGTTCACCCATAAAAGTTGCTACCACCATTGACTTCTTTTCAAATGAGTGAGCAGAGCCGTATCGACATCCTTACTGTAGTACGCACGCACAAATACTACGAAATAAAACACCAGGGGTCCAACATGACAGGACCGAGCGGTAGCTCCTTTTCCTACCTACACAAACCACGGAGTACGGCTGCTCTATTCGCCCGATTTTCACTCCATGAAGTCCGAAGTTAAATTCAGTACGTTTGGCTTTTCAAGGACACTGCAGCTCACTGTCACAAGCCCTTTTTCTGTCGCGACAAACGCGGGCGTGTTGCCCTGCAGGGCGAACAAGCCTTAAATAAGGGGAAATCCCGAAAGCGTTTACCTTTTTGCTGTTTCTGCTGTTATAGCCGTTGTATGGGTTGATTCCTGCCCTTGGCGGTACGGAGAGCAGCATTTTTCTCGGCGCTATGTCCGGAGCGGCGAACACAGCCCAGGCTGCCAGCTGACGTCAGCAGCTGGGGAAGTGAGTGCCTGGAGTCCTGCTGCTTGACTGCAAGTGGTGCTGCTGCTGCTGCTGCTGCTGCTGCTGCTGTCGCGGCATGGCAGGGGCCCCCACTGCCGGCCCCTGGGCTACTTTTAAGGGTCCTTCACACGGATACAGGTGGTCCACACAGAAGAGCGGATTAGCTCGACTTCATTCACCTCCCACTGTTATTTCTCTCACAGGGAAGAATAACTAGAAAAGAAAGCTCCTAAAAACGGTGACTCTTATAACAAAACGCTTGTAAAATCAGGTTATTGTGTGTTATAAGTTTTTGTCTGAGGGTCCTTGATTCTCTCCTTGACCTCACGCCACTTCATTAGAGAAACATTCTGTTTAATTTGCATTCAAATATCACAACAAAAACTTTAAACTAGGCTACATTCATAGGCGTAATAATCAAAACTGGCCAGTGCATAGGCGTAACAAGCAAAACTGGCCAGTGCAACCCAGCCAAATATCCTATTATAATTGCCTTTACATAAAGACATTCGCACCACAACTTGATGCAGAAAATGCACAAATTGTTGCAGAAAAATTCACAGGAATGCAGAAAATGAAGTGTTTGATGTTCCCAATTGTGTTTTGATACATGGTTTAACAAAACAAAAACAGCTGAGCTTAAGGAGATCTTGTAAAAAAAAAATCTCACTGCCGAAATAAAATAAAATGGTAAAATGTTAAGCCAACATATAGCTAAAACTACAAATTTCAAGAGAGTAAGGGCATTGATGAATGATCATGCCAGACAATTTCAGCATGACATGTTTTTGCTAGTAATATACAATGCCTCCTCTTCAATAATATTGAATCAGCGCAGGTTTAAAAAAGCTGACGACAACGTTTAGACCTCTTATCTGCGATAAGGGCATACTATAACAACTCCACCACCCTTTAACCCAACCAGAGAGTGTGTACGTGTACCCTTTTTTGTTTTGCCACTGTCCTCTTCTTTCTTTGTGTAACCTTCTCCCGTGTTTGTTTGTATTGACTGCTATGTACTCTTTAACTCTGCTGTAGAAATTTGCTACACAAACAATATCATCCACATAAAGTTACAAGTCAGGAATTCTGTATAATTAAAATTCCCTTTTTGAACATATTTGAATGTAAAAGTTCAGACAGTTCATAAAAGCATTCATTGCATTCATCCAATATGACATATCATATTACAGTAACAATTCAGATTACAGTAACAATTCTTGCTTGATTTTCTCCCACTAAATGTCTTAAATTCCATTTTGTTTTAATCAAACTTTGCCAATGAGTTATGTCTGACAGCTCTGTCAATGCTTATATAACAAATCATCTGGGTCAGCTTGAGGTTTGAGTCATTTTTATACACACCTTTTTTAATAATAAAAAAAAAAAGTGCAAATGAATGTATTCTGCTTGGCAGTGTACTGCAGTTATTAAACACTGCACAGGACATACTGGATGTTTCTAAAATGCATGTCAATGAGAAAGCACCTCCATAATAGAAAAAAAATGTGATTAGTGTCCCAGACCTATACTCAACCTTTAAAATGTGTTCATATTGGCACATTGTCCAAAAAACAAGAATTTAATAGGAATAATGTCATTATTAAAGTCTTCCTTCACCACGGCCACTTCTGCTCCAGTCATGACCTCATCATTCCTTTTAAAAGAAGCAAAAAACACCCAGCAGAGTATCTTGTACACAGATCGAGCTCTATACATATTGAGCAATTTTGGTCATGTGTGGCGAAAGCAAGTGCAGAGATATGATCCACTTGATGTGTCTAAGCCACCTTGTCATGGCCAACTTGCTGTTTCCATCCGTGATAACTGGACTGAAATAGCCTTTATTATAATTTGATCTGTTAAAAAACTCAAAAAGCTGTATTTTTTTTTCAACGTTTTTTAAGCCAAGGACCCCTTAACTGAAAGAGAGATGGAGCAGGGACCCCCTACTACATATATTGTATAAAATGTAAGTTGCATATTAAATTGTGCCTACAGTAACATGTAGGGCGGCCTAAAGCCTTTATACATAGCTTTTTTGCATAGAATAATAAGCTATTAAAATCGCCTAGTAATTGTTGGCATGGTTTTAGAAATCATGTTTAAATGTTAGACATACATGTGGTACAGTGAATCCTTAGGGTGAACTGTATCTGTGGATGGCCTTAGTGACTACCTTACCTATAGGCCAGTAAGCCTATTATCAGTGGGGAGTGAGGAACCCCTGCATTGACTCTGAGGACCCCCTAGGGATCCCGGAACCCCCTGTTGAAGATCCATGTTTTATACTATTCAATTATATACTTGTTACATAGTATTACAAGCATCTATATAAATACATTTGTAAAAGTACTAATTTGGTCTTCTTCTTCTTCAATCTTTAAGTAGAATAATACTGTAGCTTGGACTTGGTGGCCAACGTTTTCTTTGGGATTTTGCCTCGTCTTAAGTAATAATACACAGGAGCAGCTGATGATCAAAAGTGCATCATATGGTTTGGTTTGTGCTGCCCTACATCTCTTACACTGCCGCTGATTCTGCTGCCTTCCTCCCATGCAAACAATGATTTCTTCCATTAACATGATGTGATCAATTATGCAGCAACACACTGATGCAAAGCAGCTTCACACAACACATATCAGAAAAAGTGAAAACTCTTGAGGGTGTGAGTCAGAGGCAACCATCAGCTAATCACAGCCCATTACAGAGATAATTTCTTGTAAAAGGCCTAAAATAGAAACATCTGCATGATCCAGTGATGTGGACTGATCATGGTGTAATGCAGTTGGTCCAGTGTATCTGGTGCCCACACTAACAGTGTCCTGCAGTTTCCTCTGAAGTCCACAGACAAAGGTTGTTAAACAGCAGGCAGACACACACACACACACACACACACACACACACACACACACACACACACACACACACACACACACACACAGGGTACTAAACCTAAACATTTGCCATCGGAGTAAGAATGAGCAGTGTCCTGAAGTAAACTTTCACATTTTATCCATGCCTGCCTCGTCAGTGACTCTGGTTTCTTATCTAATTCGGCTATATTTAAATGCCTTTTTACTTTCTCCTGTTGCCAGCGATTGGCTGAGAGATGTTTCCCAACACAGATGGCAGCTGAAACATGATGCCTAAAATGCAGATGCATTCAAATAATCAGTACTGGTAACACTACAAGGAAATTGGTATTACAGTAATTACACTACAAAGCATTTTTGCTACTCTTAATATCTCAGGGTAGCCTAAATTATGCAACTTCCGAGTCAACTTCCCATATGCTCTATCAATGTGCCATGGACTGCTCACTATGAATAGCATAAAATGTAATTTCATGATGTATGCAAAAACCCTGCAAGAAAAAGAGTGAATCATATTTTTGGTGGGCAGTCTTGACTTCCCCTGAGAATATAAATGTTATTCAAATGAGGGAGCTGAGCTCGACAACTTTGCCAAGCCTCAAAACTAAAGTTTTGCCTGAAGCTCAAAACAGATACAGAAACAATATAGTTTATAATGTGGAAAATCAATGAATCCTGTAAAAACTCATTAAGGGAAAAGTAAATCATTCGTCAAAATGTTTTCAAAAACATGCAAACAATAATTTGGGTTAAAAAGTTGACAATCATTTTCTGCATTGCCCTTAATACATTTATTATCTTTCATATAAGAACTTAACCAGTTGCAGAATTAGTCAAATTTGCATGTCCCTGCCCAGTCTCTTGGTGAGCTCCTTTCTTCACATACAGACTGCCACTTCGCTAGCTGTGAGCACTGCATGCCTTCTAACGGACTGTAAAATGACAAATTACAGCGTTGTGAACAGCGCTTCCATGAATTAGCGCCGTAAGCACTTTGCGTTGGTCTCTGTGTCATTCAGTCCGGCAGCCTGTCTGTGGGCTGTTCCTCTGTCTGCATTTAGGAACACACCAGTGACATTGTTGCACTCAGCAGAACCTTAGTCTGGCACAACCAGCCACTTTGACGACATGAACATTGTTTGGACGTCAACAGGCTCGTTGCTAAGTAACCCAGCCCCCTCCATCCCAAGTGTTCTGGCTTGTGAATCTATACTTATTACCTCGAGGGAAGCTAAGCAGTGTGTGTGTGGGAGTGTGTGTGCATATATGGGTGCTTGTAAATGTGTGTGTGTGTGTGTGTGTGTGTAGGAGTGTGTGTTTGTAAATTGCTGAATTGCCTGATAATCTATATTGGGGAAAGAAGAGTTGGTGCATCGTCAAATTTGTTTTTTTCCAGTTTAATTTATTACAACCTCGATGTGGGAGTGAACCCTTATATATGAGTGTTTCAAAACACAGGTCAAAGGCCATTCTATAAGCTTCACCTGATCCAGTTTTGTGTTGAAACATGCTTCCTCTTTTCGTTGTTATCTAAAATAATATATAAAATGTGTCTTAGCTGATATTACGGTAAAGTCTATCTTCATGGGGAACTTTAGCTTGCCTTGCACGGCAGCTGGATTATAACAATATCGCAAGATCAAGCGAGAATCGTGGGATAACACATCACACAAAAATCCATCTTGTGGCTTATTTTTTTTGGCTTATTAATTTGTTGACAAATAACATGGTGAACATGTAAAACATACAAAAACAAAAAATGCCAGGGGATCAGAACATAGACACAAATCAAAAATCAGTTCACAAAAATGTTATAGCGTACATAGATTCAGTGTTTTAATAGCTTTCTTGTTTTAGGAATATAGGATCGATGGGGTGGCCTCTAGCTCACCCAGTAAGAATGTTCACCCCATGTTGGCTGAGTCCTGCAGTGGTGCAGGCTCGAATCTGACCTGCTGCCCTTAGCTGTGTCATCCCCCATCTCTCTCTCCCTCTTTCCTGTCTATCCACTGTCACTGTATAATAAAGGGAAAAGCCCCAAAAAATTATCTTTAAAAAAAGAATATAGGATTGATGTAATGTAAGTTTGATTTCATTCCCAAAAAGTAAAAAGGATGGTTTATGATTTTCAGGCTACAAGTAATGTGTTTTTGTCTGAACTACCAGTTCACTGAACCAATCAGCGTCTAGCTTGGAGCTACTGGTAGCTAGGGGTGTTGTTTAGGTGTGTGACGGGCAGTGCCGGCTGGTCACATGACGACCGGTCACATGACAGTTAAGTTTAGCTGTCTTTACAATTAACTTTGATTACAGGGCACCGTGAGGTGCCAGTCGTTTCAGAGGCCGATGCAGTTGAGTTTAGTCGACAAAAGGTGACCGTCAAGCAGCGACGACAGTTAAGTTTAAGGAACCAAAACGACTATTAGAAACAAGATCCAGGTTTGGATTTAAACCTTGGTCCCCTTAAGTAGTACTCCCAGGAAACTTTTACCGCAAAAAAGGGTAAAAGTCCTGTGTTTTTACTGGGAGACGAACTCCACTCCCTCCCTTGAAAAGCCTTGTTTTATCAGTGCTGTCTTATGTAGCTCAGCACAAATTATTTCAGGAAGACCTAACATTAATCAGTTCTCTCCCTAAAGTGAATCAGCGCTGGAGGCTTTCACCTTTCTGATAAGCCAATCAGAATCGGCCACGGATTCCACAGGCCAATCACAGCGTCACAACACTGCTTTAAAATCTGCTTCTCTCCCTGTGCTATCAGCTGTCACTTCAGGGAAGGCGTTTGTCCCTCCTCCTCCCCTTCCACCTCCTGTCATACCAGTACCTCCTCGGTCTGGTCTTCCGGCCCTTCTCCGCCACCACCGGTGTCTGGACAGCATGGTTCCCTACCCCTATAATAAAGGTATTAATATAACGATGGAGTTCAATCACCAATACTCTGTACAGCTACATGCTCTTGTACATTAAACCTTTTGCATATCTGCAAACAAGTCTCTCCTGATTGAAATACAGCAGCAGTCGCTTTGGTGCATACAGCAATAAACACGTAAAATGTGAGAATTCTGTTTTTTTGGTATGGCCATCAGTTAATGTCTGTAAAATGGGGAAATTGTTTATCTGCATCTTTTTGTTTGTCAAATGGAGTAAGACGGCAGCATTTTGTCTCCATTTTTATTTAATGTTTCTATGGACGAACTTTCAAGATTTTTAAATGATTGTGGAACGGGCTGTAGGGTTGGCAACAGTACCATTAACCACCTAATGTATGCGGATGACTTTGTTATTTTTTGTCCATACAGCGCCGGGTTACAAGAGCTGTTACATGTGTGCTCACAGTATGGAACAGACTTTGATATAAGATACAACTCAAAGAAAAGTATTATTATGATAGCTCGAAGCAGAGATGACTCCAAATTTTATCCAAATGTTTGTAAACGTGGGTTTGCGAAATTGCCCTGCTGTACTACGTAATCTTATGTGCAGGTGTATGTGCAGGCTTTTGAGCTCGGCGAATAGTATCATCACTGCACTGACAAATCCTGGACTAAGCTCTGTGCGATACTCCTCTGGTATTTGGACTGACTGGCTTATGAGCCTATCCAGGAGATAAATGTATTGTTTTTTATGTGTTTTTTTTCTTCTTTGTAATATGGACCATTTTTTACGTGTCTGAAATAAAGTAAATAATAAATAATAAATACATACAAATTACAGTGCTTTACTTACTCGTAACTATATGTATGAATGGTTCATGAGAACAGCCTGAACTATCCAGCTACAACTATCACCCATATACAACCTATTAAGGATAGCATGAGGAAATACCACCCTTCCACCCTTTGCCTGCATTAAGAACCAACACAACACACCCACACACAAACACCCACACCCACAACTGCATCAATGCCGTGGGGGGCGGGGGGGAGTTCATGTGTGAGTGAGGGACTCGGTCATTGAGACTGTCAATGTGGGGTTCAAGGTTAGAATGGCTAACAGAGGGGGAAGGACAGCAAACAGTGGTTGAACATAAAGGAGTGGACAAAAAAAAGGATAAAGGGAAAGACTCAGTTTGAAATTTGAAAAGCTGTGTGAGAAGGGCAGCGCACGCAAGTAAAGGGTAAAAGTAAAAAAGAATACACACTTTTTAATTTATCCTTTATTTTACCAGGTGATGTCCCATTGAGATAGTAAAATCTCTTTTACAAGGGAGCCCTGGAGAGAGAAGGAATCTCTGCACACACGTAGCTCAAGTTAAACAAACTATAACATTTTTATTTATGTTTATCCATGACAGTCATCCTTAGACATCCATCTCACATAATTCATCCAGCAACAGTAGTTTTGGTTTGCATTTGCTCGGCTGGTTAATGTCAGAAATAATGATGTGAATTTCAAAATAAACAATTTTTAAGGGTACTGAACATACAGAATGTAATAAAACGTACAATACCACATATTGAGCTCCGAAAAAGTAGCTGAAGATTGACTCTAATTGCAGTTTTAATGAGATACCTTTTTGATTTAATGAACTACATATGTGCACTTGTAATAATGCTTCTGCTCAACAGGGAAATCACAAGGATATTTTGGCAAGCTATTTAGTTCCCTGTTGTAGTAAATAAGAAGTGTGTTCCACAGAACAGACAAACAGATGGATGATTGCTTGCTTCACATGAGAGAAGTTACTTTACACGTTTGCTGAACAGACCACACACACACACACACACACACACACACACACACACACACATACTCAGACAATCAGTCAAGCATTCCCTGTGGTTGGAATGTGTTTTTGA
This sequence comes from Perca flavescens, assembly GCF_004354835.1. Lineage (NCBI taxonomy): Eukaryota > Metazoa > Chordata > Actinopteri > Perciformes > Percidae > Perca > Perca flavescens. Next base: position 27,130,794 of record NC_041334.1, on the reverse strand, counting down.
GGGAGAGTGTGAAAGAGGAAGTTTTGGTGAGGAAGGCTTGAGGGGAACAAAAAACAAATGAATGTCATATGTGCACATGGATGAATCCCTCTTGTATTTTCATGGGTTAATGTAAATATATGTGTATGTGTAGTGTGTGTATGTGTAGTGAGATCAATGTCCATCCCATTTCTTTTGTCTCCTTTTTATTTAAGCTCCACTACAATCTAAATAAAACAAGTTTGGTCAAGGTTTGGGGGACAAAGACATGCATCGGACCCGATCTGCCCAAACCCTCCCTCCTTTTTTAATCCATCCTCAGTATAGGCTACATTTAAACTAGGACTGAATTTACAGAGCCTTTATAAAGTTTATATTATATTTAGTTTAGTGACTTTTGTTTATGAGATCTATATGTAATCATTCTGTAAGGGTTCTCCCTCAAACACAAAGAGTTTTGGAGTGTCGGTCTAGTTTTGTTTCTACAAGTCAGTCACTATAGTGCTTGATTGGTACAGGTTAGTAACAACATGTCAAACCTAACCATCCCAGGATATGACTAATAGGTTGTCACAGAGAAACTGTGTATTTGAAAATAAAAGGCATTGCAATATTAAACATCGCAACATTACCTATCAAGTTCAGCCAAACCTGATGTAAAAGAAAAAAACTTAATTCTTTTCTAAATTTTATGTTAGTCTTTCTTTGTTTTCTTTTTATAAATTAGTTTTCAAGACTCTCTTGAGTGGGGTATTTACTCTATGTTCCAGCTGGAAGTAATCTGAGCAACAAATGTGAGTGTAAAGAAGCAGAAACGAGTCTGGTGATGGAGTGGGAGGGAAGGAAAGAAGGGGACGAGGGCAGGGGGAAGGGGAGAGAGAGCCAAGCGGATGGGGGGAAGGGCTGTTTGTGCATGCCTCAAATTCCTTAGGTGTTATCAGCATTGCCTGCTCCATAATTGTTTCTTTTGAGGGGGGGGTACAGAAAATACAGAGTATGTACAACATTGTAAAGCTTCCTCTCTGTTAGAATACTTAAAGGGGTGGCTGGGTTAGCTCAGTTGGTAGAGCAGGCGCACATATATACGATTTCCTGCATGTCTTCCCCCTCTCCCTCCCCTTTCATATCTAGCTGTCCTTTCCATTAAAGGTAGAAATGCCCCAATCAAATATTTAAAAAAAGAAAGAACACCTGCTGTCGTAAAGGTCTTTTCTATACGGTGCAGTATTACCCACTGTATTACCGAGTTACCCCTCATTTCCACCACACATTGGATCGGCTCCGCTGCGTGTCGGCTCCGTGCTCCGCCGTCCTTCAATACCCACCAGGCCCGGATGCAAAATTACGCCCTACGAAGCAGCTTGATTGGTTGGGGTTAGGCATTTCGAGTGGTTAAGGTTAGGATAGCCGATTGGTCAGGGGATAGGACCGGTACAAATCAGGTTACGTTGCCTTGCTTAAACATGGACGCCTGGCCAATAGTAGCTATTGAAGGGCGGGTCTTGGCGTGGCCATAGAGGGATGAAAACAATATTGTGCTTCCTGTCCCGCACAATCTGAATTGTGCTGAATTGCTGCGGAGCTCTCCGGCAAAAATAGAAGCTCTGCGTATCTGCTCCAGAGGGATGTGGCTTGCCGGAGCTGGGACGGAGTCGGAACGCAGCCGTTCTGCAGTTAACGATACACACATTGACTTTAATGGAAACCTATTGTCTCCGCAGCAGTTCCGGAGCGGATCCGCAGACATTCCACAGTTGGTGGAAATTGGGGGTTACAGGTGGTCATATAGTTGCGATGAATGTTTTCCTCAGACAGAAGTTCAAATGAGAGAATACATTACAGAAGCATCGTTGCATTTCAAGTGTGACATTTGATAGTCACTGTGTCACGAGCCAAAGAGTTTGTTGTAGCAACCAACGTAATGACTTAGATTTATATAGCGCATTTCATGATACCCTAGGACGCTTTGCACGAGTACAGGGGGTCAAAAAGGAAATAGTAGGCTAACACAAACACAGACTAAAAAGAAATAAAAACTGCAGCTAAATGGAAGGACGTAATTTAATGTAGGCTCCTGACATACAACCACATCTCACATTGTAAAGTTACTTTATGAATGAAATGGACATGTTACATACCTGAGGGCCAATTCGGGGGGGGGGGTTTGAATAATTTACAATCCTGTAATTGTCTCCATCTGTTGAAAGCCCGACCGACTCTGGTTTTCGCCCGTCGTCTGTCTCTCTCCCTTTTAGCTTTTAGTTCTTCGTTTATTTCCTTTTTTCTGTGATGGCCGTGCCCCAGTATCAGCCATACCTACAACAGATAACTTTTAAAATCAAATTCTAATACAATTAGGCCGATATAAAGAAATGTACCTGGCTGGATACTTAAACACAGGCTTTTCCGGTGTTACACCGAAATCTGTGACCCTTCAAAATGTGTGCTCTGTAATGCCATCTACCTGCCGCATATCATTTTGTGACTTTGCGGGAAAAGTCAGACCCGGGCAGAGGCATTAATAAAAACTTTATCAAAAATAATGTTTTTTTAACTGTTAGTCTTGTTTGCTGTTACATGTCATTTATGATCATCAGATGAAAAACTACACAGTTTCAGAAACATTTAAAAGTTACATATAGTTACTTTAATCAAATCATGACTCTTTTTAAGAGCTTGTTATGGCTAATTTTATTTTGATGATATAACTGACATAGTTCTTTTTTTAAAGTAAAAGTAAAGTAAAAAAAACAACAACAATACTTATCCATGTTTTTATTTTTAACTTCTTATGGCTAGACATTAACTTGCACCAATTTATCTAAATCCTTAATTGTTGGGTATGTAAATGTAGTTATGTTTGTCAAATTAAAAGCCCTTGCTTTGCTCTTCCTCACTACCATGTCATGTTGGATTATTTCTCAGATTTGAGATTTTTTTCAGTGTTTTCTTTACAGCAATTTTTGGCATCCGTAATGTGTCAACCCTCCCCCCCATTTGTGCATGGGCGAGATTAGCAGTTTCCTGTACGGCTCTTTTACTTACATTTTTTTTTTTTTTTTTTTGTCATTACAAAATGGCTGCAGCGAGTATCCTACTGAATGGGGACACTGCATTAGTGGGACACACACACACAGGACGGGATTCTGGGAACTTTGATTGATGAGGTAATCCATCTGGCTCTGAAGCAAGGGAGGGGAGGGCGAGAGCCACGGCGAAGGGATGGAGAAAGGGAGTGTAGAAAGATGAGTGATGATGTAGGTCCAAATCATGATGCAGTTTGTGTACTTTTTAGGCAGAGTGTGTGTGTGTGTGTGTGTGTGTGTGTGTGTGTGTGTGTGTGTGTGTGTGTGTGTGTGTGTGTGTGTGTGTGTGTGTGTGTGGAGGAAAGTGGATATGAATGGTGTAGAAGGGTTCAGATATTGATATTAATTATTTAAACTGTCCATACTTGGTTAGTTGGATTATCAGAAATGTGTGGTATCTTAACAACAATAACACAGTGTGAGAACCAGCTCTGACCTGTTTCTCCTCTCTGGGCTTCAACCTGGCTTCCATCACAGCTGCAGTGAACAGGGCGGAGGTGCATCATGGGCCTTAGCTGTGGATGAAAGAATGACGCATGAAATACTTGCTCCAGTCATGACACAAACCAGATGAATGGTGTTTTCACTTACTCCGACAATAAATTTGCCCTGGAAAGAAACTCAACAGCAGGAGTGGTCTTTTTTATCCGGACACTAATAACCAGCAGTTCTCTGGTATTTAATCCTATGACGTGAAATCTTACAAGAAGAGGAATAACTCAGTCAACATCAGTCTATTGAGATCGATTTAAAAAAAGGAAGAGACTAATGCTTTGCTGCTGCATTATGTTGGCACTTTTTTTTCGCATTGATATTTTACTTGAATACATCTTTCCCTACAAGATATTGGGACTACTAACATCTCACAACTGGTTTTATTTTTAATAGAAATGTTCTTTTCTTTGCCTTTCACATTGTCTCTATGCTATTCAGTGTTTTTATTTACTTTCATACTATATTTTGAAGGTTCTTAAATATCAAACAAGGCAAGGTAATCAGGGTATCATAACTTGACTGGCAATCGAGACAGTAATCCTGACATGGAGAATGAATTTTGTCCAAAGAAGCGTGTGTAAATCCTTCAAAACTACAGCGTAACAAATTATTTCTTCAGCAGATAGAGTATGATGTTACTACACGATGCTGCAGAGAAACATATGTAAATACAGCAGAGCTCAGAGATGACGAAGTTGAAGCATTAATGCTGTCAAAATGTCAGAATAATGAAAGATGTGTACATACAGTATTTATGTGTCACTTTCTAAGACTTGTTAGTAAAACGTGAGGAGAAAAGATGATCTAAAAATGATGAATCGTGATCCTGGGGGGTGGATCCCAGTCTGATGTGTAACACATGAGAGTCGACAATCTTTTAACATCCTCAGCTTTCATTGTGAAGAGGCTAGATAGAGGATTATAATGAGAAATGAATAGAAATATTGTCAGCAATAGAAGACATTAACCTTTTCTCTTTCGTTGCTTTTACACATTTATGAAACAAAGAGATTCTGTTTTTGGAAAAGTGTAAAACAAATACGCTAATTTGGTTTACAAATTGTGTTGAATGTGCAGAAGACTGAGGTCTGACCTTTGGAAATAATATTTAAATGAAAATGATGTTTGTAGGGGCCCTGGCCTGCTCTCCGTCATGATGTCTGTCATCTGTGTTATGCTTCCATCTGCTGGTAGATAGTGTTAAACATTACTCCACTGTTTACATTCTATGCTCAATATTAATACTGTAACCCCTTAGATTCATCTGACAACCCCTTTGTGGGGCTTGCCGACTCCCAGGTTGGGAACCATTAGTTTAAGGAACAAACATTTACGCCAGATAAAGGACAAATCATATTACACAGTCACAGTAACATAAATATTGCATGCATGTCTGTCCATCTAGGGATCTCTCCTCAGTTGCTTTTCCTGAAATTTCTTCCATTGTTTTCCCCATTAAAGGTTTTTTTGGGGGGGGTTTCATTATTCATTATTCAAACATTATTAAGGACAGAGGATGTCATATGCTGTACAGATTGTAAAGGCCCTTGAGGCAAATTTGTGATTTTTAATATTGGGCTATATAAATTCTTTTGACTTGACATTGATTTTCTGTTGCTAGACGACAGTGGGCACAACTGGAGTAACGTGCAAAACTCTAAACACAGTCTGCACAGCAGCAGTTCATGTGGACCAAACTCTAGTTCGTTTTTCATTGCTTGAACACGGTTTTCAAAACTCTACACACATATCCCATGGTTTTGCAGTAACAACAACCTGCACAACACTGTGGATTTACAGCACTTTGTTCATGCATGGGGTACTTTCCATAAAATCATCTCTCAATGCAAATCAAACCAGCTATTAGGCTAACTGACGTAAAACCATATATAGGTAAGCAAACTGAGGATTTTCATCCCTTCTTGTTTACCTCAAAAATTGTATAAAATAAAAAAGAAAGACAGTAATGTAACTCTTTTCTTATAGCAAATATTGATTAGTGTAACGTCACTTAAATTATTCAAACTGTAAAAACTATGCGCTTTGAGTGTCTATGATAAAGCGCTATATAAATGTAATAAATAATAATAATAATAAACATTTGGTGGCCCGGTTGGCTCAGTGGGTAGAGCAGGCGCACATATATTTAGAGGTTTATGCCTCGAAGCAGAGGTCCAGGATTGGAGTCCGACCTTTGACGATTTCCTGCATGTCTTCCCCCTCTCTCTCCCCTTTCTCACCTGTCCTGTCCATTAAAGGTGGAAAAGCCCAAAAGATATTTTCTTAAAAAAAAAAAAACTGTATTAGTGTTTAATGCTAGAGTTTTTACTCTCAGTGTGTTCTGAGTGACGGTGTGTGTGTGTGTGTGTGTGTGTGTGTGTGTGTGTGTGTGTGTGTGTTGTCTCGATGAGGATTGTTCACAGTGTTTTGCTGCACTGAGCCTGTTCTGAGACGTGTGTTAAGAGTTGTGTTGCTTGGAATGAGTTTTGCAGGTGATGGGAGCTCAGCTCAGGTGACTGTTGGTAATGCAGACTGTAGTTAGAGTTTTGCACATGTGGCTTCAGTTTAGCAATTAAAAAAAACTGTAAACACTAACGAAAGTAACATAATCAAATTTTGAATGGTGGTAGTGTTCTGAAAACAGAGATACAGAAAAAAAAGTTACTCTTTTAGACAAACATTTGTGCTGTTACGTAAAAAGTTCAATACAAATTGGGAAAACAGCGCCACCTTGAGGTGAACATTTTACAGAAATATGTGAAATGCCTTCTGCCGTCTGCATCACACGTGTGTGTGCGTGTGCGTGTGCGTGTGCGTGTGCGTGTGCGTGTGCGTGTGCGTGTGCGTGTGCGTGTGCGTGTGTGCGGCTGAAGAGGGAATTGGGGAAATAACTTACAATCCTGATTGAGTTAACACAGAACAAAGCTTGAAACAAAGATTGTTTTAAGTGACGTCTTGCCGGCAACAGCCTCATTTCAGGAAATTAAAAAGCACTTTCTCTTCAGACTGGTGAACCTCTAAAATCAAGAGAAGATTGTTGGCATTATACTGACAAGAGGCAATAACATTCTGTTTCATGTCTGTGATCACGACTCATTATGTCCAGACTCATTTTTCTCTTTTGTATTTTATCACTGTAAAAGAAATTTCTGAAAGAGGCACACTTTGGGTCGTGAGACAGAAAAACATACCTAAGACCAAAAGTCACTTTGGTGCTATGTTAAAATCATTTTTTTCTGGGGATGGTTTCTGACACAAAGAACCTATTGTTCTTTGAAATATAATACTGGCAGTGTAGACCCGCTAGGTGTCAGTGCTGTGCAGCATTTCTTAGACAAGTCTGGGTGGCTTTACACCACTTGGAAAAATCACTCTGAACTGATGTATAATAATGTGAATAAAGTGTAGGTGTATTCTGCATGATAAGGATGCTTCTGTCTGCATATGTGTTCCTCTCTGTGTAGTATTACCTGGTATAGAATTAAATATTGTGTGCACGCAGTGAAAGCTGCTGGACGGTTCATTGGTGTCACACTCCCCTCACCCCTGGACATTTACGAAACCTGCCTCACCCACAAAGAAACCAGCATTGTGGGTGACCCCAGTCACCCCTCACACAGCCTCTTCAGCCCCCTGCCATCTGGGAGAAGGTTCCAGAGCCTCCGAGCCTGTTCTGCCAGACTGGCAAACAGCTTCATTACCCAGGCTGTCTAGAAGCTCAACCCCCTCCCCTCTCTCCCTCCCCTCCACTCTACCCCCAAGAACTCTGGACTCTGAATCCCCCCCAATCAGGAACAGCACCGGCCACGTTATAAAAGACACTCAGGAACACTTTTTCACTTTATAGTTTTCACTTTCATTCTATATTTTTCCTTTATATGTTTATTTCAATTTCTTTACTTTTCTATACTGTTTGGTTTTGCCTTACTCTGCACTATTTATAATTCTTCTTCTTCTTCTTCTTCTTCTTCTTCTTATTATTATTATTATTATTATTATTATTATTGTATTGTATATATTTTGTACTTATTACATTGTGGGTAGGAGAGAAATGTATTTTTGGTTCCTCTGCATGCCTGGCACATATTTTGAGAGATCGGCAATGAAGTTGACTTGACAAAAAATGTATTTAATTTGAGCTTTCTTAAAAATATTAAATAAATACAAATGTGATTTGACTACAATCCCTGTGCATTAACACTTACTCATGAGACTCCAGTCCTGCCACCATGTTGTTCCTTCTAGCTCTGATGGGTTGTGTCAGATGTTTACTTTATTGAGCCTTGAATGACTTGTTACTCTCCAAAAGCCCAGAGTGAAATAGTCTTGGCCAGACCAACAACATATTTAAAGAGTTTAAAGGATGGAGGTCACACCCATAACTTTGTTAGTATTTATATTTTGAAAATACATTTAATGTGGTAAAAACACATAATGTCATCTTTAAGACTCAAGACTAGGAATTTGGATGTGACTTAAGACTTGGATGTCAAGACTTACACATTAAAGAAATGACAATAAAATACAGTGGGCATATTACTGATGCACTCCCTCCATCTCCAGGATAATGATGATGTCTTCTTTCAGAAAGCTTGTTTATGATTATGGCAACATCTTGTTATATGCAGTACCATGTGAAAAATAATACAACATGAGAATAAGTGTCTGCTGTTTGTGAAAAGTAATTTAAAAACTACCAGTAGGTGACCTTGGCAGTTTTTCGTCCAAGCTGTTTGCGAAGGCTTTTATTCTTATTCTTATTATTATTATTATTATTATTATTATTATTATTATTATTATTATTATTATTATTATTATTATTATTATTAAGATGTGTTATGTAGCATATCTTAGCTTACATTTATAGATAAATATGATCTCTCTTTTGCCTTATGTGTAAACAAACAATTTATGTGGAAAGACCTAATTTGGTCTCTGCTGCTCTGATCTAGCACTGTTTCACTCTCACATCCACACCTATACTTAGGATAACTTATGGATAAACTATAATCAAAGCATTTTAAGATTCCACTTTTATAATGTTGTATGCTCTACTTCACATAATGCCATGTCTTTCAAAACAATTATTTTTTGTCAGAGACACATATGCACATTAGAAGATCTAGGACCATTTCTAGCACAAGAGGATGAACATTTGTCTTTGGTGGAATAGGTTCTGCTCCCAAGGGTGCTCTAATATAATGTTGACTTTTGTGTTACTCAAATCATCCAACAATTGCCTTATTTATTTAGAATGGCTTTTAATACATAGTAGCGCTGTGACATTTTTCTTTCTTCCTTCTGCTTTTATGTAACCTTTTCTGATTTTACTGTATGTTTAGTTTTATTCTTGTTCCTTGATGTAAAGCACTTTGGATACCTGCTGGTTGCCGTAAAAGGCTATATAAATAAATGTTGATTGATTGATTGATTAAATCAAATCTGTTACCTACCATGTGCTACTCTTCGCACACCGCAGTATATTGCATGTCATCACTTACTGGACTGACTTTTATCATTAGGACCCTGAACTATACTACCCAGTGGTAGTATAGTGTTGAAAAGATAGAGTGGAGAAGCTTCTCTGTTTGTAAAAGCATTAATGTATTTCTGGCAATGTCTTTTGGGAGATTTTTCAATGTGGTTCTTACAGGCTAGTTCCAGGGTTTGTGACAGATTTGGAAAGCTGTTCAGAGAAGGGTATGAGGGTTATGGGACACAATGTTGGACCTACTGTGTTGTACAAACTAGAGAGTCACAGTCTTTAAGTTGTTCAGTCGGAAGAATCTACTTCATTGTAGTATATTTGTACAATTGGTTGTCATCAGCATAGCAGTCCAGATGGACAGGAAGTTACGTTTTTTGTCAGAGCCAGAAACTGTCATGTCGTTGTTAAAGAAGCTGAGGAGGGTGGGATGGTCTTTGATGTCAAATGCAGCACTCAGGCCCAGAAGAATCAGGGATAAGATGCCTTTGTGGTCGTGGTATCATTGACTTGATCATAAAGTAAATTCCAAAAAAACACAACCCGTAGTGTTTGTGGGTGGGAAACCAGTGAGGGATCCTAGCTGACGGTTGTTGCTGCTGCACTGGAGACCCCTGCATGTTGGTCGTCACGGCACCTGCACGGATGACGGTGGAATCTGGGAAGGAGTGCATGAACCTTTGCTCGTTACGTCTTCCATGAAGCTCTGGTGGGAGAAAATATGCTGGAGACACTATATGGAGGTAGCACATGTCAATCTTCTAACTACTACTACTTCCTCATGTCAATTTGCCTTTATGTCTTGTTTGAATTGTTGTTGAAAGGTGCTATAGTTGCCTTGCTTTGTTTCATTTCTTTTCTATGAAAGCCTTTGCATTCGGCACCTTTTGACAACGCGGAAGTTATTGAACATTTTGATTAATGACTTACAAGTAGGAGTGAAAAAAAAAACTTCCCTTAATGTAGCATTATTTTTCAAAATTTGAAACATGTACACATACATAGTTATGGTCATCACTATTTAAAAAAATGCTAATTTTCATGCTGGTCACTAGTTTGGGGTCTCCATAGAGTGATGGCAGGATTTTGGGATGATGCAATGTTGAATCCTCTGTAGACGTTTCCCCTAATTTAGGGTGGAGGCAAACCTTCAGCCAGAATTCTGTCTTCTGAAGTGCACATGAAGGCTGCATCCTTGGAAGGCTGAAATGGGAGCCTAATGAATCCAGATTAATGCTTTAAATTATAATGTCCTATCAAGAATTCATAAGTCTTTTTTTATTGATTTATTTATGAGGTTTTCAGGAATTCATAAGTCATTTAGGCTTAATGTATCCACCACTACCTGCAATACTACAATCAAATGAAAATGTAAATGGTAACCAGGTGGTAGCCTATATGCATATTGCCTTTCACTCTTCACTTCAAAATGGTGTTGATAAATTACTTTAAATACAGGAAATTATTTCGCTATTTTTAAGCTGTGTACTCAAATTAATTTAGTAAATTTCTCCCTTGGGTAGCAATAGAGGCCTCTTGATTGATCTTGATTTAAATATTTCATTGTATCAATTACCATTCTTTAAAAAAAAAACATTTTTCTTCATGTTTGTTTTGATTTATTTTGTTATTCATACATCACAGAAAGTGCTTTGAGGTAGCTGGTTTTTTGGAAATCAATCTCTAGGGCAGAGGGAGTAGTGTGTGTCCTGCCTGCCTTGTGCCTGGTGTTACAGTACCTTGGGTTTGCACCGCAAGGACCATTTTGGGTTAAGTCTTAAGGCGTTCAAATATAGCCTATATGTATTTTTAGGAGACTGATTCTTTTTTTTTAATCAAACCTTATAATCTAAACTTATAGCTAATTTGATTACTTTTTTTCATTTGTAAAGTGCTTTAATTATTCCCCCTTTTTAGTGTCTAATTAAATACTGATTAGAATTGCTTAGCTGCTCTATAACCATTTGCAAAGCACTAGAGGTGAGAAGCAATCATCATCAGTTATTATTATTATTAGCCAACCGTTGTTGTTGTTGTTGTTGTTTCGGTAATAATAATAATACATAGGCTATTACCATGATCAACATTAGCACAGCTAACAAAGTTGCAAAGTAGTGAATAGGAAATTCATATAAATAAATACATAAATCAATCATGCATTCGCACTGAATAATTAAGCCAGGGACTTAGTAAGAATCCAAAGCATCGTTGCAGTAAAATGACAGGAGTGTGTGTGATGTGATGGAGGTGGAGGTGGAGGTGGATGGTTGAGAGAGAGAGAGAGGGGAGGGCCAGCCGAGCTGCTGCTGTTGCGACGTCACTCAGCCCGTTGACTGACTGACTGAGTTCCAGGCTTCAGGCTCAATCTGCCGTCAGCAGCAGCAGCAGCAGCAGCAGCAGAGGTGCTGGTGGAGGAGAGGAACATTTGATCCACTACTTTATTCCCTCCTGTGGCTTCTTCCACTGGGGCAGGGAGAGAACAAAAGACGGATAACTGCATGATTAGAGGTTCCAGCTCTTCGATCATCTCGACTGCAAGCCAGGCTAGCTTGATGCTCAGTTCAGCCTGCTAGCCTTTGTGGCAGGGCTATCCATGCATCCAAGGAGCCCCTAGGCAACCCCGGGCTGGCAGAAGCCTCGGCTCTTTTGCCTTGACAGTCTGCAACAACAACAAACAAAAAAAATTCTCCGAGTGGGCAGACAGCAGCATCCCCGTCAGCTTCGTTGCGCACACAGAAAGCGGATTTCCAGTGAGAGCATCATCGCCCGGGCACGGTTACACGTCGTCGTCTGTCTCCAACCTCCAGCTTGACAGGACCAAAAGGCGATTGATGACTAATATTCTTTCAAGATAGGCTACAATGTTGCGCACCGCAGCCAACATGTTGGCAACAGGATTGCTTTTCCTGGGATTGTTGCACAGTTTGGAAGTATTCGCTCCGACAAGGGCTATTGATGGTAAGCAGAGCTGATTTCCAAGATAAACAGAGTCTTTAATAAAATGCTTAGAAAAAAAAGCAACTAAAAAAACTATAGCAGTGTTTTGCATGCTGATTATCACAGGATTGATTGTGTTTTGGGTCTGCATGCGAGAGTAGACTGTGCCCTGAAGGAATGACTGCTCGGTTGAGTTGAGCAACGTGGAGGGGATGAAACCGAGGCGAGACAATTAAAGCGGTCTTTTTGTCTCCCAGTGCCTCATATAAATATTGCAATGTCACAGCAGCGATCGCACATTTCCTCCTCCTGCCCTCCGCTGGATACATGCGCTCTTACACATTTACACTGTCAGTCAGGGATGGAAATTGTAGCATAGGCCCAGTACTTGCTTAAACCACTTGTTTACATTTTTTGCACCCTTTTTTTTTTTTTTTTTTTTTTTTTTTAAACGGAAAGAGCCATCAGATACATTAGCTAGCCTCCTTGTACCCTAGGCTACCCTATTTCTTCAGTGACAGCTGAGGGGCAAATGCATGATTGGTGTCATGTCTTTTTAAAAATGTCAGCTTTTGGAGCCTTCTGCGGAGCTGTGGTGTATATAATGTCTGGGCTTCAGTCAGTTCACGTTCAACAGATCTTACTGAGTGGGGTGCTGATGTGATGACAGCAGTCGTGCTAATCCTCAATCAAATAAGTCCCTAATATTTGTGTTACTCCAATGGGGAATTAAAGTGTGTCTGTGGTTTTGATCTCTTGTTTAGAAAGTGTAAGTGGCTGAAAGGTGAACCCATGTACAGTACGTGGACTGCAATGATCACTGTTAGTTTCCCTCTATAAGCTCAGACATTTAGTGCTGCCATCAACAGGCATGTGTAGCACTGCGTCATTGTTGTGTATCACTATGATTGTTCAGCTTATCACCTGGGCTGCACAGGCTAGGACCCCCTGAATGCCAACAGTCATATTGTGATCTGTTCTTAGTGAGCAGTTAAAAACAGCTTCCCCCCCCCACGACCCTGTGAACACACACTTTCACAGACTGGAACAACTTCTGGAAACTATTAAGCCTCACATTCCCACTCACGCGCTCCTCTGTTTGGTAAGAAAGGAAAAGGGCGTTATCAAAGGGGAGTTGGTGCAGACCGATTTGTTAAATTCTTTTCAGGTGAAAATGGAATGTGAGTTTATTTTTTTTGCAGCGATATAAAGCTTCCCATTCATCGTGGGAATGTCTGACGTGTGAATGAATGCTAAGAATATTTTTAGATGACTTTTTTTTTTTTCAAGAAAATTTCTCCAATAAGGAGCACTAGTTGCTGTAAATATAACCAGGGTTCTAAATTTGACATTTCATTAAATCCAGTAGGGTTTTATTAACATGCATGACTGGCTTAAACCACAAGCTGCATTTTGAGAGATTCCTTGTCGAGCTATAAAGGTTTCCCTCTGCCTTTTTGAAGTCATCTCATTGCACTTGGAAATCCAGTGCTGTGAGGTTCTTAGGGATCAAAATCCACATAAATTACCACCTTAAAGATAGACTTGGATAGCCTGCAATCACCTGCAGTTTCTCCCTCCTCCTCATTCTACAGTGACAGCTGAGAAACGCTGCCTCTGCCTTGACGCACTGTTATTGTTTTAGTGAAATTGTCCTCCCGCTCAGTCTTAATGCTTTGATTTGATGAGTCAGCCTTGTGCAACATAACAGAGAGGATTGCCAAACCTTAGCTTTACTTGTAAACCCCATTGGGATGCAGAAGCTGCTGGGCTTGAAAGATCCTCTCAAGGAAACTAATTGAAATTCGTATTAATCAGTTAGACTGACTGTGACATTTACCCATTACTTGGATTTTTAAGCCGGCCTGAACAGACATGTCACTTGTTGTATAGGAAGGACTGCATGTTACATCCTTACAAGCAAAGCTAAATTTCTTTTTTAACCTCTTTGATTGCCTCTTTAATTTTTAAGGCCCTTTGAACCACATATGTTACTGGTAAGGTTTTTTTCAGACTAGCCTGGAACTCATCTTTTTCCCTTTTCTAGACCTCTAAAGATTTTCTCTCACTGTCTTCGTACTGCAGCCAGATCAGAGACCCTGGGCCACCAACAAACCCTGCGTTTAATTGGGTCTAAGCTGCTCTTTGTTTCCCAGAGGAGACCTCCACGAACAGTCTCAAATTGTTCAGAAGGCGCTGCTAATTGGGGGCCTAGTGGAAAAGGCCGTAATTAAAGAATTTGCATCATTTCATTCCATGAAAGTACTGTAGCGTCACTGCAAGAAGAGATCACTGGTCCTCAGAAATGAGCATTGCTATCCCCCAAGCCCTTAAGTGGCCTTACGTCACAGAAAATAAAACAGGAGAAATGGGATCGAAATCTTGTCACTGATGACAGCTGGAATTCTAACTTGATCCATTTCTATTTTTTTCATTCAGACATCCATTTAAATGTTATTTTTGAAGTGAGCCTTCTCCATCTGAAATGCCTTGTTCTTAATTTCATGTTTCCTTATTTATCCTCCCTTAAATGTTAAACGTATTCATTTAGTAGCACAGGCTCCTTTCGTTTTTAATTAACTCACCATCTAGTGCTTCCCCTGGCACTTAACCCCTGTGGACTACTCTCTGTTGTAACATTTGGTGGATGCCTTAGAACTGACTCAGCATTTGGCTGTTATTGGGGTACTGCTGTCACAATAACATCCACATGGCCAAAAGGTTACCACTTTATTGTTTACTGACAAGTGAGGGCAACATGGAAAACAGAGTGCATTTGTTAGGTCCTTGTCACCACTGACCTTATGTCACTCATGCAATGTTTAAAAGTGGATGTAGAAAGGAAGTGAATGCAAATAACTGAGGAAGATTTAACATGTCTTTAAATATATGACTTAGATCATTCAGTGCTACAGAGTTTTGGTTGCTGACTAAATGCCTTATACGGCACACTGACAACCAGACACGGCTGCATAACTGAGCAGGATATAAAATCCAGTACTTTGGTCAGCAGCTTTTCCAGGGGAAAAACAACTCGGAGGCTAAGTAAAGTTCAGTCACATTATTACACCGATGGTTTATGTGGCTGAACACTAATAATGAAATTCAATACTACTGTTGCCATAGATTTCCAACTGGCACACAATTGACAATACAACTGCGTCACACCTGATGTGAAATCTTAGTGCCCTGAAGGTATTCATTTGTAATGGTCACAGTAAGTTTCTCCATTGATGAAAATACGCCCAACACTGTTAACTTCTCCCTTTATTTCTTCTTTTTTTTATTTCATGAAAGAAAATACTGTCTTTTGAGCCTTTAAAGGAATAGTTTGACATTTTGGAAATATAAATGTATTCACTTTCTTGCCGATAGATGAGAGGATCAATATCCCTTTTGCGTTTGTTCAATATGTAGCCTGCCAGCAGCCAGTTAGCATATTTTAGCATAAAGACTCGAAACAGCTAGCCTGAATGTATCAAAATCCACCCACCATCACCTCTACGGCAACCAGAAGAGAATCCAGGAAACCTTTGCTCACGGCCAAGAAATAGTCCCGCACATAACTACTAGTAAAATGGAAAATTTTAGTTTTTAACACTTTGATTTTTGACAAAAAAAACTCCTACAGAAAAAAAAATAAAATCTTTGTTTGGTACAGAACCTCGCTAAACTACAGTGTAATAATTAGTTTTAATATTTTTAATTTTAATGAAAATAATGATACAAAAATGATAATTTCCTCCAATATCCTGAATCATATTGCAATTGCAATATCAGTCAAAATAATCGCAATTAGATATTTTTTTTTCCCATATTGTGCAGCCCTAGTTTCCAGTCTTTATGCTAAGCTAAGCTAACTGTCTCCTGGCTCCAGCTTCACACTGAACGGACAGATATGGTAGTGGTATAGATCTTCTCTTCTGACTTTAAACAAGAAACCAAATAAGCATATTAGTAAGATTAATTTTGTTCATTATAAATAAAAAAAGGTTCATACAAAAGAGACTTTTTCATAATTGCCTGTGAACTCTGCTGAGGGCTTTCAAAAGCTGACATCTATTATTGCCAATGTTGTGGATACATGTGGCCAGGCTTGGCAGAACAGCTCTATGACCCACTTGAAAGTAGTGAACCACTGATACACTATCTATATGGAGCTATTTAAGGCTAGGAGATAGGACACTGTCTCAGGAGGCCATCATAAAGAGTATGAGCAGACACTTACTTGGGATATCATGAACATGCATGTGTATATTCGCAATACATTAGCCAGCAACTTTTGACAGCACAGGTTTCAATACACAAAGGTAAGGATAGGGAAAAAAAAAATGACTGGTGAACGAAGGCTCAGAAAAAATGCTAAGCCCTATCCACCAAGAAGTCTTTGATTTGTAGCTAAGACCAAATGCTGAGGTGGAGGCTGTATTACTCAGTGGTTATTATCTTGCTTGGGACAAAATGACAGAAATCCCTCCTGGATGATGACCAAAGGTTTAACATTTATTTATTTAACACCAAGGAAGAGATGCCATTTTGCCATTTTTCCATCTGCATTGTGGAGACTAGAAATAACTGCCATGAAAATAAAGTTATGCAGAATACTTCTAATTAAAGTGAGAATAGAACTGGAGAGTTTGACAATTATCTGCAGTGTTTGCAACTTCCCAACTGATAACACTCAATGTATTTGATGGGGCACATGGCCAAGCCTAGGATCGAACAATCCCTGTGGTGGCAGGTTCACCCCTGCTTTTTAAAATTTAGAGCTATTACATCTGTCTTTGTGGTACACTGTGGGGAAACACCAATATGAGCTTTCCATACTCAGCTGTCCAAAAATGTTGTTTTAATTGGTTGGGTCATGCCTGGCTGGTTAAAAGTGCAAATTCTGTCTAGCTTTAATAATAAGTAAAAAATATATATATATATATATTTATTTACCTTATTCAGGTTCATGGAATCTGGTCAGCTGATTTTTATTAACATTTTCAAAACTTTTATTCAATACCAACAACAAGTTGACACAAAAAAAATGATGCTGTGTTTTGGGTCTCTTGGGGACAGCAGAAACCAGCTGCGTAAACTGCACCGACCTATTATCCCCTTTTAAATTGATAAGGCAAACTCATTAGCAAACAGTTGCCTAATTACACATCCAGCAGATACAGAGTAACATTCTTTTAGAGTCATGTTAATGGCCAAGTAGTCATGTGATCCATTGTCAATGTAAACACATTGATTATAGCAGCTTTAAATCCTAAATCCTGAAAGTCCTAGACACAGAGGATTGTTTGAAATAGAAAGCATACTCCCTTGATAATTCAGCAGATACATTTGTATTTGCATGTGTGTAAAAGAGAGAAAGTTGTATTATGTGTCATAAGAAACTTCAATAGTGATGAAGCTGTTATCACTGAGCAGCAGTCCTTCACATGGCTATCTTCTTTAGGTGTAAAGACCGAGGAAGTGTTGTCTAATGAACACTCTTTAAGCCCACGTTTAACCATTCATAAAAACGCAATAGTTGTGATCTGGCACCACCAACTGCAGTTCTCTACACATCACTGCTAAAAATTTGACATTGGGTAATTCTGCCAGAAGGTTTTTTTTCCATACTTGAAGTGTGGACATCATAATTTCTTTTATTTTTGACTGTGTATAATATGCCTAAAGTGGCTTTTTAATTAACAGGAACCCATGTTTAACGTTGAGGCCAGGCAGTCTCAGCCTCAGGTCGGATGAGTTTAACTTGCTCCGCTGTGTCAGTCTGAAAGGACTGTTTGTGTTGTGGAATGCACAATGGAGGCTATATTGCTTATTGTTGCTGGATAAGATTGAACCTATCTATGCCAATGATTAATGTACAAGATAAATCCCAAACGTCATATTGCATATTGCCTTTCGCAAACATTATTGAGTTTTAATCCCAGATAGAAATTCATTTTTTACCAGATAAAATACAGTCTATTTCAGCATCAGCTCACACAACAAATACATTCATTCACATCCATTTAAACCTCTGCTTCAGCTTTTTTTTTTTACAGACATCCATTTTTTCTGGGACAAAGAAAAGTGCGTCAGAGCAAACTCACACCTATTGTAGATTACTTGTGAATTCATTCCCTGTAGGAAGAAAATTAAACCAAACAAACAGACCTTGTTTTTCTCCATAGTACGTAAAAGTAAATATTATTTTGAGATACCTTACACATGCAAACAATACATCTTCAACCACACACAGTCTCACCATCATCATCACTATTCAACTTCTAATCCTAAACACAAAGTACCCAACCATAACCGGAACATAAACCTAATTTTAACACTAATCCATCAAAAAAGCATTCACACTTCACTTAGTGGCAGAAATCTTCTCACATGGACCCACAATCATTATTTCTGCCTTCCGCCTGAGCAAAAACACAGCATGGTGGGTGAGAGATGTTTGTTGTCAACACTCAACATTTTAAGGTGATATTGCATCCAATAAATCTCTATGAAATTCTGAATATTGTACACTAAGTGAACTTTCCCACACTCAACTGCACGTATGTAGGCGGTGTGGCCTCCCTGATGTACTAGTGTGCTTCTGGGAAGAGAATGGTCAACTGTTTTCTCTACTGTTATTAGCCTACACACACCATTACCAAATTGAATATATTTTGCAAATCTCCCTCAACATCACATCATTCTTTAAAGTTTGGAGATGATGAGGTACTTGCACATTGAATTGACTAAACTGCCTATCAAGATCGCTGAAATGTCTTAAACGAATAGTTTGACATTTTGGGAAATACAATAATTTGCTTTCTAAAGGAACGTTAGATTAGAAGATCGACACAACTCTCGTTTCTGTCCGTTAAATGTTAGTCTACAGCTGACTGCTAGTTAATTCAATTCAAGCTTAGCTTAGCAGGGTTACCTTAGCTTAGCACAACGACTGGAAACGGTGGGAAACAGTTAGCCTGGCTCTGTCGATGGTAACAAAATCTACCTAGCAGTACTCCTTTATGGAATGTTATGAGCCAGCTTATTTCTTGGCCGGGACCAGTAACTTTGATAACATTAGATAAATTAATTAAATAGAAAGCATAAAGAGATCATTGATTTTAAATAAACAATGAGTGGTTTATTATTAAAGTTGGCTCTGAATTAGTCATTGTATCAATTTCTGTACTTTTAGCTTTTTAATATCAAAGCATCAAACCACCTGTTAAAATGCACCAGATGCCACATGCGCTAGAGGTTTGATTCTCTGCCCGAGCCCGAACTGGACCCGACCTGGCCCGGGTCGGGCTGACATTTCACGCCACTATCCTTGGTCCGGGCTGGGCCGGGCCGGGCCGGGCCCTTGATTAAGCATTTGTGTTTTTTTAAACATTACTTTATTAGCCTAATTGGGTGGGGAGAAAGCTATGCCATAATCATGCTCACCTCCACTCCTCCACTCGCATGCATCACACCGGGCCTGCTGTGCTGTATGGTGTAGCTTAAGTGCAACATGGAGCATGAAGATGTTAAGACACAACGTGCATGGGTTCGGGTAGGGTCGGGCTTGATTTTTTTGGGCCCGATCTCAGCTCTAACATGCGCACTAGCAACAATTTGTTTGCGTTGTTGTAGCAACCTGTCTCTTACAAGTATAGTTCGTTCTCTTAATATATCCATGGTATACATGGCGAACTCATGAACTCACCATTTCATTGTATAAAATATTCACTAAGATTAAACATTGTGTTTTCGTTGTTCCTGATCGTTTACATGCTTATCTAAATAAACGAGACAACCAAGGAGATGTAATCATTATGTCGTGCTACTAGCTAGCTACTAAGGTTAGCCTGCAGCCTCATCTCTCATCCACGTTGGATACTACCGATGATGTTAGCTACTAGCCGATAGCCCCGTCAGTTTGGAAAACGCTAATGACGTTACATCCACGTTACAGGCTTTACAGCATACATACATCCATCCATACATCCCTCATCATAAGATAATACCATGGATGTATTAATAGAACACGTGGTGAATTATAACCATTAGCTATATCCATTAATACAGCTGCAGGACCTTGGGAGAACAGTCATATGAGCAGTGCGCAGTCCCGCGGGTCTGCTCGCGTCCATTATGCATGTTCATCATGCCTAGTTTAATAACTCTGGATTCGGCTACTAGTAAATGTTAAAAATTTTAAAAACGTAACGTTTTAAACAAGGACCCTTTAAGTGTGTTGATGTACCCCGCTGATGCAAAGTGTATGGGAAAAGTCTTTCTGAGCCAGAGGGGTGCAGTTCCACCGTTAACCGCTAAGTCCATGGTTGCTTTAAGACATGGCGCTGTTCCTGGGGGCTTGGAGGACCCCGAGATCCCTCCTAAAAATTGTCACACCCAAATTTTCAATTTTGGCTGGGAGCAGTAACTTTCTTCTTGGTTGCCTGGCAACTGATCACAGCCGAGAAAATGTCCAGCACATAACCCAAAAAGAAAAGATGAATCATAGTTTTTACACTTTGGCTTCTGTACAGATCAAAGAAAGAAAATATAACTTGTTAATTGGTGAGCTTTAGAGGTGCTGGCCAGAGCCAGGCTAGCTGTTTCCCCTTGCTTCCAATCTTTATGCTAAGCTAAGCTAACCGACTGCAGATGAGAGAGGTATCGATCTTCTCATCTTACACTCTGCCAGGAAGCAAATAGGCGATTTCCCAAAAGGTCAAACTCTTTGACTGAAAGTCCTTTTAACTGTCATGTCAGCTTATTGGAAATGTAGCAGTCCAAAAATCTGTAATGGCAAACTTTAGGCTCAAAATGTAAAATCTGTTAAACATTATTCAGATCAGTGATTTGAACAGGATTTAATGTATATTAAATGTCTTGTTTAAGGTTTCATCATCACAAAATCATGGTGAGAACCCCATCTTGTTAGCTGTAGCTGTCGTTAGCTGTAGCGGTCATTAGCAGCTCTCATTATACTTCTGGACATGCATAGTGAATGTGAGAGAACATTCTAGAGAATCAAGTAGCTTATGTGTCACACTGAGACTTGAAACTTTTACTGGTCTTATGAAAAGGCACTAAAGAATTTGAAATAATCTTCTTTAATATGTTTCCCTAGGCAGCATACTAAGTAGGCTTAATTGTCATTTTACTCCCTGTGCAGCTACCTACAGCGCGTGCTCTAGCAGTGGTGTGGCAGAGGGATTTGTCTAAACTGACTAACTTTATAATGATGGATCACACCTTGTGGTTTTCTGCTTCGTCCCCAACGCTGCTGCAGAATGCGATTTAATCCTTATGTGGAAGTAAAGGAGATCGTAGCCTCCTCCCTGTGTGCTCCCACACTGACTGCAGTACAAATAGCAGTCTTGGTTGATTACCACTCTGGGGTTGAGACATGGTGGAATCTCAGCCAGACATCCAAATAGCTCTTAATTAAGTTCACATTTGATTACTCTGCTTGGCGTAATAGGTTCTGCCTCTCACTACCACAAAGGCTTGTGTAGGTCGACAGGGTTTGTGCTCAGATCTGACCGGTAAAATCCAAACGGTCGCAGACAGGACCGTGTTGTCCTGCATGGCGGAGCCCCATTTTACTTGGCAACAATCACCAGACATGAGCACATTCCTGATGTTAATTCTTCTCAGCTCTAAGTGCATGCGTAACACACACTTACATAGACTTGCAAACACACAGACTGTCTAACAACTCATAAAAACATGATTAAATTAAACATTCATCCAGGGGGTGAGCAGTCGAGCGGCTATACACGCAGACAGAAACATCCCCAAACTTTTACTCTTGATGCCATCCTTCAAAATATTGATATAATAATGGTGACTGTTTTGTAAACAGGAATATGCTGTGTCATTCGTTCTCTATGGTAAGCATGTCTAAATTGTCTAAACTTCTATTCTCTACTGACTAGACTTCTACAGCTCTTCCAAACTCTGCTGGAAAGGTTTATTTAAGAGGCACAGCTGGGGCCTCTTTTTCTCTGTTTTGTAACATGGCAAATTGGAAAACTTTTTTCCCCTTCCCTCTTCCTTCTTATCACTCTCTTCCATTGCAAAATACTGAAGTGTTTGTGTCTGAGGTGTGGAGGAGGATGAGGAGGTGGCAGGACGCAGCCAAACGGGCCAATATGGACACGTCCTTCGTTTTTTGGCTCTTAGCAGGTCAGGTCAGCGCAAAGGTCAGCAAAACATCCCCCTGCCCCTCTCTCTTTATGCTCTGCACCAGTTTCTTCCAAAATGTCTTCCCCTTTGGCTTTGTTGTGGCTGTTTGCCGTCTCATTACTGGCCAAACTTGATCTTGTGTCAACTAAATCTAAAAAGAAAGTTCATCAGGCCTGCCGTGCCGCTGAACACAAAATATTAAAAACATTTTTGACTTAATATTCTTTGTGGATTGGTTCAAATTGGTTATCATTCATATCCTGCAGCATTTATGATGTTTTATTCTTTCACATTCTCTTAAGAAATTTAGCCATGTCTCCATGTTAAAACTGGCCATGTTGCAGTGTTATTCCAGTCTGTGGCTCTCTGAAAAGAAAAAGTGCGTATAAAGGTTTGGCCAAGTGGGCGTCACTGTCAAGATTGATTACACACAATTCAGGTTGTTTATCTTGCCCTCATATAAACCTCCCTTTTCTAAATATTTAAAAAAGATAAAGCTTTATCTTGTCCTAACAGTGAAAAGTATTCGGGATAGCAGGACCATCCTCTCCCCTTGAGAAAGTGCTTTAGTGTGAGTACACGCTATCTTCAGTAGACTAAACTTTTTTTCTCAGCAGACATTGCAACTTAACCATGCATTTATGCATGCACAAATAAATATCAATGCCTACGTTGTACTTCTCTAACTCTGACCTTCTCAGTCTCTAACGGTCATTCTGACATACAAGGTGTGCATGTGAGTGACTTATGTTTGTAAAAGTACAGGGGAAACCCAAGTCTGTTGCCTCACAGAGCCAGGTAGATTCCAGAGTTATGAAATGATACTTGTGTAAAAAAACAGAAGTAGATAATCATCCGTGCACAGTATTGTGTAAAAAGAGAATTCGATTAGCTTTTTTAAGCCGTGCCAACAGCATGGTTCTATGGAGGGCAATGTCGGTCTGTCGGTCAGTCCACCACTTTGGTCCAGACTGAAATATCTTGACAGCTATTGGATGGATTACAATGACATGTTGTACAGACAATCCTGGTCCCCAGAGGATAAATCCTACAGACTTTGGTGTCTCATCAGCAGGTTGTTTGGCTTTCAGTGAAATATCTCAGCAGCAACTATTGGATGGCATTAGGTACGGATATCCAGGGTCCCCAGAGGATGAATTGTAATGACTGGGGCTAATTAGCAAATGTTAGGATGCTAACACTCCAATCCAAGATGGCGAACACAATGTTAGCATTTAGCTCAAATGCTAACAATTTGTACCTAAGATCAGCATCACATAGCTGCTAGCATGGCTGTAGATTCTTGTTATACTGGGGCTGATAGATGGACAATGTTTTGCAGATACTTAACTGATACCTGACATTCTGGTTTGTGGTTAACCTCTACTTTGAGGTAAGAGCACTGGAAAAGTTACAGAACAGCAGTTCTGGAGCTGGTGCAAATTGTCACTTGAATTGTGGCTGTCCAGTTGAAGGTGCAATACCTTACGCTGCCTGCTTTGTAGACTGGATTCCATACTGCTCAAGACCCCTTTCAGCACTTTAAGTCCGCCGTTGAGTGGTGCGTGATGAGGCGGTAGTCTCAGTGTCTGCTGCAGCTTTGTAGTGCCCTGGTTGATCTCCGAGGCCAACCTCCAACTTATTTATAGCGCCGCTGTGGGTGTCGGAGGAAATGGGGCTGTGGCTGGGGGCGAGGCTTGTGTTTGCTTTAGAAGAGGACTCTTCCTCCCAACCAGACGGAGCTCATCTTGGAGGACCATCAGACAGCGGCGGGGGCAGAGGCCAGTGGATTTGTAATCCGGCCCAAATGGCAACGACCCAAAGCATTTTCACTTAGCCACCATTTTGGTAAACACACAGGCAGCTCATTGATAGCATGTGTGACATTCCTCCATCCCATCTCAGTATCCCAGCCCAGCTCAGTCTGTTCTTAGATCTTCAGGCCTGCCCCAAGCTGTGAGAGCCCTGCCCCCCTTAGACTTGTAGTTCGCTTCCCTGCCTCTCCATTTGCTCTCATAGCTGCAGTTCACCCAGCTTGTTCTCTTATGTCGTCATGTTCCATTTCCATCTGTTTACAATCTTTTTCTGCTTCATTCATTCACTCTTCCTCACTGCATCATTTCCTTTTGAAACAAAAGACAAATGCATATGACACCTGTTTGTATTGTGCACTAGTTCACAAAACAGTGAGACTCTCTTTAAAATTAAATATTTTAAACCGGTTAAATCCTGATTGTGTCAAATGTGATAAAATGTTCTCCAGAGACATATTGATTGTGCTTGACTTGCAGTAAACCTGTACACTACAGTACGTATGGAATATTTCCATACCACCAACCAAAAGCAATAACATCCATCACGTAAAATTATCTCTCAAAATGTTAGACCCAAAAGCAGTTGTGCTGCTATACGAGGTTATCCTAAGGAGAGGGGAAAAAAAGGAAGGAAGAAGAAATTGACACTTTTTAGTTATACTGTTGGTGTGCAAATACATATGATTACTCCCAATTTTAGAATTATTTTTTTTTTCTGACCATCTAGTTAAAATTATTGGATGGCTGTTAACTGTAGGTCTGATTAACAAAGAAACCATAAACAACCTTCATCATTCCTCTTTTTTTCATGATCTGCAATTTCCCCTTTGAACCGATTATTACTACAGATAATATTAAAGTGAAGCAGGGCAGGTCATTATTGTTATCTAGCAATTCATATTTATTTTAACCATCTATCTGTGTATTTTCCATTCGGGTATGTCCCACTCTAATTCACATCATAAAGGGGATTATTAAATCATGTAACAGAATATCAATACATACAGTTGCAAAAGAAACTAGATCTGCAAGCAGTTATGACGGGGTCCAAGCCTCCCCGGTGCCACTCACCCCTGGCGCAAGTTGCCCCTGACGATGCTAAGAGCCCACGAAAGCGGAGCCCGCGAAAGGAGAACCCAAAGCACGATGGCAATTTGACTAAGTGCGAGCTCCAAAGTGTGTAGTGAAATGCAATGGCAAATTTCCCATTCATTGAGTAAAAGGCCAAAACGCTTCTATCAATTATAGCGCCCCCTAAAGGGCGATCATCACCAAATCTGGTGTAGAGACGCAGAGTGGCATGTTGAACAATAATCTCAAGTTTCGTGATGATAGCATTTACTGCGGCAGAGATATTGCCATTGCAATTTTTCCCATTTAAATACATTGACTTATTTGCCAAAACACGTCTACGTTCATTATAGCGCCCCCTAACGGACGATTTTCACCATATTTGGTACAGCGGCATTGGAGTGGGATGGCGAACAATATTACCAAGTTTTGCTGTGATACCATGTGCACTTTAAAACAGCGCTGGCAGTAGTAAGTGTGTCACAGCGAGGAATTATGGATGCAATTAGAGGAAGTGAGATGCACCAGTTGTCTGTACTTTCCACCCTGACCACTGGTGTGGTTTGTACTGTCTAGATTTTTTGCATTTGAGTCTATTTTATTGGGAAATTCAGACCAAAGGCATAACACTAACAATGGAAAGTAGTGTGCAGGGAGAAGAAAAATGGCCAAAAAGAGAAATTTCATTGCCTCTTCCTAAATGATATAAAACAATCTTCACAATATTCGATATATGTGCAGTTATGTTTATAACTACTGTATATATTTTTTTTTTTAAACTTGTGATTGGATGACCTGAGGCTGACTGTAATGGCGGCTCTGGACATGGACTTTGTCTTTACTCCCTTTTGCTTGTCTCTAATCATCACAGCTGGCTGAGCTGGTGGTACAGTAACGCTTATCGTTGCCTGGCTTCACCCTCACCTAGCTAACCTCCTGACCTACTTCCTCTGGGCCCTGATGTGCCTCTGTCAGCAGCATATTGTTGTTGAGTCGGGTGTGCACTCATCCCACAGCCAATATTGGAAGCCTAGTTAACAGCACGTTGAGTTAAAGCATGTCTAAATAAACAATAGACAATAGACAGATGCACCGCAACTAGCTGCCTGCTATGGCTCGTGTTGACACCTCTAAACAAACAAATAAATATGCACAAAAGAATAGGGATGAGCAGCAAAGAGGAAACGCTTTAACACAAGCCTGATTGCATTTCATGAATAATTCAAATCCTTCGGAGTTCTGAGAGAGAATAAGATGCCCCTCTACACACCCACACACACACACACACACACACACAAACACACACACACACACAGCGGTAGAGAGGTGGTTAAGTGGGGAGTCTGTGAATGTGTGCAGCAATATGTCAGGTTGAATTCATGGTATTTAGGTTGAGCTCCATATCAAGATGTCCTTCACCACTGGAGAAAGCTAGCATTAAATGTAAATACAGTCATCCACTTGTGCTAACCTTGGTCCCACCATAAAATGAGTTTGTTAGACATTTTATTAATAAATAACATGGAGGGCATGGAAATAAAAGGCTTGCTTATGAAACCAGGACAATAGGAATAGCACAGCCTAAGTAGCCAATCCATTAATCTTTGCTTTTCTTTACTTTTCAATGACAGCTTAATGAAAGACCGCTACAAGGGTGAGGTCAGCTCTAACATTTATATTTAATAAAGTTAGTAAAATCCCAAATACTGAGTGCACACCTCACCCTTTTAGTTGCAGTAGACTAGAACTGTTTTTCATTTATCACACTCAGCAGTAAATTGTTGTATGAACCTCAATTCAGAGCTTCCCATGACTGCCCCTGGGTGACTCAGCTTTGTGTGTGTGTGTGTGTGTGTGTGTGTGTGTGTGTGTGTGTGTGTGTGTGTGTGTGTGTGTGTGTGTGTGTGTGTGTGTGTGTGTGTGTGTGTGTGTGTGTGTGTGTGTGTGTGTGTGTGTGTCAAAGTGTTTACTTGCTGTTCTGAGAGGACTTGAATTAGTGTGGGTTTGAATACGCTCCCCCATTTGGCTGTGGCTGGAGTGGGCAGTTTTCTCTCTCTCTCTCTCTCTCTCTCTCTCTCTCTCTCTCTCTCTCTCTCTCTCTCTCTCTCTCTCTCTCTCTCTCTAGAAGGTTGGATTGAAGGAGAAGTGGATGATAGGGGTGCAATCCACAGAAGAAGATGTTCTTTGATATCCTCCAGACAGGTTGCATCACCAGTATTGGCATATGAACACTGACCTGGATATTTAGGTGCAGCAAGTTTAAGTGTGTGTTTGAGTTTTTGTGTATCCATTCTCTATCCCCTCCATCAAGTAGCAACTTCCCAAGACCTAATTAGGGCCAGTGAGGGCCACTATTGACTCTGAACACAACAGACCCACTCGCTAATGAGCAATAAAGATCACCGACACAAGAGGAGCTATTTCTTTTTCTACCAGAAATCTTTTAATTAATTCACTTTTTTCTTTGTCTCCTTTCAGTTCCAAAGACCTGCAGCCCAAAGCAGTTTGTGTGTAAAGACGGTGTGACGTGCATCTCTAAGGGCTGGCGCTGTGATCGGGAGAAGGACTGCCCAGACGGCTCTGACGAGGAGCCTGATGTTTGTAAGTCTTAAAAAATATAAAATGCTGAGTTTAAACAGTCCAATATATTGTATCCAAACACTCTGGGCTACCTTCTTGTGTACCCTGATTGTGAAATGAACAACTGAAATGTTAGCCGAACCTTTGATTTTAATTATCTCAAAAAATGCAAAGTTGGTTCATGTAACCTCTTCAATCTATCTGTGTAGGAGATGCTCTTTTAGCAATGTGCAAATTATGTAGATTGATTTGACTTGAACACTATTCAACAGGTGGAGTCACCAAGTCTAAAACCGCCTCAGAAATAGATCGAAGAGCTGCTGTGCAGGCTTTTGAAAATATAGTTTTTGTAATAGCAAAGGCATGCTAATATGTCAGTGTACCGTTTGATCCCTCCAAAGACATTCTAAAAGCAGTTAGCTACGATGGAGCGTTAGGGCCACATCAAGGGGAAAAAAAATTAAGGAGGAAGATTTTTTTAATTTATTTTGCATTTAAAGGATAGTCGAAATGTCAAGAATTAAGTCGAAATGGCGAGAATAAAATCAACATTACAAGAATAAAGTCAAAATACCATTTCGAAAATAAAGTTCGAAATGTCGAGAATAAAGTCAACATAACGAGAATAAAGGTGAAATATCATTTCGAGAATAATGTCTAAATGCCGAGATTAAAGTTGAAATGACGAGAATTAATTCAACTCCTTAAATACTTAATCACATTAGAGCGACTGTCCGCCATGCCAGCAGCCATGTAGGCAACATCATAGATATGGGTTACATCCTTGGAGTGCCGCGCTCACCTGAGCCCCGCTCCTTCAGGATCAAACAATTTGATCAATTGTCTTACTGTGTCTTGTGATAGGCTACAACATATCCTCTCTGTATTGCGCATAGGTGTAACCATCGATACCCTTGCATCTGTCCGTTACAAGCTATTTCAGTTTCAGCAGGAATACGGCCACCTCTTCCAAGTTTGTGTGGTTTCTCCTTCTGAACAAGCAATTTTCGGCACAATCTCTTCAAAGTCCTATTCCTTATCACCATACTGTGTTCATGCGCTAAAAGAGAAAGAATTTCCTTGTTATTAAAACCGATTCTGAAGTATAATTTCACGAGTTCATATAGGCCTTAACAAGGCATTTTGTAGAAGACTATATGTAAAGCTAGTAGTTTGGTTTATTCTCAAAAGTCCGACTTGATTCTTAAAATATCAAGTTTTTTCTCAACATGTCGACTTTATTCTCGAAATGGTATTTTCAACTTTATTCTCGACATTTCGACTCTATTTTCGAATAAGTATTTAAACTTTATTCTGGTCATGTTGACTTTATTCTCGACATTTCGACTTTATTCTCGAAATGCAAAATAAATAAAAAATCTTCCTCCTTAATTTTCTTCCCCTTGATGTGACCCTAATGCTCCGTCGTAGTTAGCTAACGTTGACTGATTAGATTTATTTGGCTAACCACAGCCAGGCTGAAGAAAACAATGGGATGTTTTATCAGCGAGAGAGAGAGATCATTCTGCTTATAAACAGATCTGTCATGCCCAATCTTTTTTGATATAGGTGATATCTTTTCGCTTTGAGACACACAGAGGATGCAGTCATGAGGCAAACCGAAAGTAGTACTAAAAAAAAAACAGCCGTCGTTTGAAAGTCTTCATTAGCGTGGAGATGTTTTAAGGCTGAATCCCTGGGGAGAGGATGAAAGCAGCAGTGTCTTTTTGGTCAGCCTCTCAGACCGAAACGCCTGTAGTTTTCTAAGAGGACAGCGGGCTTTGGGTGGGTAGGGGGGGCAGTGTGTGTGTGTGTGTCTGTGTCTGTGTCTCTGTGTGTCTCTGTGTGTGTGTACATGCTGCTTTTCTGAGGTGGGGAGTGGCCTGGGAGAGAGTGAGCGAGGCCACGTAGAGTGCTGTCGCTGCAGTCCAGACGCAGAGACTGTATGAGAGTAGGTCTGGAAGTCATTAGAGACTCGCCCAGAGCAATGGAGAAACCTGCTGTTTTTCACAACCTGCTCTTTTCCCCCCTTCTCATCCGTGGGCCAGCCTTCTTCCATGTCTCTATCTGGGACAGAAACAACAGTGACTCCATCCTCCTCCAGTCTACTCCCTCTAGCTTTTGCCAAATTCTCAGTTATAGGACCTATGCTGTAGGGACCTGACGTTTCTTAGTGTCAGGGTGGAAAACTCAAGAAGTGAGTCTGACAAAATAAATGCCAGTCCTTATCTTGGCTTCCTCAGACTTTAAGTGTTTTGTTGAAGTTTGTTTTGAGATTGTTATTGAGGAACGTGGCAAGTAAAGGTGCATTACAAAAGTTGAAGTAAACACTGGTCTGTCAGGGTACTTTTAATTGGAATTGTTGCTTTCTTTCTGAAATTAAAGTATATGTCTGGCGATATACTGTAGTTTTCTTTTTGTCAACAGACCTCTTGAAAAGACTAAAACAATCAGTTAATTGATACTATTAACACATATTGCCTGAGTAGCCAAAGCCTTATATTCCTCTGAGCCATAGACCCACATTGTTGTTCAAAATCGATGTACAACTACATCAATGAGCCACGCAGTGACACTGGGTGACATATTTCTTCAGTAAATCGTTGCTAGTGGACCAAATCTGTGATTAAACGAGTCCCCAACAAATGCACTATTTACTCTTTTTTGAGTGAAACTTTTAAAGAATTAAGTATATATTTGGGACCCATTTTAAAAGATTTACTTTTAACCACAACATCCATCATTCTGCTCAGATCTTTGTCACGTCTTCCCCCTCTCTCCCTATGTTTCCTAAGGCTCTAGTCTCAAACTGTCAAAAAACAAAACTAAATTGGCCAGCTTAAAAACATGATGTTTGATGCAGAGCAGATGTTGGGTGTCAAAGCTGTGGCGTACTGAATGAATATCGGCCCAGTTAAATATGGTTGATGAACAGTTTTTGTAGCTCATCAGATGTATACTGAAAAAGGAGTTGCCACAAGGATTGAAAATGAAAACTGATTTGAAATGCCATGTTGTTATATGTTTTATGAGCATGTTTCCCAAACTGTATGTACACCACCCATACACTGAGAAGTCTTTGCAGTTTTATTGTTGTGATAAATGTGCTCTTTGTGAAGGTGCTTTTGCAGATGCTTCTGGTTGAAAAGATGCATGAGAGAGATTTATTTATTCACTCATGTGGATGGAGCTTCACAGTGGCCTTTGTTAGTGTGTTGGCTATTGCCAGTGAAGTCAGTCACTGTCCAGTGCAGCTGCTTTGCCCTGCTGTGTAACCCCCACAATGCTGTTCTTTGTACCCCGGGGTGCTGGGTCAGACTGGCATAGAGGGATACTGAAAGAGTAAAAACAAAAACAAAATGGTTGTCTGGGCTTGACCTTTTTAGAGCATTGATCTGCATTCCTAATCAATGAACAATTGAAAACCATGCAATGGAGATAAAGTTTTTGTTTTGTCTTGATAGCCTTTAGGAAGGGTGGAGGCTCTTATAGAGCTTCCATCTCCTCAGGCTTTAGACTTTATTGGGGTCCTGAAATATTCCCACGTGCAGTGAATGTGCCCTGGAAACACAGGAAGTGTGTAACGCTGACATGATGTCCTCTGCCCCTGGGCTTTAATAAGGGCAGTTTTACAGACAGTTCCCACCTAGACTGCAATTAGCTCTTTAGGAGATAAAGCACTTTTGTAACAGCCACTTTCAGAGTGGAAAACACAATCTTTCATAATGTAATGTGCGTCTCACTGACCCAAAAGAAATGAAAGACAAAAAGAAAAAAGAGTAAGAAAAAATCTACTTACTCAGGTGTTTGACCCACATCAGTCGCAATGAGACATAAGGTGGGTGGTATATATTTGATCACTGGTGTCAATTTGACCCAAAGCCAGTGGTTTTCCTGTTCAGATATGGAAGAGGAAGTGATCTGTTTGATCCTGCCACTGTCTCCTAAAAGCCGCCACCACCCAGTCCAGATAGCCATCAACATGGAAAAAAAAAAAAAACCTTTTCTCAACATGAAAGAGTCTATCGCCTTGCAGCGCCCTGTCCCTGCAAGAACTGGCTGCAGGTGTGAGAGCATGTCCATGCAATCTGCTCTTTTACGCACACTATCATCATCCTAAGAATCCAAAGCACCCTTCAATTTAAAATTGAAATTATATGTAAGATCTGTAGTCTCCTATGACTTCATCTTACAGGGATAGGAGTACATTAAAATGAAGTTATCTTTAGCACACATTTTTTTTAGCAGTGCCAAACAAAATTGCATTTCGAGATTCATGAGGGTCTCAAAATGACCAACTAAAGACATACACTACCGGTCAAAAGTTTGGGGTCACTTAGAAATTTCCATTCCAGACAGAATACCAGCAGAGATCAGTTGCATTGTTTTTTTTAATCAGGGCAGCAGTTTTCAGATTACATTATGTGCTTACATAATTGCAAAATGGTTCTTGACTGTTGTAGACAGAAGTGGCTGAAAAAATGCTTGAAATTCCATGCTTTTTGGTCTAAACGTCATACCCAAATTAAAAGTGGTACAGCCCCCATATACTTTGACACTTAGGGGTGTGCCTGATATCTCTTGTCCTGCTTCAAGGGGCCAGCTTTGCCCTCTCTCTGCTGCCTCAAGTCCTCACAGCCTCAATATATATATATATATATATATATATATATATATATATATATATATATATATATATATATATATATATACCAAAAGGTTGTGGTGGCGGATGTGAGGACTTGAGGCTAAGGCAGCAGAGAGGGCAAAGCTGGCCCCTTGAAGCAGGACAAGAGAGTCCGGCCTGTGTTTAGCCAAGAAAAGCGTGTCAGGGGTTTAAATTTTAAAAAGACCATTATGTAATACCAGCAGGGCTCTCCGCAGAAGGGGGTGGTGCAGGACAGAGGCACCCTTACGACGGGCGGGGGTGTATTGGGGGATTGTGAGCAAGCCTGGGACAAGAAAGAGATAGAGCAGGGTTTATGATGCGGGAGCGGGATGTTGAAGCCCCCCCTCCCGCTTGTTAAAGGTATTAACTACCTTGTGTCTGAAGCAGTAATAAATGACTACATCCTGTATGGGAGATTGCATTATTGAATACACAGTTTATCGTCTGCAGTGATTATTCGATTTCTGACTCCTCGGGTTTCTTGTACAGTGACAATTACTCTCATCCTCCTTTCCGACCCCCTTGGCCCTTTCCTGTCATTTGCAAAGCTGTTTTTCTATGCGATATTTAGTTGTCTGTCCTTTAAATTAGTTTTCTAGTGCCCTAAGTAACAAATAAAAATGACTGGAGAGGGGCTTGGCACTTAATTTGTGATGATTAAAATGAGTCAGATTTCTGGGTAAGAATTCTAAGCCAAAACAGACCTAAATGCCTTTCAGATCTTAAGTCATTCTGGGGCAGCAGCATGGCCCATCTCTTCTCCTTACAAGAAAAACTTGCATAATAAAAATAGTTTTAAGTTAATCCTCGGTCCACTGTGAGGAAATAGGTGGTGAATGAATCAAATAATAAATCTTTTCAATCTGAGAAATAGAGTCGCTACGTAAGAACCTTATTCAGTGGGAAATAGATCTATTTTTCTTCTTTCATCTGTGTGTTTGTGAGTGAAAAGGGAGAAAGAGATACAAAAAAGTGTTTGTGTGTGTTATTCGATCTCTCCTTTTGTGTATAAGCTTGTGGAAAAATGTGTGTGCGTGATGAATGACATAAAAATACAGATAAAGATCAATCTATTTATTCGGTTGGGGGTATGTGGTGGTGTTGTTCTGTATGAATATTGCAATTTACTTTGCTGATAGAACTGTTTGCTTAGTGGTTTCTGTGCCCTGAGGAGCAGTGGTGCTGCTGCTGTGTTTGGAGAAGGCTCAGTTTGTTGTGCTTTTGAGAGCTGGATTTAGCCTTCCTGCTTTCCTTGTCGCCCTGCCAGCCACCCCAGAAGCCCCCCCAGGAAGGAATGAAAATGT
Source organism: Perca flavescens (assembly GCF_004354835.1). Classification (NCBI taxonomy): domain Eukaryota; kingdom Metazoa; phylum Chordata; class Actinopteri; order Perciformes; family Percidae; genus Perca; species Perca flavescens. The sequence goes on along the minus strand of NC_041334.1, from coordinate 27,097,201 downwards.
GGTTTTGATATCTTGGAAGAAAAGGGGTAAGGAGAGAGAGCCAGAGACCAAAGATCCAATCATCAGAGAAGGCACACAGTCTGCCACCAAGGTGAAAGCCAGATATGGTTATATTAAACTGCATTAATGCGGTCAATTTGTACAAAAACATTGTTAAACCAAGATGTGATTGCCGCCTTGACAAAGGGAATTCATGGAGCTGAAAATAAACCCACTTCTTCTGGAGGCACCATAAGGTGTGGTTGGAGTGGCAGGTTAATGTGTTGTGTTCCACTTGCAGAGTGAAGTGTTTATAGGATAACTGTCAGAAATAAACAGTAGCATTGTTACCCTCGGTGCTCTGTGGCTAGCTGTTGCTGTGCCTGCTCTTTTGCTGCTTGTGATCTTTTTTGACAAGACTGTGTTGAGTGGCAACATGAAAATAACACACTCCGATGTTAGCCACTCCGTCCTCTCTTAACCTAAATGAAGCTCTGGTGTTGTCTTGTTTTTATCAGTGCCGTGTCCTAGTTGTTTGGAGTTTCGTTTCTTTGTCAGGGCAGATGAAGGAGGGAGGTCAATGGGCTTGGGGCTTATTGGTCAAGATTCGGGTGCTCCGTCCAAGAAATCATGTCATGTGGGCCAAGATGACCGGGAGGGCCAGCCGGTTCGTGAGGACATGGCCATCAGTGGTCAGACAAACCCAGTATTAGTATGTCATTAAGAGCTGCTGGCAGTAAACTGGTGCAACGCTATTTATGCATGAGGTATATTCATGGATCAACATTGTTAAATTATTCAGCTATATCTGGATGGTTGATGTCTGTGTAAAGTAGCAGGATTATTTTTAATTATCGTGCTTGTTAGTAGGATATGATTGTGTGTTTCTGCCATTGTTTCATATGCTGAAGCGTCTGTAGTTTTTTAGAAGAAACTCAAGGCAGCGGGTAGCCTCGTTGCTCTCTACAGTTGGCCTCATTCTGGCCCACATAAAGTCCCTTGTATGTGTTAGCACTGGCAGCATCTCATTATTTGTTTGTGTGTTTGTTATCGGTTGAACAAGCATTGTGTTGACTACCATATTGAGGGCAAGCATGAACTAGTGAATGGAAAATCCCCACAGCCTAACAAGCTTTGGGCTCCGGTACAGCCTGATTCAGACCCAGATTCTGACTCCTTCTCAGTCAGCTGGGCCTCTCTTTTCTGCCACTGGAGAGGACACACAGATCAAGAGACCGTTTCCAAGATTAATAAATCTGCAAAAAAAACCTTACTTGTGAGAGAGGAAAAAAAACTCAAGAGTCTTGAAAGTATGAACTGTCCAAGCAAGGGAAATGTGTCTTTAAATATTAATCCTAAAACAGCACATACTTAGAAAGTGCCAGCTCCCCTTTCACCACTGTGTCCCCGTGGCCCTCGCCATTTCCCCGGCTCTCCCTCCAGGTGGCCGTGCCACAGTTCAGATCAGGCCTCACACGTGACGCTGCTTACAACACTGCAGCTCAGCCTGCTTTGTTAGGGGTCACAGCCGATTTGTGTGATTCAAACAATGGCCTTAGTTCTCTTGCCCCCCCCCGCCCTCACTCCCTAGTACTGGAAAAGTGCATGTGATCTACCGCTATGTATAGCGGCTTAAATTCTCCACTCGTGCAAAGTGTCTGAAATCCAGCATACAGCCTCTAATAGTGACTATCACTTCTATATTGGTATTGCATAAGGTTGAAACTGCTCAGATAAATTTGTTGCGTCAGACAGACTTATGGAAGAAAGTAAATCTGTCGTGTCTATGACATCTGTAGCAGAGGAGTGAAGCCTTGGAACAATCTCTAGCTCTCCATAGGAAAAGAATAATTAAATCTTCAGCCTTGGTTTTCACCCACTGGCTCTGTCACAAAGATAGCCTGTATGAGTTGATGATGGGAACACCAGGATGATTTTCCTTTTCCTTGGGTGCCCTTATTGAGCTAAAGAACAGACTAGTTGAAGCTGTACCAGCCAGCCTGTGTAGATCTTTCACTGAACTATTCAACGAGCTGTGTAGAGAAACAGAGCAAACAGAAACTTCTCAAAGAAAAAAAACAAAAAACTTTTGGGCCTGTTAACCTGGCTCACTCACAGTAGAGGAATGTTAGGATAAAAGACCCTGTTTAATTCAAATTAGCAATGCCTTTTCCACCGCGGCTCCACCGACCACTGCCAGCTCGCTCAAGAATGAAGCCTTGTGGGGCTCTGTCCATTTCCTGTGTATGAGGTGTTCTCTCCCACTTTCTCTCTTTGTTTCTCACTGTGTTCGTTTTCCACACACTGCCCTCTGTCTTATACACTTACCGGTACTGTAAATGGGTCAACAGATGTTGGAGGGAAAATGATGGGAGGAGATAAAGAAGGAGAGTGAGTGAGGAGGAGAAGGAGGTAAGGCCAACACTTTGACTTTCCACATGGGCTGAGAATGATGAGTGCTGTAGAGGAGTGATCAGTTTCAAATAAAGTTCATGCATCCAAAAAAATAAAAGGACGGAAGGAAGGAAGATGTCATGCATCTTGCTTGGGTTTTTTGTTATAAAACGAAAAGTTTTTTTTTTGAGTTTTGTTCTCATTGCTAGGTTGCCAGGAAACTGGTCGCCAAGAAAGAGTTAGAGCACATAATTCCCAATGTAATTAGAAATGATTGTTGAATGAACATGAAATAAACGCACAGATACAGTGTGTTAATTAGTGAGCTTTTAAAAGTACCAGTAAGCAAATTATTGATCAGGGTAGCTGTAGGGTTGAGCATCGTTTGGATTTTAACAATTCTGATTCCAATTCCGATTCTTCCTTTCGATTCCGGTTCTTATCAATTCTTGATTCCGATTCTTTGAGGGGTGGAGTTGAAACAGGTCACATGTTTATTTCACAAAAAGAGGAAAGTTTTATTTTGATTGAATGGTGGTTTGCAGTTTTACCGAGCGTAAAACAAAGCCAGACTAGAGCGCCTCTTACTGTGCTCCATGGCTGCAACACAACAAGCGCCTAGCTGCTACGGAAACCAAAACTGCACATGTTAAATTTGAAACCAAATCCGATTCGTAGGAATCGATTCTCGATGCCCAACCCTAGGTAGCTGTGTGCTTTTGTCGTAATGATTGTGCCAAAATACAGTCACTGTCTCCGGCGGGTATATAAATTTAGTTGGTTTAGGCATCTCACAGAATCGGACAGTGGTGACAGAAGATTGGACATACAGCACAGAGTTGTTGGCAACACATGGGCTGGTTGGATTTAAAGGAACACGCCGACTTATTGGGAATTTAGCTTATTCACCGTAACCCCCAGAGTTAGACAAGTCGATACATATCCTTCTCATCTCTGTGCGTGCTGTAATGCTGTCTGACGGCTCCAGCGGCATCAGGCCAGCACAGAACATGCAGGTGAATGGTTCCAGCAATCCTACTGCTCCGAATAAGTGACAAAATAATGCCAACATATTCCTATTTACATGTTGTGATTTATAGAGTCACAGCGTGTACAAAAAACAACGTAACATGAGACACAGCCGTCTTCTAACTGTAAACAAACTGGGAACTATATTCTCAGGCGGAAGAATATAGTACTTGGGCGGAGTGATATGCTCGCAGCAAGCCTGCCTGAGAATATAGTTCCCGGTTTGTTTACTGTCAGAAGACGGCTGTGTCTCATGTTACGTTTTTTGTACACGCTGTGACTCTACAAATCACAACAGGTAAATAGGAACATGTTGGCGTTATTTTGTCACTTTTGTCACAATTCAGAGCAGTAGGCTAGTTGGAACCAGTTACCTGCAGGATCTGTGTTGGGCTAAGCTAATGCTGGAACCGTCAGGCAGTGTTACAGCACGCATGGCGATGAGAAGGGTATGTATCGACTTGTCTTACTCTGGGGGTTACAGTGAATAAATTAAATTCCCAATAAGTCGTTCTTTTAAGGACAGAAGTTGTGCTGAATCATTCTTTATGTGGATGAAAGACTGGTCAGAGTCACAAGGCAGGAAACCCCATCCAAGAAAAAGATTTCAGTAATAAGGCCATTAAGTAGAAAAGCAGTGGTTTTAGCAATACATTCACTTCAAACCATTTTGGCCAAACTCATATTCACTCAAGATGAATATGTTTTTTTTCCCAGGGATCCCAAAGTCTAGCCTGGCTCCGCCCTCCTACATACTTCCGCTCAATTTTCATTTTCCTTCAGTACTCCGTCTGGGTTCGTGGTATATTCTTGGGTTTTCTCCGGCCATTTGGTGGTCCAATCAGCGAACAGAGGGAGTGGCTGAGAACAATGATGTTGAGGGCGTGCACTAGAAAGATGCGAGATGGTTATGGCAGATCCAGTTTTAAACTTCAACAGAGTACCCACCTTCAAGGAAGTTAACACTTGTCAATGGAGAGTGGCCAGACTCTCTGTACAAATGAAATGTACGAGAGTCTGGTAGCACCAGGCTACCCAAAGTTCTCTTTTAGCACATACTACTATAGCTGGCCTGCATACCACTACACTGGCGTGCTTATTGGTGTTTTGCCTGTGGGATGGATGTGTGTATGCTGTAGACGTACAGGGTACGTAGTTATTTGGCCAGTTCCAACTAGGGCAATTGTGTGTTTTTAGTTCCTGCTAGTTTTCTCTTGTGGCCATCTTTGCCGGCCAGAACGGTTGTCTGAATGTCTGCCTTATGGTTCTTTCTGCTAAATCGGCAAGAGGAAAAGATGAATGTCAATTCATGATTGATGAGAAGGTAAAGGCTGAAGTATTAGGAAACAAGGTAAAGGAACAGAACAGCTCACGTTAGGAAACGAGGCAAACAACATGCCTGCTTTCTTGAACAAATCATTTTAGAATCAGAACTTTGTCTGTTATACTGGGATGAATTTGCCATTGTGATGTTCTTGTAGAGACAGTATATGAAAGCATACTAGTTTCCAAAATATGAATGCGGACGTGGTACAAGAGAAGCTTACACAGTGTATAAGGTTTCCCAGCTTGTACAAAGTCTTCTCTTTATCCCGAAATTACGACACACAGTTCTGATTAATTACTGCAAAGTGTGATTGATCAATCGCTCTGCTGAGTCAGACTTATATTGTCTCAGTATGAATTTTGTAGCATCTTTGATTGCCACATGTAGAAATGTCCCGTGTTGCTGTCCTGTAATTGTCTGATAATATTTAAGAGTTTTTCCAGTTCATATGCCAGGACTAAGTTGGCCCATTGAATTCCAATAAGGGATCTTTTTGTTTGTGTGTATTCATAGCCAGATTGTTTGCTGCACACCCAGCTTACTTCTGTCTTGTATCTGGGTGCGTTATGGTTTGTGATGAGACCCACCACAGCGGTGGCATCCACAAATATGAAGGAACAGATAGCTTGATATGCACTTACCGGGGGAGATGGTAGAGAAACATTTCTGTGTTGCTTCAGTCTGACAAATACATTGTCAGACACAGTTCATGTTGTCTGTTAGAAAATCTGTCATCCACTGGCAGAATGAAAGGCCAGTGTTTTATAAAGATTGATTTTGTAGCATTTCTGCTTTACTGAACCCTTTATAGTCTAGACAAAATGGATGAAAGAGACAAAGGGAGAAGGCATGTGACATATGAAGATCCCAGTGTAAGATTAATCTTAGGAAATACACAGTGCTATACTGTATGTGCCGTCATGGCTCCAAACAAACCGGTTTGTAACAGGGTTTGTGGAGTGGCACAGCTGGAGTGTTCACAGGTAAGGCGGTACAGTGCAATTTTAGTAATAGTTTGGTATGACATTTTACAAGATGGTGTAGAGTAGCGAAACATTTACTCAGTTATACAAAGGATTATTATACACCTTTTCAGTCAACCATACTTGTTTTTGTCTTCCTCAGGTCCACACAGTACCATATCACGGTGCCCTCCCAATGAGTACCAGTGTGGAGGAACAGAGCTCTGCATCCACATGAGCAAACTGTGCAATGGGGCTCCAGACTGTACTGACGGCTGGGATGAGGGACCACACTGCAGAGGTATCACTGTCACATACACACACACACACACACACACACACACACACACACGCACGCACACATTTTTGGGATATGCAGTATGAAAGTGTGCATGTTAAAATTACATTGATTGTGCTTGTCCATACTGTCTGTGTCTCTGGCTCTGTCTCACCCCCGTAATCTTCACACTAAAGTCACAGTAACAAATTGATTGACCACATCAATGTAAAAAATATTGTGTTGTTTTTTTGTTGCCGCAGTTCTGTATGCTGTACGGAGACACAACCAACTGCATGTTTGGAATCCCGTGTCCGGGTATATGTGGAGCAAGATGCTCATTAATTTATTCTTTTTGAAACATTAAATTAGGGAAGTTGTCATGTTGAAACCCCAAACTAGGAAGCAATATATGATGAGTCCAAAGAAAGTGATGTCCTGTACAAGAATTTGCTGAACAAGATGACCACACTCATATGAAAATAGAACTAGACTGTGCAAAAACCTTTAATATCTTTTTCCGGATAGATGGATAATTACAGGAAAGGGTGAAGGTCTGAAGGGAACTGAGGACTTCCTCTATTTGGGAGTTATGTCTATCAAAAGTTTAGCAGAGGAACACGACTGATGATAGACAAATCAAATACTGTCCATCAATATACTTTGTGTCTAAATCCTAACACATGTCATATACATGTTTACATAGCCATTTGGCATCATTACTGCTGCATCACTGATATATACCCTACAGTGTATTTTAATGATAGATTTCCATTTTGCTTTATACGTGCACAACTGCCTTTCTTACCTCCAACCTGTTCAAAATCCAACAACTAAGAATCTAAGAAAATATTAAATCATTATTTCATCCTGAGGCTCTGAGATGTAACATAAATATCTTTCGTTGACATCTTTTGTTTTCTAAGGGGTTATGAGTGTTCCGGTCAGGGGTCATTTGATCGGAATTGGTATGCATCCTGAACCAAAACAGAGCAATTTTCTGTACTTTTATTTGCTCAAAATAAATATGTTGTGGTATGTGTCACAGTTGGTTGTTTACATTGTTGCCCATGTTGGTTTTCTAAACACATCTCGGTTGTTCGGGGCTCAGACTTGTTTTGGAAAATTCCGGGCATGTCTGTAATTTGAACTGTGGTTGTCCCAGCAAGCCTCTGGAGTCCAGCAGGAAGACTTGTGTACTTGTCTATAATATTCAATGCAGATGTAATATGTGGGGATTGGCAGCAGGACGCTGGTTATATGGAGTAACTCATTTGGTGTTTATTCTCATAGAGAGCAGATCACTTAAAAGTCGGGGATAATAGCTGAAAATGCTAGTTTGCAAAAAGCTAGTTTAGTTTTTTCTTCAAGTTTAACTCTATGATTGATTGCTTTAATCCAGAAATACAGTATATTCAATGTATAGCAGTAGTAGAATGTAACTAAGTACATTTACTCAAGTACTGTACTTAAATACAAATTTGAGGTACTTGTACTTTACTTGAGTCTTTTCTTTTCATGTCACTTTCTACTTCTACTCCACTACATTTCAGAGAGAAATATTCTACTCTTTGCTCCTCCTGACAGCTTTACAAATTTACAAATTAAGATTTTTGCACACAAAACACATAGTAGTTTATAAAATGTTTTATTATAAATTAAACTACCCAGCAATATAACGGCCTACAAGTACAGCTGAAATGATTAGCCGATTAAACACAGAACTGCTTAGATCGTTTCCAGTTTCTAATATGTGAGGATTTTTCTGCATTGAGTACATTTTCCTGATGATACTTAGATACTTTTGTAGTACCAGTTTTCAATGCAGGACTTTTACTTGTAACAGAGTATTTTTACAGTGCGGTATTACTACTTTTACTTAAGTAAAGGATCTGAATACTTCTTCCACCTCTGCTGTACAGTATTGTACCAAGACTGTGGGCTTTTGTTTCTTTAATCTTGAAATTGTGGTGAGATTCTTGATCCTTCTTCTCTCTCCCCGGAGGTGTTGTGTTAGTGTGAATTGTCTGCCAGTGTTTTCTGGGCAAAGTGAATCACTTGTGACTGATAGATCTCAGCCTGGTTTGACACGACTGTGTCTGTTTGACTATGACTCACTGTGTGTTGATTTATATCTCACAGGATGTGCAGTGCACAGTTGAAAACTCTGCTGAGATTCCATTATGCGTCGGTCAAGTGATCGGAAGGTGTGACTGCAGCGCGTTGTGTTTGTGCCCTTCTATATTTGATGTGGGGAGGTATTGATTTTGAGTTCAGGCCCGAAGTATTCATTGAGTCTTCCATTTACAGACTTTGTATGGAATATTTGTTTTACTTAAAGGAACAATCCACCTTAACACTCCTTAAAATTATGTCATATTTTAATGATTTAAAACATACAGGTAAAAATAACATTTTGATGCAACTAATTCACAATCAAAGATTCAACGTATTTCTTTCTAGACTCATATTTACAATTTGCTGACATTCAGTGATTGCACGTGTACTGTACCACTCAGTCGTGATGGAAACAACGCTAGAGTTGATATCGATAATGATTGGTACAGCAAAAGGCTGTTACTACAGGGATACATTTTGTTATTGTTATTACATGTGAGATGAGCTGAAGACATCCAGGAACTCTTATGAAAAATCACTTTACTGAAATTGGTTCCTTAAATTTAGAATTTACTTTGCAGCCATGACTATAATTACTAGTATACATTTCATCACTTACACTTTACTGTGCATATACATTTAGTTTCCACTCCTTTGCACTCATAATTCTACTACAGAATTCTACAGGACCATGAAGAACTAAACATGAGTATGAGTATGGGTATAAATGAGCATTCAAGTCTTCATCTTCATCCACAATATGGATTTATGGATGATTATATATATTTTCTTCATAAAATAAGGATGTAAAAATATTTGTTGTAAATGTTATAATGAAAACAATAAAAATAACTTTATTTATATGGCACCTTTCAAAACAAAGTTACTAAATGCTTTACAGTAACAACAAATCCAAATCCAAAACACAAGTTAAAAACAAGAAAAAATCATTTTAGCAATTACAACAAATACCATCAGTTACAAAAAAGCCAAGAGATGAAAAGTAAGTTTTAAGAAGACCTTTAAAAGAGGTTAGTGAGTTTGCTTGTGGATCTCAGGTAGGGGGTTCCACATGCTAAGAGGCAGGTCACCTTTTATGATCTTGATATTTAATTTCTTATTCACAAGTAATTCAAAGCTCAAGGCTTGCACCTCTGTGTCTGCTGAACTATTCTTTAGTTTACACCGTTACTATAGTAGTATTATAATGCTTGTACAGTAGCTGCACTGTGTTCTGCATAGAACAGCCTGGTTAATTGGCGTGATGATGCATTATTAGCTGGACCTGCTGTAATTGTCCACATTGTTAGCACTTCTGTTTTATTTTTATTTTATTCTCTATCTCTGCTGCTTTTGTACTGAGCTGTTGTTCATATATGATCCAATTGTCAGTTTGAATGAGTCATTCAATGCTGAACTTGTCACTGTCATCGCTGACTTATTCTGGTTCAATAGATGTTTTTTTTTTTTTTCAGGGACAGATCTAAGAACTCTATCTGGGAGGCTGTCCGTTTCTGAAATCAGTCACACAACCACACTGTAGATCACATCTCTTAGCCAGTTCTGAAGCTGATGATGACTTGATGGGTTACTGAGCTGACTCTGAATGTGTTGTATTTATTTTATTTGTTATGTACCTCATTGACAGGAGGAGGCCGCAGAGTATAGTTCAACAATTTAGCCAGACGCATCAAGTATTTGTACTCTTCAGCACCCAGCTGAGCAGTAAATATTCCCCAGAGAAACAAAAATAAACACCTTGGGTCTTTAGTCACTTCTTTATACAATGTCTGTGGTCTTCATGTCTTCCTACGCACATTATTTTAAAGACTCACTCCTGTCTTCTGTCTCTCTCCAGAGTTTATGCCCAACTGCTCATTCGTGGGTTGTCAGGAAAACTGTGCGGTGACTCCAGCAGGGCCTGCTTGTTACTGTAAGAGTGGTTACGAGATCAGCCCAGATGGAAAGACGTGCAAAGGTGAGTTGCTCTGCCATGGCCACCCTCTGTGATACCTGTGGTTAAGTATGTGCCACAAGTATTTAATCAACAAGTCAGGAAAAAAAGTTGATCTTTGTATTTTATTCCTGCATGAAGTGGCAGACAGCCAGCATGACAGGATGAGAATTTTGCATCGACCACAGACATAAGCTTACATACTTATCTCCTCCGGTAACTCCACATCAGCACGGAAGTTCTTTTAGCATCCGAAGCTGCACCTGTGTTTACTCAAGCGTTTGGAAAAGATGAATCAGGTGCAGAACACACAGTGGGTAGTTCAGCATCCTTGTTAGTGTGGAGCATTTCCCACAAAAGCCTGTTTAGAAACATTCATATGTTAGCAGCCACTGACATTATAGAGGAGTGACAGGCATCGATGAGCAACAACCTCACTGTTATAATGGTTATTTTCTGCAACATACAAGTTTAATGAATCACTAACTTATTCTGGCAAAAATGTACTGAACAGGAGACAGTTTTTTAAATTTAAATCAGCACTGTTGTGTCCCATTTGTGGATATGTTCATTTGTACTGCATTTTCTGTTCTATTTCTCAACTAGAATTTGTTATTTGCTATACCTGAGCAATAAGACCATCTGTGGTTTCTGTGGTTTTAGATTTTGACGAGTGCAGTTTGTATGGGACCTGCAGTCAGTCCTGTACCAACACTGAAGGCTCCTACACCTGTTCCTGTGTGGAGGGCTACTTGTCCCAACCAGATAACCGCTCATGCAAGGCTAAGAATGGTAAGGACCAGCAGACAGCAGCAGGACTGAATGTAATCCTGTCCTGACTGAGACTGTGCAGATGTTCTATTTACGTTTCTCCTGTTAACCGTTAGTTATGTTCATGTCACGTTCTAGTGCCAGTAGACCGTCTGCCTGTCTTGCTGATCGCCAACTCCCAGAACATCCAAGCTACCTCCCTGAGCGGCACCACGGTCCACAGCCTTCTGTCAACCAGCACCAAGCAAACCACGGCCATGGACTTCCTCTATGCTCAGGAGACTGTCTGCTGGATCCATGTAGGAGATGCTCCCTCATCCACACACCTCAAATGTGCCAAGATCCCCAATCTGAAGAGCTTCACAGAGGAGAGAGTCATCAACATCTCCCTCAGCCTGCACCGTGAGTACACCACAGCAGCATGCAACTTCATCCTGGTGTATTTCTAGAGTACAGTATAATCTGCACAGGCACACACAGCCCAGTTCTCGACACATAATTAAAAAAAAAGAAATCGCCTCACACTGCAACAAGGTATTGTGTATATATATGTGTGTGTGTGTGTGTGTGTGTGTGTGTGTGTGTGTGTGTGCATTGTAACGTTTCAGGATATTTGATTCCTGGAGGCCACATATAAGGCCGGAGGACAACACTGTACAACATCTGTGGTATTTCACACAGTGAAAAATGCCCTGCTCCACTCTCCAGAAAATGTCCATGTAATATACATTTCATGTATATTTGCCCATTAAGTCACACTTTATCTCTTGGAGCAAGAATGTATTTGTATAGTATTTCACTGAGAAAAGTCCATGGCACAGAAGCACAGTCTTGATAGCTCCGTAGATGAGTGAAGATGAAAATACAGGAACAAAACAAGTGGCACAGCAGAAATCCATTTCGCTCACAGCTCCTTCAGCTGGTGGACCTTGAAACTATTAAATAAGCTGGCTAGAAATTTGTTTCGACACACAAGTTTGTTGGACACACGTTTGAACCGTATTTACTAGAAATAGGCCTTTTACATATGCTGGTAAATGCAGTAAAAGCACATTAAACCAGATGTTTTTGAATGCAATTGGAATCAGATGTCTGCCTATGTGACATGCATCTAACAAATCAGAATATAAGTCATTTTAATTTGCCTTTGGCCTTCCACCACCTATCGGTAGCAAAGCCCAACCTTTGGCTACAGGCCTCGGCTGATCCTCACCTTGAATTATCATGTTTGTCAGGTTTGCATCCTTTGCAGATGGCGATTTGGCTGGGCTTGTTGGTCTGAGTGAATTCAAATGTGTTTTACTTTTAAAGTCAAATGGACAGGTGGAGAAAAAATGTCCAGAAATGTAGCCAAAACTGAACTGAGCATCGATACCTATGTGCTTGTGCATAGCCTGTGAGTCACAGATATATTGTGGCAGCACATTAAAAGCAGCTGTGTTTTTCCATGTCTTACGTTTCGTTTCAGAAAGAGTCTTTTCTCCTGTAAAAATGAAACTAGAAGACAGACCTTGGAGATCTAAGGAGCGTGATTGAGTGCAGGCGTGTGTAAGTGGGTGCTCCTCAGTGTGCTCCTACCTAACCATAACAACCTGCAGGTCGTTTTTACCTCCACTCCCCGCTTCCCCTCTCTCCGTTAGTCACTTCCTTGCTTTAAGTTCCTAGCTGTGTTGCGCTCTGGTTCTCGGGCAGCGTGTCTTCACTGTGAATCAGAGGGAAAGCAGCCCCAGAAACAACACATGTATTCACACAAAGATCGCAGGAATGCGTCATTGTAACTTTTAGAAAGTTGGTTGACAGATGGTTTAGAACTATCTGCATTGTCGTACTTATCCGGAAACATTAATTAAAGGACTTTGCCTTGAATTAAAACAACATTGCATTTCTCACTCACTTAATCATTGTGTTCATATTCTCTGCCCTGCCCTTCTTTGTTCTCTCTACAATCCCTGAACTCCACTTATAATGTGTACACAACAATATATAATGTGTATAATGCAGACCTACTATAATTGTATGGAATCATATAGCTCAGCTTTATTCCGCTCCTTTCTCTCTCTGTTTTAGACTTGCATACAAGCTAACCGATCACATCCACTCAGTATGCAGCCGCTGATCTCCGTTCACATCCCTTTTCCATGTGACTAAAGAATGCATTAACATGACTAAAATGACTCTCAGCGCGGACCATCAGAGAAAATGAAAAGGCCGAATGATGACAGTCGGGCAGCTCTGTCTTCCACATGCTCGCACAGTGCGGTTTAGCTGTCAGTTCGAAATATGTTCATTTCAAACCAGATGATATCAGGCAAGCTCTGAACAATAAAAAAAAAATTATGCATAAGACATTTTGGTGTCCCTCACAGTAATAAGAGGGAGATCGAGCCTGATGCACCTCTCTGTCTGTTTTGAGCCTTTCTAACGCCACATCTGTTATTGGCACATTATTCAGGACAATCAGGCTCATGCCATCCTCAAAATTACGGAGGCAGTGCCACACTGATATGGAGAGAGCAATCAGCTGTATTGCTGAAATAAGAAGGCATGCACTTTCTGTATCCGAGTGACAAATATTACTGTTTTCCTGTCAGTATGTGAATGAGAAAATGAGAAAAAGAGAGATGCCATCTGAAGGTATTTTGATTGTTAATGAGACAAATTGACAGAAAAAAAGTGCTTGTAGTTTCCTCATGTGACAGTTTTGCAGAATAAACCAAATCTCAGATGTAGACATGTGCTGGATCTGACGCAAAACATGGAAAAAATATAAACCTTGATATTTATGAAAACAAATGATGTCAGGAAAATCTAAATCTGCATCCTTTGCCCACCCAGAGGACCCCAAATACTTAGGGTCAGTGCAAAAAATACACAATATCCAAGGGCAGAATTTTCTCTGTTCCAGTCCATAATCTGAAGCGACTGCCAGATAGCAGAGTTGGTCTTTTGGACAGGCTGCTGGCATGTGAGTGTGACAGAATAGGAGGAGCAGGTTTATGCTTACAGTTAACATGGAAGGAGCCAGCAGCAACCAATGGCAGGGGTGAACTTACAGGAAATGATGCGTGTGTGGTTGGAGTGACTCATGACCTCAGTATGCCACAGATGAGTTGTCCAGATGTGTCTTCTTCACCCCCCCTTGCTCTATCACTCTCCCTCTCTCTCACTTTTATTACATTCCCTTTGAAACTGAGCTAGATTAACATTCAGTAGTACTGTAGATGCTGATGCTCCATGCTATGCACAGGAGGGCTGATCCCAGAGCTGTCACTAAGCCTTCCTTCCCTGCTTGTACTGTAAGAGCTACAGTACCTGCTCCCCCTGCAAAGTGAGCCACAGCGTGCTGCTTAGCACAGACACTGGCCTACAATCTCCTTAAGAGGTCATGTGCAGTTAAAAGGCAAGCTGGTCAGCACATTTTCAATCTTCTCTCCTTTCAACATTCAACACTTTGTTCAGCTTTAAACTCTCTCTCTCTCTCGCTCTCTCTCTCTCTCTTTCTCTGTGTCTCTGTCTGTGTGAGTGTCTCTCTCTTTCTCTCTCTCTCTCTCTCTCTCTCTCTCTCTCTCTCTCTCATTTCTTTTTTAGTCTACACTTTAGTCCCTCAAATGATCCACTCAGTCTTTCCCCTCCTGCTTCTGGATCTTTTTTTTTTTTTTTTTTTTTTTTTTTTGCCATTCTGCCTGTGTATTTCTGCTGTGACGCCTTCGCCAGATGCTTGTGGGAGTGTTTTGGAGTGCGTGAGGTTGGCGAGGGGAAGTGGGGGGTGGGGGTGTATGAGCAGTTGGTGTTAAAACTTCAATCGCACTTTAAAAGTGACAGTTGGGAGGTATAAGAACCATATCAGCTCCTTTTTAAAAGTAATGCCACTGATATAACTACACTATTGATCCCCCTGTGTGAGCAGCGTAGTACGAGCGGTGGGTGCCTGTGAAGATGTATTCCCCTCACTTATACTCCCACATACAGTTATTGGAAAAAAACTCTGCCTAGCATTGCTCCGTTTAGCAATACACGTTAAATACATTATCTCGACATCCACTCGGCTGTTGTTTTTCTTAAACCAACAGGGAGCAGAGAGATGAACGAGGAAATGCGTAGAAAACAAGTTGTTTAGAGAAAGTAGGGAACAGATGAAGAAGGCGTCTGGTCCTGTTTTTTCAATTATGCTGTGTTGTTTTTTTATAGCATAGTTTGAGACAGACAGAGCTGCAGTTAATGAATCCAGACTGTTTTCCCACCTCTGGGGAACAGACAAAGGGGAGGGATAGGGGGGTGATGCATGGAGGAGGAGGAGGGGAGAGAATGGGAGGAGATTGAAAAGTCTTTTCGCTGGAGCCATTTCTGTTTAGCAAAGGTGGAGGAAAATGGAGAGCTGGGGGTGTCAGAAAGCAGGGGCGCGGACATTTTTTCAGGTTTTTCAGTAAACCTCTTGAATATTGCACAATCTCCTATCTTCTCCCTCCTTTGTAAACCCGTTGCTTAATCAGTGAATCACTGTGTTGTGGGGCAGCTGGAAGTGTTTAAACAGAGAATGCTGTGTTAAAAATTAAGAGCACCTTTGGGAATATGGCCCCTGATTCCCATAAACCTCAGAAATGCTGCTGCACAATGGCCAAGTTTCCCTAATGGAAATCAGATATATATCTCTCTTTCTTCTCTTCTCTGTCTTCTTTTTTCTCTTCTCACACATCCATCTGCATTAAAAAAAAAAAAAAAATCTGTTTTCCACTTTTTCCACCAAAATATTTGAAAATGTTTAATTTCCTTTCAAATATACAAAAGACAAACAGTACAAGGGCCATAAAAGGCAAATCAAGACAAAAACACAAATAAATAAAAAAAACACACTATGAAGCATACAGATCAAATAGCTTGACAAATGTTCACTGATAGAGTCTGTCATCGCTTTCAACATTAAATTAGATTAGATAATACTTTATTCATCCCACAATGGGGAAATTCACTTGTTACAGCAGCAGTTTTTCCACAATAAAAACAAACTAACAAAACAAACAAACAACAGGCAAACGACAGACAATGTGCAAAAAGTACTGAATGAATGTAAAGTGGCATTATATAAAAAGTACATCACATCTTGGTACAGCTTCCTACCAAACAAATGCAAGAGAAAGCTGGCTAGGATAGCCAGGCAAGCCATTAAGATCATAGGCATTCCACAAAAACAGCCATCTGATGTTTATATACAAGCAGTGGAAAGAAAATCCAGCTTCATCATCCAGGGTGCCTCCCACCCCCTCCACCAGAGCTTTGAGCTATTACCATCAGGAAGAAGGTTCAGAGTGCCTCCGGCTAAAAAGTCATTATGCAACAAATCCTTCCTTCCCAATGCAATACATATACAAAACTCATGCTACTGACCCATCACACGCACTCTGCCTTCAATCAAAAGAACATTTTCTAATATGGCAACATATTAGACAGTAAAGCTTTTTGAATCTTGAATCTTAATCTGGAGGTATCGCAAGAAATCGGTCTTTGACGGCCCATATTTCTCCTGAAGCTGCCCAAATGATGCAAACATAACCTGAATGTATAAATACCCAAAGCTATACAGCTCTAATTCCTTCCATTGATCAAACAACGGATGGAGCATCCATTGCTGGAGTAAACAACAGATGTGGCGATATCGGCAGCGTAAAAGATAGAGCTCTAAGCTTAAACTATTTTGCTACTTGTGTCCAGATCTGAATAGTACGATGAATAATCTGACTATGACTAAAACATGATTTTAGGAGACATTACGGTAGCACCAAGCGAGTAGGGTAGTCTTCTCTCTCCTTATTCAGCCAGCCGTCGAGCACAACCGTCTCATCCAGCCAGTAGGCTACAAAGCGCATGGAATCTGGTAGAGCCAGCAACCCACACGCCCTACACCTGCACAGATGACATCTCCTAATCCTATGGGATTTATAGTTCCAGATATATGCAATGAGTTATAGAATCCAGAATCTAGTTTTAATAACGTGTATATGTAAGTTTTGAAAGAGATCTAACAATTGAGGGAGACAGAACTATTTTCACACTTTTATTGCGCTCCTATGCGAAAGGAATCTGCTTTGTCGTTTCCCCCCACTCAAGCTTTTCATTCCTGGTTGGAGACATCGACCCTCTGGTCTCCTCTAAATCATCACAGTGGCCTGCTCACCCTGGTAAACATACCACCATATTAGACCTCCACCCTTAGCACTGAGCACTGCATGACCAAGGACTCCTGCAGCAAGACTTTAGCCCTATATCGGAGTTGTTTGTGTACGTGTGAGTCGGTGCGTGGGGATAGTTCTGTGGAGAGCAGAGCTTTTGACAGCTGTGAAAATACAAGTCCTGTGGTTTGTGAAGCCCTCCTCCCCACTCTGTCTCTCACTCTTTCTCTAGTCATGCATACGTATAGTTTTCATTCCCTATGTTAAGATATTATTAATTAAATAGTATTGATATTTATGTGACAGTCAGCTGCTGGAAGAAATATTCAGATGCTTTGTTAAAAGTAGCAAAACCACAATGTAGAAATACTAAATTACAAGTTAAAGTCTTCATATCCTCTTCAAAATGGCACTTAAAGCAGCTATAATCAATATTTTTATATTAGCAATGGCTACAGTCATAAGCAATTTAGCATCTTTCAGTTTATTGTTTTTTTTTCCAGTCCCAACTTTACTCTTTTGTTTCAACTACACTGTTTGGTTCAAATAATCATGGTATGCATCTTAACTACTAGGCTACCTAGCAATTTTTTAGAGGAAAAGCTTTAAAAACCAACTGCACGCGTGGCTGGGTTGGCTCAGTTGGTAGAGTAGGCGCACATATACATGGAGGTTTATGACTCGATGCAGAGGTCCAGGGTTCAAGTCTGACCTGTGACAATTTCCTGCATGTCTTCCCCCTCTCTCTCCCCTTTCTCACCTAGTAGTCCTATCCATTAAAGGCGGAAAAGCCCCAAAAAATAATCTTACATTTTTTTTAACTGTACGCTACCTGCACAGCACTAAAAGGCAGACAGAAAAAAATAGCGACTTGCTAGCTAGGTGAACATACTGTAGTGCAGCATGTAGCAGCTAAATCTGAATATTTGCCTTTTTTGTAAAAAGCAAAAACAGCTAAATTGAGATATTAGACTTACATTTATCAGGAAGGACTGTAACACAATGTCAAATGAATGCTAATGTTACCCAATATCAGAGGGATGTGAAAACTGAGAGGTTGCTAACAACAACTTATCAACTTGAAAGGTGATAATATGTCAGCGATGTGTCCAAAGTTTATTTCTGCTGCCCCCAAGTGTCCAAAAAAAATTCTGTTTTTGCAGGTCCATTGCATTATTTTCAAAAGTACTAACTATTCAGAGAAAATGTCACTGTCAAGTTATCATATATTATTGGATAATTAATATTATTATGTATTGTTATTATTATTACTGAAGCATTGCGTTTGCCACATTTTAATGCTGTGTTGCATGCAATTGCGCAAGTCAGGACCCGCGAACGCAAATTTTTTTTTTTGCAGGGTGGTAGGGGAAGACTCATGAATATGCCTGCTCTGGTTGGGTTGGTTAGGTTTAGGCAAGAGGAGTGGGATTGGTTATGGTTAGGGTAAGAATGTCAGAGCGATAATATTCCAAAAAGGTGTAATACATGAGTAGTATGGATAACTGTGTGTAAATATATGCCAAGGTACTGTAAATGCACAGGGGTGCAAATAGCATACATTGATATTTGTACAAGACGGGGTATTAATAGAACACATTGCTGTGTGCACAGGCGGGGTACGAATAGCATTCATTTCTAATTGCACCAGGGTACGAATAGCACTTCTAATTGCACCAGGGTACAAATAGCATACACTGCTAATTGTACCAGGGGTAAAAATAGCATACACTTCTAATTGTACCTGGGGTACAAATAGCATACACTTCTAATTGCACCAGGGTACAAATAGCATACTACTAATTGTACCAGGGGTGCAAATAGCATACACTGCTAATTGTACCAGGGGTGCAAATAGCCTCACCCTATATATAAATATAGTGGTATATATGTGTGTGTGTTTTTGTTATACTGGTAGTTTAATATTTTATATAACAATGCATGATATTTTATATGCTAATTATATATATATTTTTTTAAATCTCAGTTTGCAAAGTAAATAGTAACTCAATAAATGTGTTGTAAAAGGTACAACTTTAACCTCTGAAATATAGTGGTGTACTGTACCAGTATAAAGTTGCATAAAATAGAAAAGTAAAGTACAGTACTTGAGTAAATGTACTTTCCACCACTTACTACAGTAAATAGATCATTATGGACCTTTAACATCCTCACATCTCCTTTCCTTTAGCTTTAACAATAGCTTTCTTTCTCTGATCCTTGGCTCAGAGTTAGTGTGGCTGAGCTGATGTTTGAGGAGAGGAAGGAAGAGGAGGGAATGAGGGAACCAGGAGAAGGGTATATTAGTGTCTCATGTTATTCTTTTTCACTATTTTTCTCCTCTCTCAGTCCCTCCCTATGTGGTCCTGAACCACATTCGGGACATTTGGATAGAGCAGGGGTATTCCAGTTTTTTTTCCTGTAAATGTTCCATAAAGTGTGTGTGCGTGTGTGTGTGTGTGTGTGTGTGTGTCTAGGTGTTTGATTTTCATCGTCCGATGGTGCACTGGTCATCCCTGTGAGCTGAGCCTCGGGAAAATAAACGCAGCAGAACCCGCACGCCCGGCGTCGCTTAGCTACAGCTACGCCAACATCGCACTCCTAGAAGCAACAAAAAGCCTGTCTCATATTCTGTCTGTCTGAGTGACTTTGAATGACAGACACATTACCTATCCACTTAATAACTGCAGTTGGCTGCCCTCTCGTTTTTCGGTTAAGAAAAATGCCTTAAGTCCAAACCTTAAAGTCTGGACTGTTTGTGAACGTGTGTGTGAGTGTTGCAGAGAGAGAGAGAGATCTGTTGAAGTAGTTGCTACACAGTATTGCTGACTAATTTCATCACATGACTATGAGTCAAACCTCTTACCCATCTGCTACAAGTATGTACAACAACAACAACACACGCTTGAGCGCTTTACCAAAATCAAATAAAAATGAATCAACTCAAGTACTAAAAACTGTGTTTTTTTGCCTCCCCCTGCACCTCCCGTGTCCCATCTTACCCCCCTCCTTACCCTTCCGCCCTTTCTCTGTCCAGATGTGGAGCAGATGGCCATCGACTGGCTCACCGGAAACTTCTACTTTGTGGATGACGTGGACGACAGAATCTTTGTGTGTGACAAGGATGGGCAGACATGTGTCACTCTCCTGGACCAGGAGCTGTATAATCCTAAAGGCATTGCCCTGGACCCTACCATGGGGTCAGTTTGATCTCTTACTTTCTGTTTTACACACCATGCAAACTCATAATAATCCTATGAGAACAACTGGAGCCCGACTTCTGTCATCTGTTGTTGTTACCCGACTTTAAAACAAGGAGTTGAAATGCGGAGGGGGAGGGGGAGGGGGGGGGGGGCTAAGTGGAAGTTTGGACATTGGAGTAATTGAATGCAGATGTTCTGCTTGCACTGTGGTACGTTGACTGTATAGGTTTTGAGTGTAAAAGCATGGATTTTTTTTTCAGCTCAGTTGTTTATGACCAGACTATCCAACTGAATTCCAGAAAGTGTGTACATATCTGTGGTGCGTTCTTGAGTGAGTGTCTGAGAGCCTGTGTGTGTTGGAAAAAATTACGAGCACAAATGTGAGAGTGTGTGTGTGTGTGTATGTATGTGCATTGTTTTCATCCCACGCAATTTCCTTTTTGGTTGGTTCATTGGTTCCTCCAGTGACAAGGTCAGGTAGATTCACTGTAGCTGCTTTTGTTTGTTGTTGTGGTCCGTAGTGTCGTTAGAGTGGGAAGAAAAACAACACTAACAACAATATAACCGCAAAAGTCATCCTTTTTGTGCTGTTAAATTAGTGACCACAAGTCTTTCCTAAAATCTCGCACTAACTGTATTCACCCTCGAAAAAGTAAAAGTAAAAAAAACAACATTATAGTTCTACTTTTTCTTTGTTTTTACTATTACTCCACTATGACATGATTTTCTGAGATTTAGGTTCGGTTAGAAAGGGAAATTTTAAGATGTTTGATGAAGGGAAATGTGTGAAATGTGTTTTGCAACATGTTTAACGCATTTTTATTTTATTTTTTTAAATGTTGCTTGCTATCACATTTACATGGACTGTGGACATAATTTGTTTTTTGAAGTTTTAAATAAGTCACTATTTTAGTTTTGGCAGCAGTGAAAGACTGAGCTCTGTTCTGTTCTCATACTGTTTGTGTTTGGTTCTGAATTGAGTTTACAGTAGATATGTGTTCCTTCACAATATTGCTAGCCTATAAAACTACAAATATTTAGAAAAAAACTCCAAGTTCTTGAAAATGGTATACTGTAGGAGAGCTACTGAATCTAAGTTGAGGACTTCAGACCTCTTGTTTTGTCCAACCAACAGTCCAAAACCTAAAGATAATAAGCAAATATTCAACATTATTCCTTGAAAAAATCTTGCTTTCCGTCTGCCATTCGGGATGTTTCCTACTTTTCTCATTTTACCTTACTGAAGATAAATCACTACTGACTCCCTGTGATAGAAATAAGGGCAATAAATCACTTCTAACAAAGTCAGATGAGCTGAAAATAAAACGGTTTTCCAATTTAATTGATCTATTTATCCATCTGTCCTCAATCTGATCCTGTGTTTCCACAGGAAGGTCTTCTTCACAGACTACGGTCAGATTCCAAAGGTGGAGCGCTGCGACATGGATGGCCAGAACCGAACCAAGCTTGTGGACAGTAAGATTGTATTTCCCCACGGCATAACGCTGGATCTGGTCAGCAGGCTGGTGTACTGGGCTGATGCCTACCTCGACTACATTGAGGTGGTGGACTATGAAGGCAAGAACCGGCACACCATCATCCAAGGCCTGCTGGTGAGAACCGCTGCACCACACTCCCATTATCATCAATTAGCAGGAAGATAATCTCTCTTAAATTAGCTGTCCTTAGCTGTATGCTATTCATAATGCTCTAAACACTCTTGTGTGCTTTAGAGTTCCCTATATATCTAAAACGCACCTTATGTTTCTCCTGCGCACTCCTGTAATGTGTTCTTGCCCAGTGAGTTATGAGCAGAGAGGCGTCCGTGGACGTTTGCCTTTTCATTAAAGCAGCTGATTAATAGTTTCTAATGCTGAGGCTGTTGATGTTGCAGCGCTGATGAAGCACAGTGGCCCTTAAACCCATTACCATGGCTTTTACTGTGATCTGTGGAGAAGTAATGGCTTTCATTTAACCACAGAGTTTAAGGGCACACACACACACACACACACACACACACACACACACACACACACACCAACCACCATCTCTTGCTTTGTGTGTGTGCACCTGTAATAGGGCATTGCACATCCATCAGGTAAAGGTTAAAGGTAAGTGTGTTAATGATGGTGTTGAGTTTGGGCTGTTTTATCAAGAGTGTGTGTGCTTATTAAGGCCGGACATGCTCTTTTAAAGCTGCATATGAAACTCTTTCGTGTAAAAATACAGTTTAAAAAAGTTTGAATCATGATGCATTGGGTCGTGATTAGAGACATATTGTCCCATGCCTGCTAATTGAGATCCTTTAGCTGTGGATAGTCTGTGAAGTGTGTGAAATCAAGTAGTGCAACTTTTGTTTTTATTCATGGTGGCATTGGTCCGGTTTGTCTTGGCTAGATCTATGAGTAAAGGTGACATAGTTCACCATCCTGTTTCCTTACAGTCTGATGCTAATAGGTTCTTATTACCTGTATCACCTCAGGAGAGCATTGCCCTTCAGCCTATGGTAATAACCCATTTTTATCTTTCTCACTCTCTGTGTCTCTCTATGGCCCAGTGGGCTCCATACAGCCCTAGATAGACCTCAGTGGCGTTTCAGGTTTT
Source organism: Perca flavescens (assembly GCF_004354835.1). Classification (NCBI taxonomy): domain Eukaryota; kingdom Metazoa; phylum Chordata; class Actinopteri; order Perciformes; family Percidae; genus Perca; species Perca flavescens. The sequence continues at coordinate 27,074,419 of NC_041334.1, read as the reverse complement.
ATGGTGCTGCTGACACTTCTGCTGACACAGAATTCTTGACTTGCTTTCCATCCTGATTGTGTCAGATAAAAGCTAGTTTGTTCTTGAGTTTTGTCTATTGTGAGCAGTGGATGCTTTCCTGGTTCATCTTAGGTGCTGCTTCAACACTTGACACAACACTGGACTTTATATAATACCACTTCACATTGAATCATGGTCCATTGTTTTCAAATATTAGGACACATGATCATATATTGTTGCTTGCATAAAGACAAGCTACTGTATGAAGGTGAAGATGGAGGGGGCATCACTTGAGTTTGCACATCCAAAGTGAAAAAATCAGTGGCAAACTATTGATTTTGCACCAGACTTTGTTAGTTCACACACATATTTTTGCCTAAACATCCTTCCTTGGATCATGTAAAACTCTTTGCAAGCACTTACAGTATCTATCTTATGATCATGAAGAGCAGCATTGACTTTGTGACTGTCAGTAAAAGTTCATTTGTGGAAAACTAAGTTCTTAGCCAGACTATATGTATAGTTACATAATAAGTAAGTTGAGTAAAGCACTCAGAAAATGGGATTTTGAGTACATTGGAATCAATATCATCTCACTCTCCTTTACTCTGTCCCTCAACCTTCCCATCATCTCCCCACTTTTTATATTCTCTCTTCAAGATCGAACACCTGTACGGGCTGACTGTGTTTGAAAACTACCTGTATGCCACCAACTCAGACAACGCCAACATGCAGCCTAAAACCAGTGTGATCAGGGTCAACCGCTTCAACAGCACAGACTACCAAGTAGTGACCAGGGTGGACAAGGGAGGAGCGCTGCACGTATACCACCAGAGACGCCAGCCTCCAGGTAGAACACACACACACACACACACACAACACACACACAAACACACACACACACACACACACACACACACACACACACACACACACAGGCATGCACGCACACACACACACACACACACACACACACACACACGCTTTCATATGTCATGTACATCTGAATACTGTATTGATGCTTCTGGTTTAGTGACTTTATGTTGAAACTGAATTACTGTAATTGTTGGGTCTTTGTAAATTATAGACTGTGGTCTAGACCTACTTTATCTGTAAAGTGTCTTGAGATAACTCTTGTAATGATTTCATAGTATAAATAAAATTGAATTGAATGTTCCACCTTCTTGGTGTCTAGTACGTAGCCATGCATGTGAGGTGGACCAATTTGGGAAGGCTGGAGGCTGCTCGGACATCTGTCTGCTGGGAAATGGCCACAAGACCCGGACCTGCCGCTGTCGCTCTGGATTTAGCCTGGGCAGCGATGGCAAGTCCTGCAAAAGTGAGTAGGACTATAAGTGTAATTAAACAATGATTAATGTTCAGCAGCTGCAAGTCAACAAATTATCTACGTACAAAGAAACTCCAGTAGGCACTGTGAGATAGCTGTTACCTGTCAAAAGACCCTTTCAAACATCCACCGAAACCAGTTTTTTTCTGAACAGGCACTTGTACCTCAGGGGGGGTACTTCTGCAGTTGGCTGAGGGTACCGCATGTGGAAAGATTGTTGACTAACTAGCTGAAGTAATTTGAAAAAAATAAATAAAAGAACAATTTCATTTAAAAAAAAAATATATATGTAAAATATTGGGCAGACTGTAACAGCTGAAACTAGTTAACACTTTTATATTTGGGAAGAAAACATTGGTAAGCAAGCAAAAAGCAAGCAAGCAGAAAGGTCTAAAGAGTTAGCTTAGCTAACTTAGTTAAAAGTACTAAAGAAGTAAAAGGTTAAAACTGACAGCTAACTATAATATATATATATATATATATATATATATATATATATATATATATATATATATATATATATATATATATATATATATATATATATATGAAAAATATATTCCAAAGCTAAAAGTAATAGATAAGAAGAAAAATTTAACTATTTAAACTAATTATTAATATATTAGCTCAAAGTAGCCCAATATAAATTGTTAAAAATAGATAGTGGTTATCTAAAAGTAATGGTTAAACAGTTGTAATAATAATAACAATAATAGTAATAGTAATGGATGAAATATCCAGCTCTTGCTACTCCAAGATCAATACAATTTAAAATGTGATTAAACTAACCTCAACATTGAGCGTTCAGTTGTATGAAAACATTATTGTAACAATATTTTCTTTATCTATAATTCAAAATATTAAATAACATCCAGTTTAAAAATAAATTCAAATGAGCACATTTGGGACATGGCGGGTCGTACACTGCATACTGTAGATTCAGCACAAATGTGTGCATGCTCCCAGCAGAACTGTAAGTATTAAACTCAGGAGCCACAGTGATTCAGCTCTGTAGACCTAAAGGCAAGTCTTGCCAAGGTTAGATCAGGGCTGCAGTTCTCCCCTGGGCTACAGACTGGGAAAGAGCTATGAACAAAGTAGCTGAGCAACACATAACTAAGTCTGGCTCTCTAGCTCTCTGCTGACCGTCCCATAAAGCTGTCAGCCTGATTCAGCTTGTTCAGAGAAGGCTTTTAATATTCTATCAACCAATAATAACATTATATCGATCTGCCTCCTGAGAATAGACTGTCCTTGAAAATGACACCGTTAATTTAAGTAAAGACAACCTCCTCCTCCTCTCCTCTCTCTGCATCTCAATTGAAAATCACTTAATTTTCGTTTAAGGTTTTTGCCGATCTTGCATGTTATTGACTTGTTTAATCAATTCACATTATTTGTTGGAAAAAACAATTAGTCAGCATCTAATTATTTCATTCTTTGTCAACAGGACATGGGTGAGAGGGTGAAAGAAGTTTAGTGTTAACTGCCTCTGTTTAAATGTGTACATATAAATTCAGGTCTTAGCTTCAGTCCTTTGTCTTCCTGTTTTGCTACAGAACCTGAGCATGAGCTTTTCCTGGTCTATGGTAAAGGTCGCCCAGGGGTGATCAGGGGCATGGACATGAATGCCAAGGTGCCTGATGAGTACATGATCCCCATAGAGAACCTGATGAACCCCAGAGCTCTGGACTTTCACGCTGAGAGCGAGTTCATTTACTTTGCCGACGCCACCAGCTACATCATCGGGCGACAGAAGATTGATGGAACAGAGAGGGATACCATTGTGAAGGAAGGTAGCGTAATGACAGCTCATTTGAGAAAAACAAAAATGATGTTCAGATAAAAGATATAAGGGCTAAAACAAGAGTCAGTGCAAGTTTAAACTTGTGCAATGGTTTTCCGAAATCTAGTAAACGTGAAAAAAACCTCTGCATTAGAATTTTAAGTTTGTGTAAAAATTGTTGTAAAAACTTCTTTAGATTGTGTGACTTATTTTTTTTTACCAGGTGACACCGAGGTTACACATGCACATACAAGTTATACAGTGGTGTGAAAAAGTGTTTGCCCCCTTCCTCATTTCCTGTTCCTTTGCATGTGTGTCACACTTAAGTGTTTCGGAACATCAAACCAATTTAAACAAAAGTCAAGGACAACACAAGTAAACACAAAATGCAATTTGTAAATGAAGGTGTTTATTATTAAAGGAGAAAAAAAATCCAAACCATCATGGCCCTGTGTGAAAAAGTGATTGCCCCCCTTGTTAAAACATACTATAACTGTGGTTGTCCACACCTGAGTTCAATTTCTCTAGCCACACCCAGGCCTGATTATTGCCACACCTGTTCACAATCAAGGCATCACTTAAATAGGAGCTGCTTGACACAGTAAGGTCCACCAGAAGATCCTTAAAAGCTACACATCATGCCGAGACCCAAAGAAATTCAGGAACAATTGAGAAAGAAAGTAATTGAGATCTATCAGTCTGGAAAGGGTTATAAAGCCATTTCCAAAGCTTTGGGAATCCAGCGAACCACAGTGAGAGCCATTATCCACAAATGGCGAAGACATGGAACAGTGGTGAACCTTCCCAGGAGTGGCCGGCCGCCCAAAATTACCCCAAGAGCGCAGCGACGACTCATCCAAGAGGTCACAAAAGACCCCACAACAACGTCCAAAGAACTGCAGGCCTCACTTGCCTCAGTTAAGGTCAGCGTTCATGCCTCCACCATCAGGAAAAGACTGGGCAAAAATGGCCTGCATGGCAGAGTTCCAAGGAGAAAACCACTGCTGAGCAAAAAGAACATCAAAGCTCGTCTCAATTTCTCCAGAACACATCTTGATGATCCCCAAGACTTTTGGGACAACATTCTGTGGACCGATGAGACAAAAGTGGAACTCTTTGGAAGGTGTGTGTCCAAGTATATCTGGCGTAGAAGGAACACTGCATTTCATAAAAAGAACATTATACCAACTGTAAAATATGGTGGTGGCAGTGTGATGGTCTGGGGCTGTTTTGCTCCTTCAGGACCTGGAAGACTTGCCGTGATAAAAGGAACTATGAATTCTGCTGTCTACCAAGAGATCCTGAAGGAGAATGTCCGACCATCTGTTCGTGTACTCAAGCTGAAACGAACTTGGGTTCTGCAGCAGGACAATGATCCTAAACACACCAGCAAGTCCACCACCGAATGGCTGAAGAAAAACAAAATGAAGACTTTGGAGTGGCCTAGCCAAAGTCCTGACCTGAATCCTATTGAGATGTTGTGGTATGACCTTAAAAAGGCCGTTCATGCTCGAAAACCCTCTAATGTAACTGAATTAGGACAATTCTGCAAAGATGAGTGGGCCAAAATTCCTCCAGGACGCTGTAAAAGCCTCATTGCACGTTATCGCAAACGCTTGGTTGCAGTTGTTGCTGCTAAGGGTGGCCCAACCAGTTATTAGGTTTAGGGGGCAATCACTTTTTCACACAGGGCCATGATGGTTTGGATTTTTTTTCTCCTTTAATGATAAACACCTTCATTTACAAATTGCATTTTGTGTTTACTTGTGTTGTCCTTGACTATTGTTTAAATTGGTTTGATGTTCCGAAACACTTAAGTGTGACAAACATGCAAAGGAACAGGAAATGAGGAAGGGGGCAAACACTTTTTCACACCACTGTAAGTATGAATTCTTGCCCAGGTTTTGGCTGTAAAAGCAGGGCCAAAATTGGCCCATAAATGCATGCATGAGTTTTTACACAGGTTTACAAGGGGTGATAAACAATCATAGGCTTTAAAATGATTTTACAAGCTTAGAATTCTGTTAACACAAACATATTTAATCGATTAACCTCCGTTTATACAGGTTATCCCATTGAGAACGAGTGAACTGCTTTCCACAAATCCAACATTTAAAAGTCTACATAATAAAAAACAGCAGGCAGTAATCCTGTATAAAATCAAGGTTTAGAGCTAAAAGTATACAGTCACAAATTGAAATCTCGATTTACACTTTGCGGTCAGTATCTTCTCACCAACAGTATGTGTTTGTCTCAGGAATCCACACCGTAGAGGGCATAGCTGTGGACTGGATGGCTAACAACTTGTATTGGACAGACGACGGGCCTAAGAAAACCATCAGTGTGGCTCGGCTGGAAAAGGCTTCACAGACACGCAAAACCCTCATCGAGGGAAAAATGACTCACCCTCGTGCCATTGTAGTGGATCCTCTGCACGGGTAAGGGAGAAAAAGAGATGGAGAGAGAGTGGTGGAGTTGGATGTTTTTGTTCCAGAGAAAAGGGATAACGAGCATGGCACAAGTTGAAGAGTTGCACAGGTGTTGCACAGTTCAGGTACAATAGAGGGTAAGGCAGCAGTTAAAATTATGCTGACTTTAAGGTGACTGTTCAATGAAGTACAGAACTGTATAATGCATGCATGTCTGTGTGTGCTTATTTGTGTGCGTTTTAGTACCAAGAATGGCGTCTTTGTCTTTGTCTCTGTCCTGTGTTTATATTTGTCCTGCACGCTTATACTTGGCCAGGTCATCGTTGCAAATGAGAACCTGTTCTCAACGGCCTACCTGGTTAAATAAAGGTTAAATAAAATAAATAAAAATTTGTGGTCAGGCAACATACGGTGAGAGATAATGATAGGTGGTCATTTCTTCTGGTCAGCTATCTGATGACTCAAGTGAAATAATTACAGCTGCTCTGTCACTCACCTCTCTGTCCACTCTCTTTCTGTCTCAGTTTCACTCATGATGGAGATGGAGCATTTTGTGCATTACATGGTGGATTTCCTCGACAAGCATATTAACACACACACACACACACACACACACACACACACACAAACACAAACCCATATCTCTCTTGCGCTCCTTCAAATAGCTCTTAATCTTGCCGTCTATGGATGGGTCTTATTGATATGGCCTCCTGGGCTCTCTCCTGAGAAGCACACGGTCATAAATACACACACACTTTTTGGATTGCTAGCGACAGAGTGATGTGTGTCCACACACTTCCCAGGGGAAAGACACTCGGCTCCACTAATGCCTGTAATCAATCAGGCTCAGAGAGAAGCGAGAGGAGAAGGAGGGATTCACAGAAAGGAAAGCATAAGAAGGGGGCAGATGGAGAAGGAAATATGAAAAGCTAATGCTAATGTCAGTCAGATTCCAGCAAAGGGGGGGGTTGTGTGTAGTTTTGAACAATGTTGTAGACAGCCAGTGCTCACAGCCTTGATCAGTGAAGGAAATTGACAGGTGCTAAAGTACCTGGTGACAAACACTTGGTTGTGGGAGTGTTGTGCGCTTTAGGCCAGCTAGATAAAATGTCATTGCCTTCGTTAATGCTAAAAGGTTCTTTTTTTCTGCCTTGCTTTCAAATCCCATTCGGTACTTGTAGCCATGAGCGTTCCCTTGTTGATTCCTCAGGTGGATGTACTGGACAGACTGGGAAGAGGACCCTAAGGAGAGCAAGCGAGGAAAGATTGAGCGAGCTTGGATGGACGGCTCCAACAGAAACGTGTTCCTGACCAGCAAAACGGTGCTGTGGCCCAACGGTCTGAGCCTGGACATCCCGCAGGGCATCCTTTACTGGGTGGATGCTTACTATGACCGCATTGAGATGGTCCACCTTAATAACAGCTCAGAGCGCAAGGTCAGCATTCACCCCGCATCCTCGGGATTATTTTACTGTGGTCTAGAGGCGGAGTGGTTTACAGGAATCAAGGCAGGGGATTATTCTGACAGGGTCTGACGAGCTGTAAGCAAGCTTATAAGGAAGGAGTTTTAAAGCAAAGGAAGACTGTGGGTGGTCCACCACAATGCAGTTCATAGTCTGTGGGCTTGAGCCCTTTTAATACTGGTCACTCCTTGATGCTATTTTGTTTCCACAGGCCTGTGTGTTGTTTATATTTTGGTTTTATGGTGTTGTTTTTAGCATTTAAAATGTATAATGTTATGGTTGATCAAAATGAATGACACTTAAATATTTACTCCTATACTCTGAATTCCACTAAAAACGGTATTTTAGGGTCACATTGATTTATGATCTGTTTTTTTTGGTACCACTATTGCTGTTTTATTTGCTCATAAACACAAATAGTAACTAGTAGAAAACAAAGAAGGTCCATCACATCACATTTTATGGCCACCACGTATTAATCCAAACATGTTTTGAGCTGAAATTCTGGACACAGAGTACTGTAGCCTTTTTTTTTTTTTTTTTTTTTTTTAAGCTTACTTGCCATTTTATTGCTTTTCTCGCATCCCCAGACGGTGTATGAAGGTCAGGAACTGAACCACGCCTTTGGTCTGTGCCACTATAAACACTTCTTGTTCTGGAACGAGTATCGTAGTGGCGGCATTTACAAGATGGACACCAGCACTGGCACCACCACCCTGCTGCGCAATGAGAGACCGCCCATCTTTGAAATCCGCATGTACGATGCTCAGCAGCAGCAAGGTACAACTTGTATCCATCTATGTTAATCTAGAAATTATGATTGTCGAAAGACAGTACGTGAGGCACAATTGGTGCTATTTTGTGTTTGCGTTAACCCTTGTCTACACATTTATGTTTATTCATCCACAGGCTCTAATGTGTGTCGTGTGTACAATGGCGGCTGCACCAGTCTATGTCTGGCTATACCAGGAGGCAGGCAGTGTGCCTGTGCCGAAGACCAAATACTAGACCCAGCTGACAACACCAGCTGCAAAGGTAAGTTCAAACAAGAATGCTTTGTTTGTGCATGTCAGCCTGAAGTATTTGTCATGGCACTAATTTAGCTCCATTACACATCTAAGGTTTTATTTCCAGTATGTTGGACAAGATGACTCAAGCCGTGTGACTCTGACTGTGTGTTTTTATTGGAACTGCTTGACAAAAATACTTGAACAAATGCAGACATACAGGGGGTGGACACAATAATATAATGCAGTCCAATATAAACTCTGCAATAAATTGTCTTTTTTTAAGCCTAGAATATTGAAGGTGTTCCTTGGTATTTTTGAAATCAAAAGTATTTATTGCAGCACTGTTTATTGTACAAGTGTTAATTTTGTCCACCCCATGTATGTCTTGCAATATCTAGCCAGCTCACCTTCAGTCTACTATGAGTGCGGTGGATTTTTTTCACATTTTTCACAAATCCCCTCTGTTTTTTGGTAATTCAAAACTGTATTTTGCTTTCATGTCCTCAACGTTTTTCACATTCCTTTCATCCCTCCTTTTCTTCAACTTTTCCTTCCACAGCCAACCCTTCTTACGTACCCCCTCCTCAGTGCCAGGCTGGGGAGTTTGCTTGTAAGAACAACCGCTGCATCCAGGAGCGCTGGAAGTGTGACGGAGACAACGACTGCCTAGACAACAGCGACGAGGCTCCTGAGCTGTGCCGTGAGTCACACACACACACACACACACACACACACACACACACACACACACACACACACACACACACACACACACACACACACACACACACACCTCATCTAACATGGTTTGGAAACACCTACCCCTCCTGTTGGTCCTGACTCAGATGACCTTGAGCAGTCTGAATTTGACAGTCTGGTGATGCCAGAATGAAATGACTCTGAATCTAGTGAGTGTGTGTTTATGTGTGCTAATCTTGTGTATATGGGTGCTAATCTTGTGGGTATGGGACTACAGTATATATCTTGCCACACTTTCACCTTTCCATTTCCTGTACAGTACGCCCAGAGGTGTCAAAAGTATTCACATTCATTACTCAAGTAGAAGTATAGATACTAGGGTTTGAAAAGACTTTTGTAGAAGTTGAAGTATCAACTCAAGCTTTTTACTTAAGTAAAAGTGTAAAAGTACTGGTTTCAAAACTACTTAAAGTATAAAAGTAAAAGTAATGTAAGGCTGAGATCTTCAACAGGGGGTCCTCAGAGTCATTGCAGGGGTCCTCCAAATTATTGTACATTTTTGAGTCTTTAAACAAAATAAAAAATAAAATGCCTTAACATAATTCCAACATATTATTAGCAAATATAAATTCCCACTGATGATAGGCTTACTGGCCTATAGGTAAGGTAGTCACTAAGATATCAGCCCACAGATACAGTTAATCCTAGATTTACTGTGCCACATATGTAACATTAAAATATGATTTATAAAATCATGCCAACAATTAATATTTTAATAGCTTATGAAAAAACGTATGTAAGAAGGCTTTAGGTTACCCTAACAGTTATTGTAGGCCCAGTTTAATATGCATCTTAATTTCATACAATATATAGGGGGTCCCTGCTACATCTCACTTTAAGTCAAGTGGTCCTTGGCTTAAAAAACGTTCAAGACCCCTGATGTAAGGGGGGGAAATGCCATTAAGGACAACAGCTTAACTCTAAAACGCGGGGACAAAATCATATGACTATAATAATGTTACAGCTATTAAAATCATACCTGCAAACTCAGAAGGGCTGAAAAAGGTGACACGTAGGCTACATCTCTTCTGTGTTTTTCAGACAATGGCAGCTACAGTCTGGTGTTAGACTCCTCTCCAGTGAAATATAGACACACTTTTACACCGTTTAGCTCTCAGCATTTTATCATGTTTACGCCATCTTCTAGCTAACGCTAGGCTAACCTGCTTCCAACTGTAGTGTTGACTAGCGTCCCGTGCGGCGATGTTCAGTTCCCTCTAACGTCCGTTTTCGGAGCATCGCGCAGGCACCTAAGGCACCGAAATCAGCGTTGCTATTCGGTCCGGTAGATAACGGTCGTTAAGGCACCGGTGGCGTATTAGCGCCGGGTCTGTACAGGTGTTATGGATCGCGTACAAACCAATAGGGTGTCGGAATAGCTATGTTTATACTTCTCATCCAACCACAATCAAATTCACTCCGGATGGAGCGATTTGGATAGGGTTTTTTGTGTGTGTGTTTTTTTGAACGATGACTGACGAGCTGGAATGAAAACAAGCCGAACTGAAATATGAGTAACGAGGCTATTTTTAAAATGTAGGGAGTAGAAAGTACAGATAATTGCGTGAAAATGTAAGGAGTAGAAGTAAAAAGTATGCTGTAAAATAATTACTCCAGTAAAGTATAGATACCCAAAATTTCTACTTAAGAAAGATAACAAAGTATTTGTACTTTGTTACTTGACACCTCTGAGTACGCCTCTCCACACATGGCTTCTCATTTTTCTCTGTTTTCTCCTTCTTGCCCTTCAATGCGTCCTTTCTTCTCTCCAGACCAGCACACCTGTCCCACAGACAGATTTAAGTGCAAGAACAACCGCTGCATCCCTCTGCGTTGGCTGTGTGACGGGGACAATGACTGCGGGAACGACGAGGACGAATCCAACACCACCTGCTCAGGTACACAAACAAGCATACTCCATATCAAAATCCGACAGGTCTTTTTTTTTTTTTTTATCGTTCACAAGTGAAATTAACTCCACTGTGTTGTCTGTTAGCTCGTACCTGCCCGCCTAATCAGTACTCGTGTGCCAGTGGGCGCTGCATCCCTATTTCCTGGACGTGTGACCTGGACGATGACTGCGGTGATCGGTCAGATGAGCCTGCTTCCTGTGGTTGGTCTACTTCAGTGGTTTGGTCTATAGCTGTAGGGTGATTTCTAACTGTTTGTAGATGTTGTTTTTGTGTCTAAACTCTAGTTTTGTCCACAGCCTACCCCACATGTTTCCCCCTCACCCAGTTTACCTGCAACAACGGACGCTGCATCAACATAAACTGGCGCTGTGATAATGGTTAGTGTCAGTTTTTCTCTTTTTTTCTCTCCTCCCCTTCTCTTAGATGTGCCCGTTTACAGTTGCAACTCCTCGCTTTACTTTGTCACAAGTTTGCTCTGCATGTTCCGCCACCACCCTCATATTGGCACACACTCTTCCTTTTTGTCACCTTGTACGTTTGTGGTTTTACCTTTACTGTTTCTTCCGTCTTTAGTTGTACTGTGTTGTTGGTTTTGTTGTTCCGTGTTGTGCTGTTCGCCCACTCTGCTGTCTTCCGTTGGTTCTGTCTTTCAGAAAAGGATTGTGGGGACGGCTCTGATGAGTTGAATTGTCCAAACCTGACCGGTTAGTGCATAGATCAACATGCACCACAACAGCCATGATGCTAGCCTAATGTAGTTCTAGGACTGGCCAAGCTGGCTCAGAAACAGTTAGGACTGCTTTTCTGCTAATTGAACATGGCCACAAGTTGAGGCCAATACTGCTGCCTTTCATATACTGTAGTCTTCTGCACACAGGTTTGAAGCTAAATTAGATTCAATGTATTGTCAACCGAATACATGGGAAAGTGTAGTTGTTGTTAGCCATCATATTAATAAAACTCACTTTAATTCGATATAGATTTAATAGATGCCAGGTTGAATATAAAACGTATTTTAACCACAGAATAGATTACTATGAAATTAACTGCTGTAAAAGGCACTAAAGGTTATAGATTAAGTTGCCCTTTTACATCAGTATGGGTATAAAAGTGCTTATGATGCTCTGCTGCCAAGCTCAATGTATCAGCGCTTGGTACATTCCCTCATGGTGCATGGTCTGATCTATGCAGTTTCTGTCATTATTTACTCTCTCATCTATCATGTTCTGTTTCATTTGTATTCCATGTTTTCACTGTCATTGTGTTAACTGTGAAAAAAGAAAAGCGATGACTTTCTGCATATATTTATATATATATATTGTTTCCCTTTGAGGCAGCGGGCGCCTCATAATGTGACAGGGTGGGTGTAGTTTGACTGTGTTTGTTTTTCAGATAACGACTGCGGGGACAACAGCGACGAGGCAGGCTGTAGTCACTCCTGCTCCAGCGCTCAGTTCAAGTGTAACAGCGGCCGCTGCATCCCAGATTACTGGACCTGTGACGGAGATAATGACTGCGGGGACTACAGCGACGAGACACACGCAAACTGCACTAATCAGGGTCAGTGTCTTAACCTGCCGATCAGGTGGGACAGTTAGGAAACTATTCACTGCAGCAGATTATTATATTTAGGAAATAGGACATAAGGATTTATAAGAAATGTGTATAGACCACCATGCTTGCAACTATACTTTCCAATAGCCAAACAACTCCATATTAAAACTGCAGTGGTAATTCTTGGTCTTTTCTTATGTCATCGTGTCATGAGACATGTCATGTTTTCAGCCCACACCTGCTCTCAAAGAGTGCTGGTTTTGTGTTGGTGTTGACTTCCCGTCCATGTTCATACAGTCATTAAAGCAACTGACATGACTTAAATGTGCATAAAATCTATAAACACACCATAGCTGGTATGGTTTTATGGTGCATTAAACCAATTTTGCATCTCAGTTGCAGTTATTTGTGGCGAATTACATGATCATAAATATGAGTTGCTGCGGCTGATGGGACTGACCGCAGTCGATATACCAGCTTCTAACACACACACTAATAATGTATAATAATAGATTTCTTCTGATCCCAACACCTGGACATGAAAATGCCTGACGAACCCACACATGATGCAATAAGTACTCTGCATCTTGATTCATGAAAACATGGCCCCTTGCCACCAAGAAGATCTTTTATAATAAAAGCCAAAGCTGATATACAACGCCATTATTCACAAACAAATAGCCACTGGTCCTTTTTTAAAACGGATTTATGGAATACAGCTGTGAAAGGTTGCTGTTATTATTATGTGGTGGATGTTTGCATCTCTGCACTGTTATATCATTCATTGCCTGATGTGCACTAGGCACTAAAATCATGACTAGTATTTACATTTTACTCAGTAGATGTAATAGGTCCCTGTCCCCTGTTAGTCACACAGGCACCAATCTAATGGGTACCACCACTGGCACCTAATAACTCTCCCTAGTCGTTTAGCGAGTGATATAATAACCGTAAAGATATACCTACTTACAATTATCTATTTGTTATTATGCTTGTGCTGTTAGGAGCAACATTGAAACAATAACAAAAATGATTCACTGGCAGCTGGTGTGTATGACTAAAAACAGTGACCCTCTGAATGCATACTTGAATCTGTTCGGTCTTTCCCGTTGCTAAGACTTGTTGCCATCCAGATTTCCAACAGACAGCTCATTAGTTTTTGTTTTCACTGTCTTTTGATGCTGAACATTGAATCTGCTCAAGGCTGTGTCTCATGACGTCTTTTTCTCCACAGCCACGCGTCCCCCTGGTGGTTGTCATACAGATGAGTTTCAGTGTCAGATGGACGGCCTGTGCATCCCCCTGCGCTGGCGTTGCGACGGGGACTCTGACTGCATGGACCTGAGCGACGAGAAGAACTGTGAGGGCGTCACGCACATGTGCGATCCAGCTGTCAAGTTTGGCTGCAGGGACTCTGGTGAGGAGACCATACTTTAAACTAATGGGAAGTACGTAAAATCAGATTAAGTCATTCTTTTTTAAAGTAACTTTGCCTACTCTCCATAGCACGCTGTATCAGCAAAGCCTGGGTGTGCGACGGCGACAGCGACTGTGAGGACAACTCCGATGAGGACAACTGTGAGGCGCTGGTGTGTAAGCTCTCTCACCATGTGTGTGCCAACGACTCCACCATCTGCCTGCCTGCAGAGAAACTTTGTGATGGCACTGATGACTGCCCAGATGGCTCCGATGAGAAACTTTGCGGTAAGAGACAACAGTGCCCAGGCTGTGTTTCAGTACAGGGAACGCCATAACAGCGAGTAAAACTCTACATCGTAAATCATGTCTCCAGGGGTTAAGTAACAGTTCTGTGTAGCTATACCTTATCTGATTTTTCTCTGTTTTACAGACCTGTGTTCACTGGACAATGGCGACTGCAGCCATAACTGCACAGTGGCCCCTGGCGAGGGGGTAATCTGTTCCTGCCCACTGGGCATGGAGTTAGGGCTTAACAACAAGACATGTCAAATCCAGAGCTTCTGTGCCAAACACCTTAAGTGCAGTCAACGCTGCGAGCAGGACAAGTTCAGTGTGAAATGTTCTTGTTATGAGGGCTGGGAACTGGAGCCTGACATGGAGAACTGCAAGAGCACAGGTAAAGGACCGGGGAAACAGTATAAGAGGGGGAGATGGTGGGTGTGGAGGGTCAGGAGAAAACAAGAGAGACATTAGTGAAGATTTTGAACATTTGATTGATGGTAGCCGTACAGTAAGCTAGAGAAGTGACTGGGTTCTGGGCTTTGTCAGAGTTGAAGAAGTACGCTGTGGGTTTGGGATCAACCAAAGGAGAGGCCGCTCAGACAGGAAACTGTGGTTAGAGATGACGCAGTATGCCAAAATGTGATACTCCTTTGGACAATAGACAGAGCACTGGAGACAGAAAGAGGAAGAGCTTAAATGCTGTCCACATGAGTATATGACTAAGAAAACATAAAAAAAAAAAAAGATTGGTTGGGCATTGGTTTCTAGCTGTCACTATTATCGTATGAAAAGAAAGAATCTGGAATATTATATAATATAGTGAAGAACAGACTTTGTGTTCAGTCAGCAAAGAGTGCAAGACATTAAAGAAAACGGAAACTGCCAGTCACAGTAAATCAGCTTTGAATTTGATCATTTCTTTAATACATTTATTAAAGAATTTAGTCCTCTCTCCCTGCAGCAACTAGCCAATGAGGAAACGTGAATTTATGATTGTGCTCTTCACTGCCAGGTCTTAGAAACTAGCCACCAGCACCGTGTCATTCATCTGCCTGCCTGTTAGGTACAGATAACTCCTGTCTTATTTACACTGCCCAGGATTAGAGCCACTTTCAACACAGCCCCTCTGTCATTGCACAAGTCACACACCACAGTGGAACATAGCTGTGACATTTTCCACGCTGTGGACCAGAGATGCTCTGCAGTATTTTGACTAACAATAAACGGTGACCAAGCAGAGGGTTTTAACCATTTATTATCTGCTTAGTTCTTTTTTTTAAAGATGGCCACTGGTCTTTTCTGTTCATCTCCCCACAGATCCTTTCAAACCCTTTATCATTTTCTCAAACCGACACGAGATCCGGCGCATTGATCTGAATAAAGGAGAGTTCAGTGTGTTGGTACCGGGCCTGAGGAACACCATTGCCCTGGACTTCCATCTCAGCCAGAGCGCCCTCTATTGGACTGATGTGGTGGAGGACAAGATCTATCGTGGCAAACTGTCCGAGAATGGAGGTGAGCATTTTTAACACGGTCAGTTATCTTTTAAAGACTTTTTTTTTGTACCATCTAGGATTAAATATACAGTACTTTTTAAGGTCCACCTTCTAGAATTCTCCCAGAGCTTTAAGCCACATCACATGGTCTTCATCATTGGATAGAGATTGTACCGGTTCACATCAGGGGATTTTCATTACATTTGATTAGGACAGCACCATTAGATAAAGTGAAGATAAACATTTGGAATATTCAATGTTCTAAGCCAGACAAAGTGTTGAGAGCAAGATGGATTAGAGAGACTTTTATGAGTCGTGAAATATGGTATTGCATACTGGGGACATAAAATGTTGTTCTGTTGAGGTAAACCATCTTTACTTATTGAAATTTCAGTTTTATCTATTTTGTTGTGACTAAAATGTTTGTGACAGTGCCTAGCGGGCAAGAATATTCAGTAAAATGTGTAAGATTTCAGCATGTAAAGCTGCACTGTTGGTGTTGTTACTATGTCTTACTGTGAGCAGAAGATCAGATGTGGTTTCACAAAGACCAGGCCAGTCAATCATGACCAGCGTGCATGGCAAACAACAGCCTTCCATCACCGCAGCAGTAATAATGAGCAAACCAAGTGTACGAGTTAACATTTAAGTCGTGTCGCATTTATGTATTTGTCTGTGCAAGTGGTTTTTCTGTGCCACGTTTACTTAGCACAGCCAATAGGCTACATACAGTGAGTGTGTGTTTTCATTGCTCCACACAGGATAATGACTCATCTCAAATAATTAGACATGTCCCTCTGATTAGGGACCCAGTGGAAAATGAAAGGGAGAGAAAGAGGCTGGAAAATGTCTCTCTTTAGCCCTGCAAGACACCACATATTTAGTTGTTTTTTTAAGGCCCACTCTGTAATTGTAGTATCACATCCCCTGCTGAGCCACTACTGTATTTATTTATGTTTTCATTTATCGTGCTGACGTGTTTTTTCCCAAACAGCATCTAACCATTTTAATAAAAGGAATACAGTTTGTGATGCAATGCTCGCTTTGAATCCAAATAGCTTGATCACATTTACATCATTTGTAAATACTGAAGCAAAGCGTATCAGTGCTTTGGGTTACAGTGCAATCTGAAATGTTGCCAACAGCAAATCTCAGCTTTCGAAGCCTTTATCCGTACATATTGAAATACTGTGAGAATTCATTAAGAAACTTAAGTGCCCCTGAGGAATGTTTGTTTTATTGAGTTGTGAGATATAATATAGATTCAGATTTCTGTAGCAGTTTTAATCTTAGATGGGTGATACAAAAACATGTATCCACACGTGCTGCATATTTTCTCTGTTCCACGATGTTAAATAGTAAGATAGATTTTACACACAATCAAAGTTAATGACATTTGTCAAGGATAAAAACACAGTAAAGTTAAAATTTCCATTGTAGTTCTCATTAGAAAAGGGAAAAGGTAATCTTTCTGTCAGGTAAGACATTTGAAAAGACATACAGTACAAAACAAAACAAAACGTGTTGACCATTTATTTGTCCTCGTAGCTTTAACCAGCTTCGATGTGGTAATCCAGTATGGGCTGGCTACCCCTGAGGGCTTGGCAGTGGACTGGATAGCAGGAAACATTTACTGGGTGGAAAGCAACCTGGATCAGATAGAGGTGGCCAAGTTGGACGGCACCATGAGGACCACGCTGCTGGCTGGGGAGGTGGAGCACCCTCGAGCTATCGCCCTGGATCCCCGGGATGGGTATGCTTACTGTAACTTACCTCCTGCAGTTTGGGGTCACTTAGAAATTTCCATTCCACTCCATTATAGACAGAATACCAGCTGAGGTTAGTTGCATTGTTTTTATTTAACTAAGGCAACAGTTTTCAGATTACATTATGTGCTTACATAATTGCAAAAGGGTTGTCCAATGTTTTCTCAGTTAGCCTTTTAAATGATATCAGATTCATAAACAGAATGTGCCTTTGGAACATTTGGATGAATGGTTGCTGATAGTGGGCAATGTAGACATTGCATTAAAGATCAGCCACTTCTTTCTACAACAGTCGAGAACCCCTTTTGCAATTATGTAAGCACATAATGTAATCTGAAAACTGCTGCCCTGGTTAAAAAAACCATACAACTGATCTCAGCTGGTATTGTCTAGAAATGTCTAAGTGACCCCAAACTTTTGACCGGGTGTGTGTGTGTGTGTGTGTGTGTGTGTGTGTGTGTGTGTGTGTGTGTGTGTGTGTGTGTGTGTGTGTGTGTGTGTGTGTGTGTGTGTGTGTGTGTGTGTGTGTGTGTGTGTGTGTGTGTGTGTGTGTGTGTGTGTGTGTGTGTGTGTGTGTGTGTGTGTGTGTGTGTGTGTGTGTGTGTGTGTGTGTGTGTGTGCACACACACACATTTAGGTAACACTTATAACCATCACTAATAAATGGTAAAATGATAGTAACTTAAACTTAAGTTAATAGTTATTTTACTGTTGACAAACAATTCTATGATGATTAATAGGGTTTACTTATTATTAGTAATGTTATCATTTATGTTATTTTATACTTTAGTTTTGCACACATAGCATTTTATATATAAGATTATTTGTTAATGAATACCAAATGATTTCTAAACCTTTAAGAAATCATTTTAAAACTAGTATTAAAGTTGCAACTGATGATTGTAATACCTCGTTAATGGTTAATAAATACTTTGTAAAGCATCTATAAACATTATTTAGCTAGCTATTATTATTAGCTATATTATAGTGCACAAATTATCAAATCATCTTTTTTATAGAAATAAAAGATTGGATGGGTGCAAAGTAATGTTACTTGATGCTTTATAAACAACTTATTAATCATTAACAAATTACTATAAGAATAAGTTGCAACTTTATAATAGCCATCCAAATAATGTTTATAGATTCATTATTAACCATTGAAAAATAATTAACAATCTATCTAAATGTACAAACTAATTATTTTATATTACACTAAACTATGCTATAAGAACATAAATTATATCATTAGTAATAATTGTTAGTAATAACATAGTAAACACAAACAAGTCATCATTTCATTGTTTGTCAACAGTAAAATAAGAAAACATTCAAGTTTAATTAATTATCAATTTGCCATTTATTAATCATGGTTATTGTAAGTGTTACCATCCTGAACCTATTGCACCTTCATCTTTTAATAACTGCATGTCCATGTTGTGCCATGACGTTGCAGGATCCTCTTCTGGACCGACTGGGATGCCAGCTTGCCCAGGATTGAAGCTGCATCCATGAGTGGAGAAGGCAGGAAGACCATCCATAAGGAAACAGGCAATGGAGGCTGGCCAAATGGACTCACTGTGGATTATCTAGAGCGCCGCATCCTCTGGATCGATGCCAGGTCATACATAGACATGAACACACTGACACAAACCCCTTTATTTGATATTCATGCGGTATCTTTCAGTCATACCCAGACATTAACTGAAAAGTTGTGCTATATGCAGGTCTGACGCCATTTATTCAGCCAAGTACGATGGTTCTGGGCTGATTGAGGTTCTGAGGGGACATGAGTATCTGTCGCATCCCTTTGCTGTCACTATGTATGGCGGAGAGGTTTACTGGACGGACTGGAGGACCAACACGCTGGCAAAGGCAAACAAGTGGACAGGAAGCAACGTCACTGTGGTCCAGAGAACAAACACGCAACCTTTTGATCTTCAGGTGTACCATCCATCCAGACAGCCGCAGGGTGAGAAACACACACACGTGAACATACACACACTGTCGATCTACAGTTTCAAAATGAATGCTCAGAAACGTTGATACAGCTACAGAAGCAACTAGTTTGTTCCTTTACAACTAGTATATACATTATGACACTGACAACTCAATATTAATTCAATTCAATTCAATTTTATTTATAGTATCAAATCATAACAAGAGTTATCTCGAGACACTTTACAGATAGAGTAGGTCTAGACCACACTCTATAATTTACAAAGCCCCAACAATTCCAACAATTACAGTAATTCATTATTTACTATTATTTAATTATTACACATGCTTATTTATTAGATGTTATAAGTATACACATTCTGAGTTATTTTTTTATACTCCCTTCTCCCTAGCACCTAACCCATGTGTGGCTAAAGATGGCAAGGAGCCCTGCTCTCATCTATGTCTCATCAACTACAATCAGACCTTCTCGTGTGCCTGCCCTCACCTCATGAAGCTGGGCCTTGACAAACGCACTTGCTATGGTAAGCGGGAACACATGTACATAAATACAGTTACTGTAGAAAGCATACTCTTTGATTCTTCTTTGAGCTAGCAGACAATTTTCCCCTCTGCTTGTCCTGGCAAGTTGAATGCTACAGTGTAATCCCTGTCCCTGCAGAATTGTTCCATCTATGGGAGTGCATGTGTGCGTGTGTGTGCATGTGTGTGCGTGCGTGTGTGTGTGTGTGTGTGTTTGTGTGCGTGTGTGCGTGCGTGTGTGTGTTTGTGTGCGTGTGTGTGTGTGTGAGAGACAGAGACGATTGAACAATCTGGACTTTTTTCACTTTGAGGTGCGTGACAGCTTTGGAGCGCATTGAAGTGTCTGTCCGTGAAAAGTGAGAACGGGCCTGTTTATTTAGTGTGTGAGTTTAGTATTCAGGGCAGCACTTTCTATTATCTTCAGAGGTTATGGAATGGAGAGGCCCATTCTGTCAATGCGGGTGTCAGCCTCAACCCTCCGCATTCACCACCTACAGTAGTCTGGCCGATACAGCCTGACACTGTCATTACTCTCCCCCTCCCTACGTCTCTATCCCCCTCTTCCTGTCCATCATTTAAGCTGCACACAGTTAAGTGATGATAGGACTGTTGAGACTAATGCAATTGTAACGTCTCTGCACTGATTGAATTCACTCTCCCTGTCATGGCTGTGCTATTGAGTTAGCTAGCCAGACAGACACGATCATTAGAGTCAAAGATGCAATTGCATTGACTGTTTGTTCAAGTGGCGGGAATAATGCGCAGATGCACCCATCCATGCTTCAACCACCTATCCCCAAAACTTTCACATTAGTGTGCACTCATGCATTTGACTTTTGACCTGAAGCTGGATTAACTCCTGATTACCCCTAATTAAATGCTAAAGGCTTTCAGAATTACTGAAGGATGCATGTCAACATGTTTCACACCCTACAGAGTCTCGTCAGTTCCTGCTGTATGCTCGCCAGATTGAGATCAGAGGAGTGGACATCGACAACCCCTACTACAACTACATCATCTCCTTCACCGTGCCTGACATTGACAATGTGACTGTGGTGGACTATGACGCTTTGGAGCACCGTATCTACTGGTCAGACGTCCGCACCCAGACCATTAAGAGAGCTTTCATCAATGGCACTGGAGTTGAGACTGTGGTCTCTGCTGGTATGAAGGAGGCAACACAATAGAATACATACCAGATTTAAGGCTCATTGTTGGATTTTTTTCTTTTCTTTTCAAGAAGACACTGTTCATTGCAGTTTGCAGTAAACAATGTCCTTGTAAGAAGAACATGAGGAAAAAAACAAAAATTAACTTGATTTCAAATTGTTTTCCCTCACAGTTCTGTATAAAACGATAAAGGGATAATTTGCCATTTATCCATTTTCAGGTTTTCATTTTCTCATCACATTTGAGAGACCAAGTTTTGCATTTTATTAAATGCTTTAATCCATTTTTCTGAAATTCAAACAAAGCCACAAGTCCCAGATTTATTTGGAGGGTAGTATCTTTTTGCTTGACACGTACTGTAGCTTTAGCCGCCGTCTTTTTTCATGATGACATCATGCTGTGTGCAACCATCAAGTGCATATTTAAGACCCTTTTTCATGGCTCTCAATTTCAAACGAGACAAAGTCTTCAACCACAGAGTCATCACAGAGTTAGCATTAATTATCTAGCTAGCTACAGCTGATAAAATCTGTTAGCGACAGTCATTATTTCAGCGAACTAAGTGGCTGTAGGTCAGAACAAAGAAGCCTGCCTTGACTGAGAAGTTAATTAATGGCTCTGTGTGTATGTTGCTTATCTTTCTTCAGATCTGCCCAACGCTCACGGCCTGGCAGTGGACTGGGTGTCCAGGAACCTGTTCTGGACCAGTTATGATGCCAATAAGAAACAGATCAATGTTGCCAGACTGGACGGCTCCTTCAAAAATGCTGTCATCCAGGGCCTGGACAAACCACACTGTCTAGTGCTGCATCCAATACTGGGGTTGGTCACACGCACGCACACACACACACACACACACAAGCACTAAAGCTGTCACAGTTAGTCAAAATGAACCTTTCAGAAATTGTTCTCAGACACCCTCTTGATTTTACCTTTAACCTACAACACATACACAACGTCTGGCTGTCGGGCTCCCCTCGGTTTGCAGTCAGCGATGACAGGCGGAGTAGTTCGCTATAGATGGTCGCCGACCTTTTGAATGTTTCTTCACTCAGGCTGCGGTTCCAATTTTTCTCCCCTCATGTCATCTTTCTCCTCCGTCGCTCTCTTTCTCCACCTTGCTCCATTTCTATTTTTTGAACGATAGCTTCTGCGCTCAGATGGACTGTGTATGAATTATTTACTGCCAGTGCCTCTGTCGCTTTCTGTCGCTATTTTTGTTCCAGTGTTTATCTTAACTTCCTGGCCCGTCCTGCCTTGTGTAACAAATGTCCATTTCTCTCCCGTCTTCCCCCTTGAAACCTCATCCCCCTCAGCTCCCCGAACAGAGCCTGGCCTCGGCTTCTCCTCTTACCAGCAGAGCAGAGACAGATCATCTGTATTTATATATTCAGTTTTGTCCTGCAGGAATATGTGTGCTATTGAGTATTTGAGATGGATAAAGAAAGGATATTTTCTTAAGAAATGGCTCTGCCTCCTTGTGTTTTTTGTGTACTCCTACCTCTCTTTCGAAGACTTTGCCTACTTAAGCACGGGAATGTTTCCGATTTGAGCATTGTTGGCATGGGGGAAAATGAGAAGCAGATGCTGGATCCATATAATGGGGGTGTCTCCTCCTTCTGGCACACAAACACACTGCCCAGAATACATCCAGTGGGTGGGGGCAAAGAGAGTCGGAGAGGGACAAACTCAAACTCGTATGTGTGTGTGTGTGTGTGTGTGTGTGTGTGTGTGTGTGTGTGTGTGTGTGTTTGAGCGTTTGAGCGTTTGAGCGTGCAAAAACATGAGAATGGGGGCGTTTAAATGCCTCCGAAACTTTATTTAAAGATGTGTTGACAAACAAATGAAGGGTGTGGTGGATGTTGTGGGATTTAACAGGAATTGGGGGCAGAGGAAAGGTACCCTTTAAACATAGATTACACACAGTCTAAACACAGTGACACACAATCACATTGTCCTGTATACTCATACATACTCATACTGCATGCGTGTGTGGGTGTTAGTGAGGACTTTGACCAGTTTGAGGAGCAAGGGTCATTTTTCAGCTGCTGAATTAAAGTGAATCTCTACAGCTATATTTCTGCTTCGCCCAACCCAACCATGGCCACACATGTAAAAGTAACAATTTAAACGCAGCAACCCAACAATCAAGCAACAAAAGTAATAACATAACATAGTCATAACAAACATCACACAATAAAATTTTAAAAGATTTTCAGCTGTTCCAGTTTAGTTTCAAATCAATCTGGTTGTTGTTTCTTTGAGATTTAAATGAAAGAGCAGATGTGAGATGGATTGGCTTTACTGCGACAGGAAGTCCAGACAGCAAATTGATTGCGTCAAATCACTTCTTAAACCTTTTTTTTTGTGAAGCTCGTGAGTGATATTCTGTGGCCTATTGACTGCGTTTAGCGAACAAGTTAAATTAGGATGTGCTGAAAATAAATCAAAGTTCTCTCTCTGCCTGCCTCTTTCAGGAAACTCTACTGGACAGATGGGGACAACATCAGCATAGCCAACACAGACGGCAGCAACCGCAGTGTCCTCTTCACCAGCCAGAAAGGCCCTGTCGGTGAGTGACACGTTCTGTACAGTACCTCTTTGTGTTACTGCGTGAGAGAGAGCGCACCCTAGTGACAAGGCAGGTCATTACAAGTCAGCGCTCTCTTTGTTTTCCAGGTCTCTCCATTGACTTTGACACTGAGCAGCTGTACTGGATCAGCTCAGGAAACAGCACCATCAACCGCTGTAAACTGGACGGCTCTGGACTGGAAGTCCTTGAGGGGGTGAAGGGCAAGCTGACCAAGGCTACTGCTCTGGCCATCATGGGTACGTCTCCAGAAATATGCCATGTCATTTTAGCCAGCGATGTAGCTCAGCCATGCCATATGATAACTTGACCGTGTTGCATGTGTATGTCTGTGCCTTTTGAACTGTTGCTCTGAGTTAGGTTGCGGTAAAGGGTTCTTCCAGTGTTAGGTCTGAGAGTGTTGAGCCTCCTGTCGTGTGTCGTACCCTTTAGGAGACAAATTGTGGTGGGCGGACCAAGGAACTGACCAGATAGGAACCTGTGACAAGAAGGACGGCGGCAACTGGAAAGTCCTGAGGAACAGCACTTCCCCCATGATGCACATGAAAATCTACAATGAAACTGTGCAGAAAGGTGAAGGGCTGGCAGCCATACGGCAACTTCTTCTCAGCCTGTGCAACATTTGTTTGGTTAAATATGTTAAAAATAGGAAAATATGACCTTGTCTCATTGAAGGTCTGTTTTGCTTGCTGCATGTAGCCTGTTTATCTATGCCAAAGCACGTCTGTTTATGTCTCTGTAACCCCTCTTTGATTTGTTTTGTGTATTTGTTCTGTGCTTTTGTGTTCCCAGGCACCAATCTCTGCAGCAATAACAATGGAGACTGTTCCCAGCTGTGTCTCCCCACCTCCCCGACCACCAGAGCCTGCATGTGCACTGCAGGATACAGCCTGCGCACAGGGCAACAGTCTTGTGAGGGTATGGCACATTCATACACAGAACTTTTTCTTGATTTAGCAAAATTTCGGGTTTAAGAATTGATGAAAATGATTAATGCGTGCTGCAACACAAACTTTTCAAAGGCTCAAAACATGGAATTATATTTATTTGCTGTAGGTGTTGGCTCTTTCCTGCTGTACTCTGTGCATGAAGGCATACGTGGTATTCCTTTGGACCCATTAGACAAGTCTGATGCCTTGGTACCAGTGTCAGGCACATCCCTGGCTGTGGGCATAGATTTCCATGCTGGTAAGACTTTTTTGTACAACACATGTTTTTGGTTTTTTTTCCTCTCAAATGCTACATAAGGAAGGTATTTTGTTTCTTAGCTAAAATAAAATGTAGTATGCATTACTGTATAAGGGTATAGAGGGGTATATGTTCAGTCCCTCTCTAACATGTTTCACTTGTTTTCACAGACAATGACACTATCTACTGGGTGGACATGGGCCTGAGCACCATTAGCAGGGCCAAGAGAGACCAGACCTGGAGAGAGGATGTGGTCACTAACGGCATTGGCAGGGTGGAGGGCATCGCTGTGGACTGGATAGCAGGTGAGAGACTCCTCAGAAATGTAAAAAAAAAAACATAGTGTACATGACCAAAATTGCGGAATTCAAGCAGCATCTATCATACATACTGTACTGATAAACTGTTTCACTTTTGCTGTGAGGGTATCTGTTATCCTTGCACAGACTGTCTGTTACCACACAGTAGGAAGGGAGATTAATTTAAAGCAAGGTGGAGAACCCATTGTACCAGCTGAGAAAACAGGAAAGAGATCCGCAAAGAACAGACACCGAGGAAAAAAACAAGGAGATACAGTTTTATTATTTCTTAGGTCATTGAAAGTCACTTTAAGTGTCAAAAAAGAGGTCAAACACGGCCGGAGCATCATTGTTTTTCCTCCGACTTCTACAGGAAACATCTACTGGACGGACCAAGGCTTTGATGTGATCGAGGTGGCCAGACTGAACGGCTCTTTCCGCTATGTGGTGATCTCCCAGGGCCTGGACAAGCCTCGTGCCATCACCGTCCACCCTGCGAAAGGGTGAGAGGAAACAACACTCCAGTTATTAGTGTAGCTGTCTGTAACTTCTTCTGTCATCGCTCTCATTATTGATTACTGAGGAAGTTGTCTCTGTGCTTCGCTGTGTTTGTGTGTATGTGCGTATGTATGTTTGTAGCTACCTGTTCTGGACAGAGTGGGGCCAGTACCCCCGTATTGAACGGTCTCGTCTGGATGGCTCTCAGAGGGCTGTCCTGGTCAATAACAGTATCAGCTGGCCCAACGGTATCTCCATTGACTATGAGGTGCAGTATAACAAACTATTCTCGCATTTATATCACTATGTTACAGTGCAGACAGAGTAGACGCTGCATCACAACCTTATCTCAACCATTTCTGTCTGTGTGCATGTAGGAGAGTCTGCTGTACTGGTGTGATGCGAGGACAGACAAGATTGAGCGCATCAACCTAGAGACTGGAGAGAACAGGGAAGTGGTGCTGGCCAATAACAACATGGACATGTTCTCTGTGTCTGTGTTTGAGAGCTACATCTACTGGAGTGACAGGTCAAATATAACCCCCCCCTCATGTATCACTTATTTATGAGTGATATTCACTCTTAATATTTTACTCATCTACAAGCTTCATTTTTGTTTTATTTCTGTTTGATTTTCGAACCAGGACACATGCTAATGGCTCCATAAAGAGAGGCAGCAAGGACAACGCCACAGACTCTGTGTCTTTGAGGACTGGTATTGGAGTGCAGCTCAAAGACATCAAGGTTTTCAACAGGGCCAGGCAGCAAGGTAAGCACTGGTTGTTTATTTTAAAGTGCCCATATTATGAAAAAATCACTTTTTCTGGGATTTGGGGTGTTCTTTTTTGTCTCTGGTGCTTCCACACGCATACAAACTTTGAAAAAAATCCATCCATGCTGTTTTGAGTGAGATACGGTTTCTGAATGTGTCCTGCCTTCAGTCTCCGGGTGAGCTGTTCAAAATCGGCACGGAAACGAGCTGGCTAACAGGGACCGTAAGCACGTAGCATTAGCGTTAGCACTAGCATGCTACCTCGTTCTCAATAGCAAAGCACTGCTGCAACACACACAAGTTCACCATAATCTACAAAAGAACTTCTTACATGTGCGCCCTCATTTAGAAGTCTCCCAGCTAATCCTGCCTTGTAACTGACTTTCTTTTACTGACTATGGAGCTAGCTAGCTGACATGATCTACATCTGAGCTACTGTGCATGTGTGAGTGTAATCAAAGATAGTACAGAAGAAGAAGAAGAAAAGCGGTCTCACTCTGTAGCTAAAACAGAGACCAAGTGAAAAGAGGAGCTGCAGCAGTGAGAGAGAGCTGTGCAGTACAACAAAAATATGGTGTTTTTTGAAAATTAAACCATGTAAACCTATTCTGGTACAACCTTAAAATACAATTATGAACCTGAAAATGAGCATAATATGGGCGCTTTAATACTGTAAAATGTTTGCTTTACGTGCAAAAGATGAGCATTGTTCAAGGAATTTGTATTTTGTTTTTCAAACCAATCATTTATTAAATACTTCATGAATGTCACATACCGTTTTTTGTGCAATTTCATAATAATTAATAATTTTGACAAATTATTCCAAATTATTTCATGTCTGTGTACAGGAACAAACGTGTGCAAAGACAAAAATGGCGGTTGCCAGCAGCTTTGCCTTTTCCGTGGCAACGGACAGCGGACGTGTGCCTGCGCCCACGGCATGCTGGCTGAAGACGGCTGCAGCTGCCGTGACTATGATGGCTACCTGCTTTACTCAGAGCGCACCATACTAAAGAGTGTCCACCTTTCCGATGAAAACAACCTGAATGCACCCATTAAACCATTCGAGGACCCTGAGCACATGAAGAATGTCATCGCACTCACTTTTGATTACAGAGGAGGTGGAGGAAAGGGTGCTAACCGTATCTTCTTCAGTGACATCCACTTTGGTAACATCCAGCAGATCAGTGATGACGGATCTGACCGCAAGACTGTGGTAGAGAGTGAGTATTCCCACATCTTGTTTGTGTAAACAATTTTTTTTTTAACAGCCTTTTTTGTCTTTTAACAATCAACCTCCACCCAGCTTATGTCATCATTGGGAGTGTAGATAAACAGAGTATCTACAATGTATTTCCCCTCCCAAAGTTGATATTGGGCCTGTCATCAGTCAATCGTCTTTTCTGGTTCCTCCACTTTTTAGTGAATAACAAAGAACTTCAGTTGTAAACATCAGACCCAAAACAACACTCCCAATGATTTAAACACAATCAGGAAGTTATTTTGAAGTTGTAGCCAAACTCGAAACAAAAGGAAAGCTTTGAGAACAAAGTACAAGCATTCACCTTATCTCATCACGACAAACCACAGGTGTACGTTAATGTTTTACCAACGTGTCTTTACTGTAAACTGTTTCACAAGGGATGCATGATTCAGAGTTGTTCTGTCCCAGTGGAGCAGCACCTCCCAGCACTACCGGTTTGATCTTCTTGTGCAATATCCAGGCTACCAGTTAGTGTTGTTAAGAGGCACAGGTGTAGCATGTTGCCTGCTCTTTGGAGTGCTGCTGTTTTGCCTCGTTAAGTAGACTTTCCTTGTGATTGTGTCCCTTTTTTCATGTGAGTCTTTCAGCAAAGCAACTCAGCTTAGTGATAATAGTTTTATTGTAACTCCCAGTAGCCAGGATTTACCCAGTGTTTGAGTGTCAGGTGTTCAGTTACAGTATACTGTTTTAAGCTAGTTATTGATACTGTCAGGCAGCAGCCAAAGGCACACCAACACTGGCTCTTTGCCCTCTCCTCTTGAACAGCCTCAGTAGGTCTTGTCTGAACTTTTGGGACATCAGTACATAGAGGATGGGGTTCATCACCGTAGAGGATGTCGCCATGACGCGTGCAAATACGCCAAAGGGGCCGTAACGTGGTGACGCGCCAGGAGCCCCTGTGATGTTATCGGCCAATAAGGCCAGTGTCAGGCCGTAGGATGGCAGCCAGCACAAGGTGAAAGCCAGCACCAGCATGGCCGACGTCTGGGTCACTCTGCTCTGGTAGCGCTCTACTTGGGGGGCCCTGCCGGCATGTTGCCTCCCCCACAGGAACCTGTAGATGCTGCCGTATGCCACCGCAATGGTGACAAGTGGAAGCAAGAAGGCCACGAGGAAGTGAAACAATCCATAGATCAGCTGGTCTCGGTAGGACTGGAAAGCAAAGCAAGCAAGGCTATCAGGGGCTCGCTGTGGGGTTGCCACAAAGCGAAAAACCAGCTGGGGGGTAGCCAGGCAGCAGGCCGGGACCCAGAGGAGCGCAGCAGCTATAGACACCCGGCGAGGGGAGAGGAGGCTATAGGCTCTGGCAGGCTGCACCACAGTCAGATAGCGAGACACAGCCAGCGTGGCCAGTGTGAAGGCACTGGCTGAGGACGAGGCTGATCCCAAGAAGCCCAACAGACGACACATGGCGTCTCCAAACGGCCACCGCTGCATGGCTATGGCAACAGTGTGGAAGGGAAGCATGGAGAGCAAAAGCAGGTCTGCAACGCTCAGAGCCAGCAGGAGGACGTCAGTTCCTGTGCCTGTCATGGAGCTTTGAGGGGACTGTCCAATGCGTCCCACCCCACTTCTCCGCCTCCCACATAGGATCACCATCACCATGGTGTGCCCGCTAACTCCCAGCACCAGAATCAGTACATCCAATATCGGGACCAGGACCTGCTCCACATTGCGCAGCTCAGTGTCACTGCCATTCCCCAGCAGATCCTCTGAACCTGTAGAGTTCGACAGCAGCATTCTGTCTTCAGTTATGGAGATGTCACACCGTCACCGTTGGCTTTTGGTTGAGTCAGTTATCCCAAGCCGCTCATAAAACTACTGATAATAAATGTAGGAATGATTACTCATGCTGTGGGTCAATAGCAGTTTACTCATAAATAACAGTGTACTGATTTCCAATAACTTCCCTAAGGTTGATGGTAAAATGTACCAATACCTGGAAATGGATGTTTAATACATGAATAAACACATACACACATATTACATACATCCATGTCCCATCTAACACTGTGAAATTGAGTCTTCCTTTAAAACACAATGTGCCGTATGTGAATCAAGCCACTCTAGTCCTTCGCAATCAGCTCCACCTCTGATTGGCTGGGGGCGGTAAAGTACGTGAAATAACCTCTGACTTCTCCACTGAAGTCAAGAAACTCCTGATTTCTTAGCCGCTGGAGTTTCCATCCATATCTTGTTAAGAGCGTTCAAGTGTTGAGAGCAAATGCCGTAGATTGTGTTACTTCCTGTCACCTCAGAGCAGGCGGCTACTCCACATGACATCTCAATCAGGCCCGTACTCAGCAGTCCACAATCAGCCTCACTCCTGCCTCCATGGAACAGATCACAATCACAATACAATTCTAGCAGAGGAGGAAACGAGAGGTGAATAGCTCAACAGTAGGAGAGGATGAAGCAGAGTAAACGGCAGGTGAACTCTGGACTGATTGTCATAGAGCAGGCGAGAGATAGGCTGACTTCCTTTCTGTGGGAGGGCCCAATGAGGCCAAACACAGTTTTTCCCAGGGTCCATTGTTTCTGTTCATTTTCTGAAAGGATATGTATATTTTATAAGTGTTGTCCCTCCACACACGTATAAAACACACAGAGATATGGTACATACACAGAGAGAGACAGAGTGAATTAGTGTTTTCCTCCTGAAATCAGGGTCATTATTGACTGTCGCTCTGATAGCAAACATGATCTGCTTACTGCAGATAACTGCAATAAAGAACTATTAGTGTCAGTATAACTACCTGAGCTCAAGAGCTGTAAATTCAGCTCACCTGTACTATTGTAAACAACAAGTGTAAATGTACAGGAACCCAGATAGGTTTAGGTCAACAATTGGAAGATAAACAGAACTGAAAAGCGAGAATTTGAGTAGAGAGTGCTGCAGGCTGCAGATTTACAATTCATTAACAGCACCAAGGAAAGAGGAAATAGGGGCGAATGGATTTCATGTTGCTCCTCATCGATTTTTGGGACATTGATATATGAGCATGAGAAGCAGAGGGGAGTTGTTTTTGCATTGCATGCCTTTGCTCGGCTCTCCAGTTGCACTGCTTCATTCACAGTCTCCTCACATGAGGCAGACAAATGTTGATTCATGTCCGCCGCTTTGCACTGGAGATGTTGAGGTGTAGTGTTAAGTGTCCCACCTGGTGGTGAACCTCACTGATCCTCTGGCCCGAGCTGATAGAGTGAGATCATACCCAGCCCTGGAAAAGGCCGCTGTAATCATTAGACCCTCACTGTTCCATTGCAGTAACATTAACAAGAAGGCGACTATTACCAATTATTTGGCATTTGGCAGGGCTCTGATGTGGGTGTTTTCAAATTTACTCTTCCTGAAGTTAGGTGTGTGTGTGTGTGTGTGTGTCTGTGTGCGACTGTGCACATTAGTATTATATTAGTATTGTTTCTTACCAGCAGAGCAGCTGTTCTCTATCTGCCGCTGCAGAACTTTGTGTTCCTCCATCTTGGCTGACTCTTGCCTGTCCTCTGGCCTCTGTGCCGGCAAGGAGCTCATAACCTCTTACTCATTTCAAGGCTGCGGAGCAGAAAAAATAACTTTTTACTCCAAATCTGTTGATGAGGTAGTGCGATGGAAAGTAATAAGCTAGGCGGGAACTGTTATTGTGACCTTTTTAGTGAACTATTTGTTGGAGAAAAGCCCCGAATCACACTGTGTTCTTGGTCATTAATACCAAGCTGTCATGTCCATAGCCCTGAGTCTGTGCTGCCCCGCAGCAGTCTGCCAGCACTGAGCTGTTGCCAGACAGTCCACATTTGGCCTTTTAGCACAGAACTGGGATTGACGTGCTTCTTTTTCTTACCCTCTTTTCTCTTCGGTCGTCTCCCTTCTATGTGATTTGCTTTCTTTTCCCCTTTCCACTGTTCTCTGTGTTTATCTCCTTCTCTCCATTCCTTTATTCTTGTTCAGATGTCGGCTCCGTGGAGGGCTTGGCGTACCACAGGGGCTGGGATATGCTGTACTGGACCAGCTACACCACCTCAACCATCACCCGCCACACCGTGGATCAGAGCCGCTGGGGTGCCGTTGACAGGCACACCGTGGTCAGCATGTCAGGAGATGACCACCCCAGAGCCTTTGTTCTTGATGAGTGTCAGAGGTTAGAACTAATACATTCATTCAAATCACACCTTTTTGCATTTAAAACTATTTCTCAATTAGGTAAAAAAAAATCACATGCCCATTACAGTTTTTCATTCTCTCCTGCAGCCTCATGTTTTGGACCAACTGGAATGAGCAGTCTCCCAGTATCATGCGTGCCACACTGGTTGGTTCCAACGTCCTTGTGATCATTGGCAGTGACATCCGAACCCCTAACGGCCTGGCCATAGACCACCGCGCTGAAAAACTTTATTTCTCTGACGCCACACTGGACAAGATAGAGCGCTGCGAGTATGACGGCACTCGCCGCTACGTGAGTGACATACACACTCACATGCAGACACAGGGGGTGCACATCATGCTGCATATTGACAACATTTGCACAACAGTATGATTTTATTATGGGGTCGCCTAATAACAATTTGTTTATCCTTTCAAGTTTGTTGCAAGGCTGGAATTTCCTGAATGTATGAGGTCATGACTGTGGTTGTGCTTCCCCCTGCAGGTGGTGTTGAAGAATGAGCCGGTCCATCCGTTTGGCCTGGCCGTGTACGGTGACTACATCTTTTGGACTGACTGGGTGAGGAGGGCCGTGCTTCGGGCTGACAAATACACAGGAGGAGACATGAAGGTGCTGCGTGCAGACATACCTCAGCAGCCAATGGGTATTGTCGCTGTGGCCAACGACACCAATAGCTGTGAGTTGTTACACAGTGAGGGATCCAGCTGTTTGTGTGTGTGTGTGTGTGTGTGTGTGTGTGTGTGTGTGTGTGTGTCATGTGTCATTACTGCATTATTGCATCTGAACTGTATTGTGTATTGTGTATTGCATTTGAAATACATCATTTTCATATGGATAAAATCCTTTATCATAGTGCAATTTTTTGCAGACAAGAATGCCTATTTTTGGCTAATCAAGCTAATTAAATACCATAGTCAAGGTACTTCATCACATTGGTGCAAACATTTCCATAAAAGTAATATAATTAATAATAATTTAAAAAGTTAAAGGTTTGAAATTTATATCAAAATCTTTGGCTGTGACAGATTTATGTCATGCAGTAGCAGCATATTGCACTAAAATGCATCTAAACCATACATACAGCACATAGCTTTGACTAATAAAATGTATCAACACCACGTTTTACATTAATGATAGGTTAGGCAAGCATTTGCTTGGTAGAATTTCAGGTTATATCTTGAAATTTCATTGCAGCACAGAATATAATTTCTTGGTTAATAACATCACAGTAGCCATTACAAATCAAACTAATTATCTGAATGGTTTTAAAATGGGATTTTTTGAAGCAAGTGTACTTGAATACACACAAACACATGCACAAAAATGCTTTTCTTCTCCCTCAGAGCAGTTAAAGAGGTGAAGTAATGTAGAAATGACACTGTAGCAGATGAGTTGCAGACATTTTACAGAATGGGCCCACTTGACATTCACAACCCCAACATCAGCTCTATATCACCACAGACACACACACACACACAAGTGCCTGCTGAATTGCTGTTCTTCACTTTAATCCATACTTCTCCATCTCTTTCTCCAACGCATCTAGTTGTACATCTCCCATTGTCTGTTTCATTTTAAATCAGTGCAACCCTGCATTTTGTTTCTTTACCGTATCGTCACTCATCTTCTCCCTCAAGTTGCCTCGTTCAGTAAACTCTCTCGCGCTCCAATACCCACAGCGACCATACAAGCTGTAAGCCTGTGGTAATAGCTGCAAATCTCATTTAGATTGAGTCACATTGAATTATGCATTCAGCGGAGGCAGAGCCATTGCCACATTCACGCAGGCGTGTCTGTCTGCTGAGGTGGATGGGGTGGTGGGGTTTGCTTGTCTGTCGGGAGGGAGGGTGTATGTGGAAATTCTTAGCTAACTCACTGTGTGTGTGTGTGTGTGTTTGTGTGTTTGTGTGTTGTGTGTGTGTGTGTGTGTGTGTGTGTGTGTGTGTGTGTGTGTGTGTGTGTGTAAATTATTGCATGTTTGTGCAGCTAACCTTCTCTAACTTTCCTTATCTCTAAATAGGTGAGTTCTCTCTGTGCCGTGTTAACAACGGAGGATGTCAGGACCTGTGTTTGCTGACCTCTGAGGGAAGGGTTAACTGCAGTTGCCGTGGCGACAGGAAGCTTTTGGAAGACAACACCTGCATAGGTAATACAAGACTCATAAAAAAATGAATGAATCATAAAAAACAAAATTTTGGCTTAAAAAAAGCTTTGGATGCAAGAGAGGTGATACCATATAAATATGTTATCTTTTGCACACTATTTTATTAAAATATTTTAATAAAATGTGTTTTTATCAAAAGACTGAGATCAGGCTTTAAATGGATTTGAATGAACACTGAAGATTTCCCATGCTGCATGCCTCGGGGGTAAGCGACTCTTCCTAAGTGAATTTTTCTGTCTTTGTCTCACAGCCCTCAACACTACATGTAACAACATTGATGAGTTTGAGTGTGGAAACGGAGATTGTGTTAACTACACCCTGACTTGTGATGGCATGGCCCACTGCAAGGACAAGTCTGATGAGAAACAGTCCTACTGTGGTTAGTGGAATCTTTCTCTCAGTCAAAACCATATTCTCATTGCTGACATTTGTAATTTGAGTCTGTATCATTTCCTGTCTGGTTCTCAGCCAACCGTGTGTGCAAGAAGGGTTACAGGCGGTGTGTGAACGGCCGCTGTGTGGGGCATAGCTCCTGGTGCAATGGGCAGGACGACTGTGGAGACAATTCCGATGAAGTCTTCTGTAACGGTGAGTCAAGTCTTCTGATTAAACAAGTTATTCCCGTCTGCAGTTATAGGACATTTTCACATTATATTCAACCTACACACAACGTCTGTTGTTTTTGTGTTTGTCAGCCACACTGTGCACAGCCGATCAGTTCCAGTGCAGAGACGGAGGCTGCATCTCCAACTCCAGCAAGTGTAACCAGAAAGTGGACTGCGAAGATGCCAGTGATGAGATGAACTGCAGTATGTTCGAATGCTCCAATTCATTCAAATTAACTAGCCAACACTTTCTCCCAGTCTACGGTATAAAGAAGGGCTGCTCTCTTTTTTTTAAGCTGCCACGGACTGCTCCAGTTACTTCCATCTGGGAGTGAAAGGAGTGGCATTTCAGAAGTGCGAGTTCACCACACTCTGCTACGCCCCTTCATGGCTGTGTGACGGAGCTAATGACTGTGGAGACTTCTCAGATGAAAGAAATTGCCCAGGTATTTTCTACACATATTTTCTCACAAGTAAATGTACATGCTGTATTTAAGGAAAAAGTCATATTACTTTTCCACAGTTGGAGTAGAACAAGAAGTCCAATTTAGATCATTCCAAATGGAACAAAAACAATGAATATTTTCATCCATTAAATTGTGGTTTGGGTGAACATTCTCCTAGAAAAAAGCATTGCTGTGTAAATTCAATTTTGTATTTCTCTCTTCATGCTGGCTTAACTCTTTAATGTTTTATTTTTTTGACTTGCCACTTTTCTATCACTCTGCCAGGGAGCGGGAAAACAAAGTGTCCAACGCCTTTCTTTGCCTGTCCAAGTGGACGCTGTATCCCAATGAGCTGGACTTGTGATAAGGAGAATGACTGTGAGAACGGCGCCGACGAGGCTCACTGTGGTAAGTTTA
Source organism: Perca flavescens (assembly GCF_004354835.1). Classification (NCBI taxonomy): domain Eukaryota; kingdom Metazoa; phylum Chordata; class Actinopteri; order Perciformes; family Percidae; genus Perca; species Perca flavescens. The sequence continues at coordinate 27,039,140 of NC_041334.1, read as the reverse complement.
AATACTAGAGCCCAAACAAGCTGAAGTGCAACAGACCGTTACTTTGTTTTGGCGCTTGTATTTTGCACTTCTTTAAACATTCTTTTTGGACTTCTAGATAAATTCTGCTCAGCCTCTCAGTTTGAGTGTGGGAACCACCGCTGCATTCCCAACCGCTGGGTGTGTGATGGAGCCGACGACTGTGGTGACAGCAGTGATGAGGACAGCAAGTGCAGTGAGTGTTTGGCACAAACCTTGAGTGAATACAAATACAAGAACCATTAGCGCTAACGTATATATGACCCAAGATATTTTTTTGACAGCAGTAGATTCTGTGGAAAAAAATTAACATGCATTACATTCTCAAACTTTGAGCAATCCTCTCATTTGTGGATGTAACAATACTAACTAGAGCTGTAATTCAGCTGGTGCAATATGGACTAAAACATGGGCATGTATGCAAAGAATTTAGGTTTTTGTAATAGCTTTAAACAATCATTTTTGTGTTATTATTAACAATAACTTAACAGTTCCTATTCTGCCTCTGAAACATTCTAAAAATATAATTATCTGATTATTTGCAGTATATTCACAAATCCTTAGGGCAAAGAAAGGCATCAAAATCCTCTTCAATGACCTCTTTTCCTCACAGAGTCCAAAACCTGCAGTCCAGAGGCGTTCCAGTGTCCTGGATCACATATGTGTATCCCTCATGGTTGGAAGTGTGACGGAGACAAAGACTGTCCTGACGGGGCTGATGAGAACGTCAAAGCTGGCTGTGGTGAGTGCAGGCTGGGGTTGGATTTCATCAAAATAAGAACATTTTAATAACCCAGTGAGACAAAGAAAGACATCCATCTGTACTGTATGGGTATATTTACCTCATTTACTCACCAAATATTTTTATGTCTCAGTGTTCAACAACACGTGCAGCGACAATGAGTTCATGTGCCAGAACCGCCAGTGTATCCCCAAGCACTTTGTGTGTGACCATGACAACGACTGCAGCGATGGCTCAGATGAGTCCCAGGAGTGTGGTGAGTGAAACCATGCCCTCTTATTCCTGACGGGGAGATGTAAAAAGCTCTCTCCTCCTCCTCGCTCTTAACAAGTTAAACTCCTTCACCCTTGTGCCGTTTCTCACTGCAGAATATCCGACATGTGGACCCAACGAGTTCCGCTGTGCCAACGGACGCTGCCTCATCCAGAGTTCATGGGAGTGTGATGGAGACTTTGATTGCCATGACCAGTCAGACGAAGCCCCCAAGAACCCACACTGCAATGGCCCAGGTTCGATCCACACAGCCACTCAAGGAGCACTTTACTTTTTTAAATTTTTATTTATCTAATTAGTGCATTAATTGACTAGCCTAGAAATCTAGACGCACCCTAGCGGCAGCAAATGTAATTTGCAGCCAGGGTCAGTCTAGCAACTCTCCATTGGCTTGCCAGCTGGAAAAACCAAACTCTGGTAGAGCCAATCACACACGTGTGGGACTCTGGAAGACTTGGAGTTAAGCTTTTCTTTGAGAAAAGAACAAAGAACGGCACTGAAGTCATTCTTAAAAAAGGAAGATGTGGTCAGAGTTTTGCCGACCGGATACGGCAAAAGTTTAATCTATCAACTAGCTCCGCTACCTTCTTCGTTGCTCTGCCTGGTTGTAGCGCTATCCTATGGCGTGCAGTGGTACTTTAAAAGACAACTGTTTATCCCGCCCCTCGTATTAAGCCCTGCCAATGGTGAGTTCCCAGACCCAACATCTTGATGTGGGTCTGGCTTGTCAGGCTATTAAATGAGTTTAACAACTGCTGGAATGGGATGTGAACGCTGAGTGGGAGATTCAATTTCATCTTTGATTTATTCCAGTAACTCTAATATTGCTTGATCTGTAACGCTAAATGATGTTGTGTTCACTGACAAAGTGTAATTCTTGTGTTAAAAATATTTTCAGTCTCGCCTATGTCTTCGTCTTGCTCAAATTACTGTTGCCATTTCACCAGCGGCATAAAGGTCTACAAGAAAACTCGGCTGCGGCTGGTTTAGACCTGCTTTTAAGAGGCGGAGAATTTCCCCCGCAGAATAGAGGCGCGCTCTTACTGACAGTCTTTGTAAATACCACGGAATATATAATTAGGTGCACTTTGCGCTTATCCTCCCACCTTTTTGGGTGCAACTCCCACTTTCCCCACGACCCTCCCACGAACGCATACTGGAAGCGCAACTTGTCTCTTCTCGCTCATGTGGCAGACAAGCTGCGATTTTACCCAAGTGCGCCCTGTTTGTAAATAGCCCGCATCGGTTACGTCCGTCTTTGTGACCAATTAGCGCCTGGAAACAGGCGCAAGCGGCTTGATAAATCTAGCCCTCTGTCTTCATTTGTTTCTCATTCCATTGCTTTCTTTCCTTCCACAGAGAAGAAATGCAACGACACCGCGTACGCCTGCAATAATGGAAACTGTGTTAATGAGACATTGCTCTGTGACCATAAGGACGACTGTGGCGACGGCGCCGATGAGCTGAACTGTTTTATCAACGAGTGCCTGAACAGCAAACTGAGCGGCTGCTCCCAACTCTGTGAAGACCTTAAAATAGGCTTCAAGGTAAGTGAACACCACGTAATGTTGACTTATCTCTCCGGCAATAGCATGGACTGTTTCTTTACCTGCTCTGTACTTTGCCCCGCTCACAGTGTAGATGCCACCCTGGCTTCCGTCTGAAAGATGATGGGAAGACGTGTGTCGACATAGATGAGTGCACAACCACCTATCCCTGCACGCAGCGTTGCATCAACACACACGGCAGCTTCCACTGTCTGTGTGTGGAGGGTTTCCAGCTTAGCCCTGAAAACCCCACCATATGCAAATCTACCTCCGGTAAGAAACATGACAAGATTAATTACATATTGGAACTGTAAGGTAAATCCACTCACGTATGATGTCTCTCTCCCTGCAGATGAAGAACCCTTCCTGATCTTTGCCAACCGCTACTATCTGAGGAAGCTTAATTTAGATGGCTCCAACTACACACTGCTCAAACAGGTGAGACTTGCAGATACAGTACATCCTTTTGAAGTGCTTAGATATCCTGCAAACAGGGGTTAATCGCGGGCCCAGACTGATGCAGCTCCTGTACTTTGACAGGGCTTGAACAATGCTGTAGCTCTGGATTTCGACTATCGCCAGCAGATGATTTATTGGACAGATGTGACCACCCAGGGCAGCATGATCCGACGCATGCACATCAACGGCAGCGATGTTCAGGTAAGTGTGGATAGCGGACAGTGAAATGTGCTGATAATACCTTTTTGGTCTTAACATAAAACCTGCATTTAAAATGATTGATTCATCCTCATTTGTATGCATGCATGTGCAGTGGAAACCCAGGACAAAGAATTCAATTCCTCATTGTGAGGCAGATTATATATACACAAAGAAGTATATACTGCTTGCTCATTTGTTAGGTCCTTCATCGCACATCACTCAGCAACCCAGATGGTCTGGCAGTCGACTGGGTGGGAGGAAACCTGTACTGGTGTGATAAGGGACGGGACACTATTGAGGTGTCGAAGCTGAACGGAGCATACCGGACAATTCTGGTCAACAGCGGCCTGAAGGAGCCACGTGCTGTGGCTGTGGACGTACGCTATGGGTAAGTGTGATCTGGGTAAAAAAAAAGTGTAGCAAAGATTTTAGTGAGCATGGAAGATGCACCAATCAGGGCCAGGGGGGGTGTTTAACTGCGTGTCAATCACTGCTCATGCATTCATTCTCCCTTGTGGGGGGAGGGGCTTAGGAGACCGTTTCGGGCTTTAGCAGAAAGGGGGGAGGGACTGAGAAGTTGTCGATGTTCAAATTTTTTGGCTAAGTCCTGGATCTTCACAACCCTACCTACAGCACCTTTAATCTGCCAACTCATTGTCAGTTACATACAATAAATATATATTAGACTGATTTGTAATTACTGCACTTTTGTGATTTTGCAAAGTCATTGTTAACAATCGAGACGATCTGGAACCTAATGGATGTTAAAGATCCTATGGCATGAAAATTTCACTTTATGAGGTTTTTTAACATTAATATGAGTTCCCCCAGCCTGCCTATGGTCTATGGCTAGAAATGGCGATAGGTGTAAACTGAGCCCTGGGTATCCTGCTCTACCTAGATAATGAAAGCTCAGATGGGCCGATCTGGAATCTTGCTCCTTATGAGGTCATGAGGAGCAAGATTACCTCCCCTTTCTCTGCTTTGCCCGCCCAGAGAATTTGGCCCACCCATGAGAGAGAGAGACATCATGGCTTTCAAACGAGCAAAGTGGCAGTTGGTCAAGGCCACACCCCCACTCTCCACCTTGCCCCCCCCCTCTCTTCCTCAACAGCTACAGACACAGAAATGGCACATACTAAGGAAAGCTCATTGTGGGACTGGCTCTAGTGGCTGTAATACTGCACCAAAGCTGAATTTCAGGAAAAAGACTTCAGATACAGTATTAGGGACCACTGAGGTCTATATAAAAGCATCCAAAGAGCACCATGTCATGGGACCTTTAAATTATGATTTGTTATGAGCAATTAACCAAACTAACACAGCACATCCCTGACAGGTACTTATACTGGTCAGACTGGGGTGACACCCCCCACATAGGAAGGATTGGGATGGATGGCTCCAACAGGCGTGCCATTGTGGAGGATAAGATCACCTGGCCAAATGGCCTCACGCTGGACTTCATTAATGACCGCATCTACTGGGCCGATGCTCGAGAGGACTACATCGCATTTGCCAGCCTGGATGGAACCAACAGACACACAGGTTACACACACACACACACCCACACCCACACACACACAAACTCATTTGGAGTGTCTCTGTGCATTTTTTCCAGTTGTTGTTACTAACTTACTTGTCTTTATGTCTGTGCTCCCCATAGTTCTTGTTCAGGATATCCCCCACATCTTTGCTATGACTCTGTTTGAGGAGTACATCTACTGGACAGACTGGGAAACAAAGTCCATCAACAGAGCTCATAAAACGCTGGGAGTCAACAAGACCGTACTGATCAGCACCTTACACAGGCCGATGGACGTCCACATTTACCACCCATACCGCCAGCCTGAAGGTAAAACCAAGACACTTGTCATTCACAACCACATGTAAATCTTCATCTATGTCCTGGACCCTGTCTAATAATTCTACATTTCCCTGTTCTATAGTGGCCGACCACCCATGCCAAATCAACAATGGAGGTTGCAGTAATCTGTGTCTGCTCTCACCTGGAGGGAGGGGCTACAAATGCGCTTGCCCCACTAACTTTTACCTAGCAGCTGATGGCAAACAGTGCTTGTCCAACTGCACTGCAAGTCAGGTGAGCTATCATGCGGCTATTGTTTTAGCCTATATTAAGACATTATTCATTTCGAAAAAATAAATACTTTTCTCTTCTGTCCCTTCAGTTTGTTTGCAAAAATGATAAGTGCATTCCATTTTGGTGGAAGTGTGACACTGAGGATGACTGCGGGGACCGCTCAGATGAGCCTGAAGGCTGCCGTGAGTGATGATTGTAGCCTGACTATAATAATCATGATAATATAGCATTGTTGCGGTGTGTTGTTTTGTTTGTTCTGGTTAATAATGTGCTGTGCTTTGTCACCGTAGCTGAGTTTAAGTGTAGACCGGGCCAGTTCCAGTGTGGTACAGGCATCTGCACCAACCCAGCCTACATCTGTGATGGGGACAATGACTGCCAAGACAACTCTGATGAGGCCAATTGCGGTACATGCACCTACTCAAACTTACAGAATTTAAATCTTTTTCTTAGGTGTACCCATAATAACCCATATCCTCCTTCGTTTGTTGTCTTTGTGTTCCCAGACATCCATGTGTGCCTGCCAAGTCAGTTTAAGTGTACCCACCCCAGTCGTTGCATCCCTGGCATCTTCCGTTGCAATGGACAGGACAACTGTGGAGAGGGAGAGGATGAGAAAGACTGTCGTGAGTCCCTTCTAGTTTTCCTGAGGGAGTTTCCCGTTATTTTTCAGAATTACTCTGCTAGTGGCAGTGCCTCGGGGTGGTGATCTTGGTACAGTATGTCTGTTTGTCTGTCGTTGGTCCAGAGCAAGATATCTCTACAACTTTAAGCGTGACAAAAAATGTTCCCCACCGAATGAACCCTACTGTTTATAGTGAACCCTTTGACCTTTCCTCTATCTCCCCGTAAGCCACAATTTCCACGTATACTGATCTCAAAAACTAATGAGCAAATAGGAAATTGTTCATCATTGCTAAGCCCCCCCTCAGGCTCAAGATGATCTCTGTCCATTTTGACCTTTCCTTTAGCAATACCCTTAGGCCATTTGACATTTGCTGAGCACGTTCATCCTCCACAGAGGGAGAGCACATAAACTGTTCTGCCGTGCCAATCTTGTGGTCAAAATTTATCTTTTAGCATCTTTAACTGCAAGGGTGCAATAATAAAAAGCAAAATCACCATTTCATGACGTAAATGCATATTGCAGTCTCTAGGGGCCACTAGCAGGACTTTAAGTCCTCAAAAGCGTTTTAGTCATTTTAATTTGTGAATTTTTTTAGATGGATTTTCTGTATTCATTGGAGTATCTGTCTGTCTCTTGTGCAGCGGAAGTGACATGTGCCCCCAACCAGTTCCAGTGTGCCATCACCAAGCGCTGTATCCCACGGGTGTGGGTGTGTGACAGGGACAATGACTGTGTGGATGGATCTGACGAGCCTGCCAACTGCAGTAAGAGGCAGCTTATTATAACTGTACAAAACAGAGTTTAAATCTTTTTCTTAGGTGTACCCATAATAACCCATATGCTGCTTTGTTTGTTGTCTTTCTGTTCCCAATGAATGAGCCTGTATTCCCATGTCTGGTGTCGGTGCGCCTAATCCATTAAATCCTCTCTATTGCAGCTCAAATGACATGTGGTGTGGATGAGTTCCGCTGTAAGGACTCGGGGCGCTGCATCCCGGCACGCTGGAAGTGTGACGGAGAGGATGACTGTGGAGACGCTTCAGATGAACCCAAGGAAGAGTGCGGTAAGGACAGAGTGGTAGATGAAGAAAGAAAGAAAAGGAAGTCGGTAATGGGGCCACGCCCGTACTTATCGTGTCTGTTTGGTGCTCAGATGAGCGGACATGTGAGCCGTACCAGTTCCGCTGTAAGAACAACCGCTGCGTGCCTGGCCGCTGGCAATGTGACTACGACAATGACTGTGGGGACAACTCTGATGAAGACAAGTGTGGTAGGTTCCCCTCTATTACTCTTACTTTGCTGCTCACTCACACAGCCACAACCACATATCATTGTCTGTATGAAAGCAATCATTTATAATATCACATGAGCTCCACTGTAAGCAAAACTTTTCAGATGCAGCAGGTTACAGGGGTAAGCAATGTATCACCTTTCACTGTGTGTTTGTCTGTTATATTTACTCAACTACACGCATGGTTGAGACTTGTTTTTTGCGTTACTTAGTTCTGTGGCCATTTGCACATCTCACATCATTTCATGTCTATTTTGCATTTCACACTGGCCTGTTGATGTGAGGCAGAGGTAGGTGTTTGCACAGTTTCAGCTCAACCATTCACAACCTCCGCTACCCAGTCCTTTGTGTGCCCCTCAGCTTCTCTTTTGTTCTGTGAGCCTTTTCAATCCCACTAGTTCCTCCAGCTCCTCTACTTCGTATAGTACAAAATGTTGCATCATCCCCACCTCTGTGCCCCATGAGTTAATCCCGTAATATGAATAATCAGCCTTATTTTATTCATGTACATGTGGCTCTCAACAGAGCATCTCTTTTTGCAGTCTGCTCTATTCCCACCTTTTTTCTTCTCTTTCCCCTTCCCTTGCGCCTCTCCTTGCTCCTCTCCTCTACTCCTGCTCAATCATCCTCTCTCACCCTTCTAAGTTGTCTTCTCTCGGTCCTCAGTGCCTCGCCAGTGTTCGGAGAGCGAGTTTTCCTGCACAAATGGCCGCTGCATTGCGGGGCGCTGGAAGTGCGATGGGGACCACGATTGTGCCGATGGTTCAGATGAGGTATTGCTCGATCCCCATCTGCTTCCTCATTGACATGCTGCTTTGGAATTTAACACACTAGAGGCACTAATGAAAATGACTCTTTGTTTTGTTCCAGAATGGCTGCGATGTGAAGTGTGACAGTGATCAGTTCCAGTGCAAAAACGGCCACTGCATCGCCATCCGCTGGCGCTGCGATGCTGATGTTGACTGTTTGGATGGCAGCGATGAGGAGAAATGTGACAGTGGTGGTAAGGAACACACTCTTATTTTCCCCCCGGATACTTGTGTATCAGCAGCGGGTGTTATGCATCATTCATTCCTCTTCTCTCGCCGCCGTGTTTCAGTGGGTAGACATTGCCCCCTGGATGAGTTCCAGTGCAACAACAGTCTTTGTAAACCCCTGGGCTGGAAGTGTGACGGCGAGGACGACTGTGGAGACAACTCAGATGAGAATCCAGAAGAGTGTGGTAAGAGTCACTGTGTTTCGACACTATTCCCAAGGACCACTTGATACCTTGCTTAAATACAGTCTACTCTCTTTCGTAACGTGTCTCTCCTTCTGTCCCTAGTTAAATTCCAGTGCCCGCCCACAAGGCAGTTTCGCTGTCATAATGATCGTGTATGTCTGCCTTTATCAAAACGCTGTGATACTGTCAACAACTGTGGGGACAACAGCGATGAAGTCAACTGCCGTGAGTTTGTTTACTCTCGTTTGTTCTATCTATTTAATCATTTCTTACTAGCTCACTGTACAAGTTACATTCACAATTCGAGAGCGCATTTAGTTTAGGACTTTAAAAGAACACGCCGACTTATTGGGAATTTAGCTTATTCACCGTAACCCCCAGAGTAAGACAAGTCGATACATACCCTTCTCATCTCCGTGTGTGCTGTAATGCTGCCTGACGGCTCCAGCATTAGCTTAGCCCTGCACAGATCCTGCAGGTAACTGGTTCCAGTAATCCTACTGCTCCAAATTGTGACAAAAGTGACAAAATAACGCCAACATGTTCCTATTTAAATGTTGTGATTTGTAGAAGTCACAAGTGTACAAAAACAACGTAACATGAGACACAGCCATCTTTAACAGTAAACAAACCGGGAACTATATTCTTCCGCCTGAGAATATAGTTCCCGGTTTGTTTACAGTTAGAAGACGGCTGTGTCTCATGTTACGTTGTTTTTGTACACGCCTGTGACTCTATAAATCACAACATGTAAATAGGAACATGTTGGCATTATTTTGTCACTTATTCGGAGCAGTAGGATTACTGGAACCATTCACCTGCATGTTCTGTGCTGGCCTGATGCCGCTGGAGCCGTCAGACAGGATTACAACACGCACAGAGATGAGAAGGATATGTATCGACTTGTCTAACTCTGGGGGTTACAGTGAATAAGCTAAATTCCCAATAAGTCGGCATGTTCCTTTAAATGGTGGCTTGGGATGACTCTCTGTGAACCCTGTACTCCTCCAGAATTGCCTCCTCCCACACCAGTATGTCAAAAAGATGAGTTCCAGTGCTCTAATGGCCGCTGCATCAGCTCTGTCCTGCGCTGCAACTACTTCAATGACTGCGAGGACCATGGTTCTGATGAAATCAACTGCAATAAGAAAGGTGTGTTGTGTTAGTATAGATGTCTTAGTGGCGGTGTAAATTGTGTTTGATTGTCGGTGTGAATGCATGCGACCTGTTCCTGTGCTTTCAGACACGGTGCTGAATGACTGCCGCAGTAACCGGACAGTTTGCGGAGACGGAGACGAAGCTCATTGTGTGGTGAATGGCACCGACTCTTTCTGCTCCTGCAAACCCGGCTTCAAGTCCAATGGACGTAACAGATGTGAAGGTACATTTCTTTCTCTGCCCTTGCTCCATTTTGCACTGCTCATCTGCTTTTGAGGACTTAGAACTACTGTATGCGTAATGTGTATCATGTGGCCTCACAGATAAGAACGAGTGTAAGCAGTTTGGTGTGTGTTCCCACATCTGCAACAACACCAAGGGCTCCCACAAGTGCAGCTGCCACAAGTACTTCACCAGAATCAATGATACCTGCAAAGCTGATGGTGAGTACTTCCATGCTTATGCAAGCGTATGTTTCTCTATGTATGTACTCTGTGTACTCTGTATTTTGCTTAACTGGCTTCCATTTTCTCACATCTCTCCTCTACTACAATGATCTGTTTGTTCTTTTCCTTGCCTGACATGATTTCCTGTGAATCCCCAGCTCCGCGACAAGTGCTCTACATCGCTGACGACAGTGAGATCCGCAGCCTGGACCCTTCCATGCCAAACTGGCGCTATGAGCAGGTCTTCCAGGGCGATGCCAACGTGCGCATTGATGCCATGGACCTGCATGTCAAGGCAAACCGCATTTACTGGACAAACTGGCACACAGGACGGATTTCTTCCTATGATTTGCCTTCTTCCTCCTCCTCCCCAAATAGCAACCGCAACCGACGCCAAAGTGAGTCGAGGGTCACAAACGTGGAGGTAAGTGGTATATATGTGCTTGTACTTATGCATGCATATGACGTAAACACAAACAAGACAGGTGTGTGTCCAATTTTGAAGGGGTCTTAGTGCTGTTTCTCTGTCTCTTTGTTTAGATCCCTGATCTGAAGATGCCCCGTGGCATTGCTGTGGACTGGGTGGCAGGGAACCTTTACTGGACTGACTCTGGTAGAGACGTCATCGAGGTGGCCCAGATAAGTGGAGGGCACCACCGCAAAACCCTCATCTCCGGCATGATCGATGAGCCTTATGCCATTGTAGTCGACCCCCAAAGAGGGTGAGCGGGTCTTGTGAGACCGGGGGAAAATTAGCTACTTGAAAAAAAAAACAAGAACAAGAATGCAAATGGTAAATTGATTTTGAGAACAGCAGTGATAAATGGAGCTTTTACATTTTTTCTTCATTAGGAAAATGTACTGGGCAGACTGGGGGAACCATCCCAAGATTGAAACAGCTGCTATGGACGGAACCATGAGAGAGACCCTTGTGGAGGAAAACATTCAGTGGCCAACTGGTAAAACATGCAGACACATACATTACATAAGTACTTCTCCTTACAGGGTTACAACAAGGTTCATTTTTTTTGTCATGTTACAACACACAGTTGCACAATGACATTTTAATTGTAGCCCCTTTGCACTAGATACACAAAGGTTGTATATACAAATATTTTATATTTAATCAAATGAAATAAAATAAAACAATATATACAGTTACTTATATACAAATCTTTATATACATATATACCTAGAGAGACTTTGGTTTATGGTAGGAATGAGGGTAGTGGTGAAGTGTGGAGGATGAGGATGAATCATCTGTTTTATACTAAACACAAAGTATAAGTCTTTAATCTTCCTACCTTTTCTATCTCTCTCTCTCTCTCTCTCTCTCTCTCTCTCTCTCTCTCTCTCTCTCCATATAGGTTTAGCAGTGGACTACTTCAACGAGCGTCTGTTCTGGGCCGATGCTAAACTCTCTGTGATCTGCAGTGTGAGGCTGAATGGCAGTGATGTGGTTGTGGCTGTAAACAGCATTAAGAACAGTTGAGTGGCACACACTGTTATTCATACATGTTGTTGTCCATTCTAATGTTCAGTCTCTTTATTAGTCAGGCAATGTTCAATGGGGGTGGACAAGACAAAAATGTGTATTTTAGCATGTATAGTGTGAAGCTTCCATAACACGCCTCTGTTTCTACACAGAGCTCAATCACCCCTTCGGCATCGATGTCTTTGAGGACTACATCTATGGCGTCACCTACATGAACAACTACGTTTTCCGAGTGAATAAGTTTGGCAAAGGCCCAATTGAGAACCTTACAACTGGAATGAACCACGCCACAGATATAGCATTGTATCACCGCTACAAGCAACCTGAGAGTGAGTAGAAAACAGACACATCTCTCAACAGCAGCTCACTGAAATAAAGCCAGTGAAGGAGAGAGGACTAAAGCAGGTATTTTTTTTCCTATTTTTTTAATACTGGTTCTCTCTCTGTCTTTGTCAGTGACTAATCCCTGCGACAGGAAGAAATGTGAATGGCTGTGTTTGCTGAGCCCCAGCGGACCAGTCTGCATCTGTCCCAATGGGCGCACTCTGGACAATGGCACATGTGTGGAGCTGCCCACTCCCACACTCTCTCCTATCTGTGAGTAAACACACACTTCCACATACAGAACACACACATGCATAGGCAGAACTCATTCTGAATGACAGAAAAACGTTTTCATCTGCAGCTCCTCCCAGTGGTCCCTGCTTGGTCCAGTGTATGAACGGTGGCAGCTGTTTCCTAAATGCCCACAAGCAGCCCAAGTGTCGCTGCCAGCCTAATTATGGAGGAGATCGATGTGAGATTGACCAGTGCAGGGACTATTGCAAGAATGGAGGCACATGCACACCTTCCCCTACAGGTAAGATATGGACATTGCAAGCTGTTTTTTTGGCATGTGTTATTTATTTTTAGCTTGTCCAGTATAAGTTAATATGGGTTAAATGCAACGTTTAAATAACACTATACAGGCTAAAATAAGGCTTTTCAGAACACATTTACGTTTCTGTTGGCCCAGTAATATGATACATTCTTTCTCTCTCATCATCCCCTGTTAAGCCTTCTGACTATTTATTCCTTCATATGTCTTTCGTTCCACAGGTTCTCCTACCTGTCGATGCCTGACAGGCTTTACAGGGCCAAACTGTAACCTGCACACATGTAAAAATTACTGCAAAAATGGAGGCAACTGTACCGTCAGCACTGGAAATCAGCCCACCTGCAGCTGCCCTCCTGACTTCCTGGGCGACCAGTGCCAGTACAGTAAGTGTTGTTCCCTCTAGCTGCAAGCTTAAAAATGCTCAAACACTTTTGTTGCAGTCGTAGAGTATCTCTAATAGATTATGATAGATTATGATGTGGTTGGTAAGCAGTGCACTTACGTGTGTGTGTGTGTGTGTGTGTGTGTGTGTGTGTGTGTGTGTGTGTGTGTGTGTGTGTGTGTGTGTGTGTGTGTGTGCATGCGAGCAGGAAGCTGCGAAGGACACTGCCTGAACAAAGGTACATGTCTACAGAGTGAAAATGGCTCCAAACTGTGCCGCTGTCTGCCCCAGTACAGTGGCAGCACATGCGAGATTGATAAGTGTCACTATTGTCGCGACGGCGAGTGTATCCCCAGCGATGGCTTCACGTCTACAGGGGACTTCACCTGCCGGTAAGACTCATAATTTACTCAAACACACACAAACACACTTACACATGCAAAGTTCGTCTAGTCTTTGTCATTGCTACTCACAAATTTTTTTTCTGTCTTCTACAGCTGCACAAATGGAAGAGTCCAGCCCAGCTGTTACACATGTGATACAAATGAGTACTGTGCAAATGGCCAGTGCTCTATAAACTCCATCAGCCGCCTTCCAGAGTGCAGGTGAGGAGCAGTGTTTTCATCCATAATTGTTATCATTTGAGTCTGAATATCGCCAATGTATCTTTGCATACACGCTTATCTCTATTTCCTCTCTTTGTGTGTGTGTGTGTGTGTGTCTGTGTGTGTCTGTGTTTGTGGGTGCGCAGATGTTCACCTGGTTGGGCGGGGCATCGCTGCGAGTCCGTAGCCAACAGTGACGGTGCCTCTGGTTCCGGCGGACGTAAGTCAACACTTCTACCACGACATCAATAATAGAAGTTCATTGAATGGAATACATTTCTCTACGCCCCATACTTATGTTTGTACATGTTTGTGTACGTAGGCACAGCCTCCATAGTGATCCCTGTGCTGCTGCTGTTGCTGCTGGTGCTGCTGGCTGCAGGAGCGTTGTTCTGGTATAGAAGAAGGATGAGGGGGTGAGTCACACTTTATATAGCACACATTTTTAACAAGAGTTAGTTGAGACCTCTTTTTGCCTTTGTATTCCCTTTCCCTTCCTTCTTTCCTTTCTTCCGTCTGCACTTTTCCTCTCCTCACTGTAATGACATCTCTTTTGCTCCTCAGGTCTAGCCGGCTCGGCAAAACCGGCTCCAGACGCTTGCGGTAACGGTTGCCAGGGTTACGCTTTCCTTCCATACCCTCATTTAATTCTGTATCCTGACGCTCTCTCTTTCTCGGTCACTCCCTTGTCCATAAGTCTTGGATGCTGTGCAGTGTTTGGTCCTGTGGTGAATGTCGCGCCATTCTTAGATGTTCATGAGAGCTGTAGCTCATCCTGCTCCTACAGGATCTTTCCTGTCTAAACACCCTCTTCAGAGCAGCTCCAGATCTATTGAAAAGATGTATTGAATAGATCTGTCGGTGCTGTAGATCCGTCATACTGCTGTCCATCATATTGTGCCATATTGTACTTACTGTACTGTGCTGTGGTTTGTATTGTGGTAGTGTCTCTCGTAGTGAGAGATGGACAGTGTGACGGCATTCTTCCAAGCTCAGACTGGAAAATGCAATGTGGGAAATCCAGCATTTACTTAAAAGGTAGAAAGGCAATGCAGACATTCATAGCATATTTTGGATTCATTGTGGTCTTAAAAGATAGTCTGTGGGGCGCCCTAGTAGCTCACCGAGTTGAGTGCATAGTAGAGTCCTTACCGCAGCGGCTCGGGTTCGAGTCCGGCCCGGGGTCCTATGCTGCAGGTCTTCCCTTCTCTCTCCCCTTTTCTTTCAGTCACTATCTAAATAAAAAAAATAAAAATAAAAAAAAGTAGGTCTGTAGGTCCTCTGTGTCTGGATCTGTCATGGGCTACATGAATGCTGGGTTTGTGTTGGTGCCTGTGCTGTGGCTTGGTTCTCTCAGCCTGGATGGTGGTGAGAGACACGTAATGCCTCTTCCCTTCATAATGTGGCTGTGTCTCCCGCTTTTACTGTTAAGGCTCTTATAACTATAATAAGACACACAAAGATATGACGGTGCCCTTAATATTTTGTGTAGGGCCAAGGGTTTCCAGCACCAAAGGATGACCAACGGGGCCATGAATGTTGAGATTGGAAACCCTGCCTACAAGATCTACGAGGGCGAGCCGGATGACGACGCCGGGGAGCTGCTAGATGTAGACTTCACTCTGGACCCAGACAAGGTAGAGACAAATCCCAGGCTTGCATATACATACACAGATGTTGTAGCCGCTGCACATATAAATAATATCTAATGGATGATTGTTGGCCCATTCCAGCCCACCAACTTCACAAACCCAGTATATGCCACTCTTTACATGGGAGCACACAACAGCCGCAACTCGCTGGCCAGCACAGATGAGAAGAAGGAGTTGCTATCACGTGGAGATGAAGAGCCCCTTGTGGACCCCCTGACATAAACTGTCCATTGGCCTGGATCACGCTATTCCAAACACACCCCTCTTCTTGCCTTTTAAAGAAAAACGAAACAAAAAAATGGATAAAAAGTGTGAGAGAAAATTGATAAAAAGTGTGAACACTGTATAAAATGTACAAAAATGAAGGACTACTTTTGTATGTGATTGCAGTATTATATTTTGTTCTTTTGAGATTCCTCTGGTCAAAAATGAATAACATTTTCTATGAGAGATTTTTAATTTACACTTTGTCCCTTACCCTTTACCTAAATAGCCACTACCTCTGTGCAAAATGAAATGGAAACAAGAAAATCAGAAGAAAAGATGCTATCATTGGAGCAATTTTAATTTTTTATTTTTGTATGAATTGTATAGAAAAGAAAAAACAGTGTTCCATTTCACCAGTGCCAACTGTTTGTTGTTTGTGTTGACTTTGAGTGGGAAAGGCAAAACTCAAAGTTTTCTAAATCGGTACATATTTTGTCTTGCTGGAGTTTCTTAGCAAGATTGTGTGAGACAGATTTGTGATCGCACCGTTTGTGTATAGCACATGTAAAATGTCAATACCAGATGGCAACTACAGTATTTCCACATAATTTCTTCTCAGAGAACAATGTTCATGAAATGATTGTGTTGTCTTCCTTGCACAGAATTCATATTTTATGGTATAGTGTATATTGTAGGCTTTCTACCGTAAGATGTAAAACAGGTATGTTTGTTTATCACATTGTATGACAGTTGGAGCTCATGATTTGCTGAAGTGAGAGGATGAGAGGCGTTTTTTTGGTGTGCGATTATGAAGTTGGGAAAGTGAGGAAGATGCTCGTGGGTGAAACATTCCAGGCAGGGTGGTGGGTGGAGATTACAGATGTGAAGATGGTAAGGGTAAATGCCCTCATGGGTGGGCAGTTGGTTGGGTGAACATGTCCAGGCCACAGCTGACTAATAACAGGAGGGCCATAGCAAATATACAAGACTTTGATGGATAGTGTCATGCCTGCACCATTTAGTTGTCTGTCACAAGGGTCTTGATTCAGAAGGAAAGGGAGGATGCAATTATGGTAAAATCGAAGAAGAAGAAAAAAAAGAGGGTTTGTCTTTTATTTCTCCAGTTCATTTTTTTTTTAAAGACCAGATAACATACATCTGGCTTTTAAGTAGATTTTTATTTCTACCTTTTAGAGGATCAAAGTCTGTATGTTCACAGTTTTGTAATGACTCAGTCTTAAGTGCATTATGTTCATTTGGTCTTTAGCATTTCTCTGCTCTAATCTCTCACTCTCCTCTGTGCCATGCTGCTGCTAATGCTACCACTCTGGTTGCTCTGACACGTCTTTACGCTCAGCCTCTGTCCCAAAATGCTGCTTTCTGTCAGAAATGTGTCAGCCATATCTTAATGCATGTGAAAAGTAACACCAATCTTTAATGTAACTACAATAACAAGTTGTTTTTTTTGTTGCTTACCTGTCAACAAGTGTTATTTTATGCTGTTGTATATGTTTTGTCTTTAATGGAGAGAGAAGTACAATCATTTGACCTAAAGAACATTTTTGCAAAATCATACATGCATTTTCAGAATTGTTTTTTGATTAGTCCTTTTTTATGAAAAATGACACATAGCTTTTATAGTACACAATGCATGGAGGCACAGACTTTCTTCTGGAAAGAGAATAATGTTTAATTTTTGCTGGAGTACTTTACAAACTAAATAACAGATATTGTTATAAATAAAAATTTTAAAGAATTGTACAGAAAACAAACTACTGTGTTTTCTTTCTCACAATATATGCTGATAAAGTGAAGAATACTGTGTAGAGTCAGTGTGGATTGGTTTAATCATTTATTAGGCAAACGGTAAATCAGATTACATTTTAAATTGAAAAACTACCAATTAAACAAATTGAGGAAATACTTCAGTTATCCTTAATATGTGAAGCTAATATATGTTCCTAAACTATAAACTCAAAGTAACCCTGACTGATACCATGAACAATTACAAGAAAGAATTATGGTATATAATACAACAGTGTGCACATTCCAGTAATTGCTTGTTTTACATAATCATTTTAGTTTTTTTTTTTGTTGTTAATACAACTCCCCTCAGCCACTTTGTATCAAAGTCTTCACTCGATGTAAGGGGTAATACATACATACATACATACATACATACATACATACATACATACATACATACATACACACACACACTACCGGTCAAAAGTTTGGGGTCACAAATTTCCATTCCACTCCATTACAGAATACCAGCTGATCTGAGTGGGTGGCTGATCTTTAATGCAATATCTGCCCATTATCAGCAACCATTCATCCATGTTCCAAAGACACATTCTAATCTGACATCATTTTAAAAGGCTAACTGAGAAAACATTGGAGAACCCTTTTGCAATATCTACTCTCATCCCCTTTTGAACATAAAAAGGAAAAAAAAATGCCTTGTATTTAAATTTTCAAATTTTGTATTTTTAAAACAAAAATCAAACAACCATTCCTTTTTTGTTTTTGAATACCTGTTTATGAAAGGAACACTGAATGAACAAAAGATACACTGACCATGATGCCTCATAAGTAGCAAGGCCAAGTGTGTTGGAAACACAGGGGCTATTTGCTTTTAACATTATTTAGAAAAATGCACCATGGGAGCACAATATTAACTAAAATAATTGCATTTCTTAAACCTGCCCCAGAACTGTTGCTGGCTTTAGTATGCAGCATTGGTTAGCTGTGGACACTTTTGTCAATTAGTACTTAAGTTTACAAATGATAACCGTTTTTAACAGTCCTATTCCTACTGAAGACACTGTCACAGATCTTCTTTGTAGCGTCTATTATTTTTTCCGCATTACTCACAAAGCTCATGAACACAACGAACTTGGAGTATCCTTCAAAGTTATACTTAATAGGTAAAGATAATACACGTTGCTAAACCATAAACTCTTAAGCTGTAAATGCTGATCATTTACAGCTGCACCTCAAAGTAACCCTTACTGATGAGAGACAGTATACAATACAGCAGTATGTATATTCCAGTAATTGCTTGTTTTACATAATCATAAACATTTTTTTGTGATAAAACAACTCTCCTCAGCCACTTTGTATCAAAGTCTTCACTCGATGCCTTTAGCCTTCAGCTCCTCCCTGACTCTGCTCAGGTAGCCATGGTCAGGATACCCAAAACTGTGGAAATAAATAAATAAATATATATATACATATATATATATATATATATATATATATATATATATATATATATATATATATATATATACATATATATATATATATATATATATATATATATATATATATATACACACACATACATATACATATATATATATATATATATATATATATATATATATATATATATATATATATATATATACATATACACACACACTACTTAGTCCCTCCAGAAAAACACGATTATGCAATCGCATAATTCAACGCATAATCAGCCAAAGTCCGCATATTTATGCGGGGGAGCATTTTTTCAAATACGCCGCACTTTCGCCAATAAATTGCAGATTTCCGCGCAAAATATGCAGGACTTGCATGATTTCATAATCCCCGCATTTTTGTTGCAAAAAAGTCACATAATATATCTTAGCAGAAAGTTGAAAAATCTTGCGTTTACTTCACACAAGAGCAGCCATTTTCCCAAATTTCCCATGTTCCAAAGGCACATTCTAATCTGATATCATTTTAAAAGGCTAACTGAGAAAACATTGGAGAACCCTTTTGCAATTATGTAAGCACATAATGTAAACTGAAAACTGCTGCCCTGGTTAAAAAAAACAATGCAACTGATCTCAGCTGTTATTCTGTCTGTAATGGAGTGGAATGGAAATTTTTAAGTGACCCTAAACTTTTGACCGGTAGTGTATATAAAAGAGATTTGGCTACTGTACCACTCTGGTCCTCCTGTCATGCTGGTCTTGTGGTGAATGTCGTTCCAGGTGACCTGGTTGTCCATCCCAGACGTTCTGGACGTTCCAACAGTGAAAATGAGCTTCTGGTCAAACGCTTTCTTCAACAGGAGCAGCACTTCTCTGCCCTCTTTATTGTCTGGCAGATATGCTGTTCTTTTTATACCATAATAGTACTTTCCAGGATGTGGATGCTTTTCCTCCAAAAAGATAATGAAACATATATTAGAACTGACAGTCATGTCAGAAATTAACTCACAAGTTCTACAATTCACACGTCTGAAAATATTGAACTCAAGGCATTTACCGTCTGTTGTCCACGTGAAATGTCATAGTTGATGACTATAGTGTTGCAGCTTGAGAATCCAGGGAGGGATGTGGAATATGACTTCCATGTCATGTATCCATCTGGCTGGTCTCCCTCCATCATACCAAAGACATCTCTGCATACAGGACAGATGGGTCCCATGGCTTTCTTTGACTGGGCCAGGCATTCCTCACAAAACTCATGTTTACACTTAAGCTGTTTCTTTTTGGTAAATGTCTCCATGCATATAAGACATTTTTTGTCATCTGCTGTTGCTCCCCGCCCCTGTTGGTGCTTCGGTGTCTCCTGATTGTCCATTCAACACAGGTCCACCGGAGGCGCCCTCTGACAGCGAGCCAGTGAACCCAGCGGCGCCACGGTGTTGTGTGAAGCTCATGGGTGATGCGGCACTCTTTTGGAACTGATGGCTCATCATTGACGCGTTTCCTCCATATTTTTGGTAGCGTACTTTGACTTTGCCGGGACTGATGCCTGATTCTTTAAAGTCCAAGCCAAACTTAGTTTTGATCTTAGTTACTTGCTCATTGGAGGAAGTAGTCATCAGCTTCCAGGAGCTCTCCTCCATGGTTAATATTAATATTTACGGTCTATGCTTTGGAACCCTACTCTGATAATGCTTGAGCTGACTTTTATTTCAAAATGTCACATTTATTTACAGTATTTCCCTCTCCCTTCCTCCCTCCGACTCTCCATCTCTTAGTACCGGCATTATGCAACATAACCCCACACAAATTGCAACAGAAACTCTTTCAACTGATCTAGTCCCTCAAAAGTCTCCTTTATAACATGTAAGAAGTCCTAAGAAATCCAAGTGGTGTAACATAATGAAAAATATTGAAATCAGTAATGCCAGTTTCCCATTGCAGCCTATGTTAAAGAGACACTACAGGTGAATAGGGAAATATTTTAACTAACAGATATCTCCATTAAACTTCCCCAATTGATTATTTACATTAAGACAATAATCTCTTGTATTACAAGTATTTTGAACGTGTATGTTTAATTATGTAAATGACTGAGGCATTGTCTTTAAAGATGTGCTAATTTGCATAAATAATGGTGTGTCAGTATTTTTCAACTTGCACTCGAACTTATGTTATAGAGGAGACTTTTATGAGTAATAATCATTTGTCAGATTTTCTGTTGCAATTTGTGGGAGATTCACTCCTTTTTTTCTCACAAATGAATAAATTTTGCAATTTATGGCGAACACAATCTTTGACACGTTACATCGCATATCCTTACTGTAGACTGATCATACATACAGGATTTATAACATGAAATATGGAAATATGAGAAGCAGGCCATCTAGGACTTACCTTCGATCAAAAGTGAAACTCATTTTATAAGTTTGACTGACACCGAGCAGGCCAATCAGAGGGTCGAACCCGCCCAATTATCATAAAAGTTGCCTATTGTTTGCTTTGTATTGGAGAAGGGGTTTAATCCCTACATGCATGTTAAATACTTATGATATTGTGCCACATTGTTTGTACTGAGGGAACTTTGTACTGTGGTAGCAAGGCTTCCCAGTTTCTGTCCTTAAGCTGTCCCAAAATGCTTCTTTTAGAAATGTGTCATTCATATATTCGCGCAAGTAGTAACAATCTTGAATGCAATTACAATAACACTTTTTATTTTGCTTACTTCACATTTTTAGAATTGTTATTTGATTAGTCCTTGTTTCCTTTAATGAAAAAGTACACATAGGCCTACAGTAGCTTTTATAGTACACAATGCATGAAGGCTCAGACCTTCTGGGAAGAGAATAATATCTAATGTCTGCTGGAGTACTTTACAAACTAAATAACAGAAATGTTAATATACAATTTTAACATTATACATATACAATTATACAGGAAACAAGCCAATGGGCTGTTAGTTGTGTTTTTTGTTTTACATGTCCTGATATAGGTAAGAATATTATGAGTCAGTGTGATTTGGATTAATCATTTATTGGGAAACAGTAAATTAGATCCAGTAGATTATGTGTACTGTAGACAAATATGACTCTTATACTATTATATTTTTGAGAAACTTTATCAATCAACAAACAAAATTGATGAAATCCTTCAAAGTTATGCTTAATAGGTAAAGATAATACACGTTGCTAAACCATAAACTCTTAAGCTGTAAATGCTGATCATTCCACCTCAAAGTAACCCTTACTGATGAGAGACAGTATACAATACAGCAGTATGTATATTCCACTAATTGCTTGTTTTACATAATCATAAATTTTTTTTTGTGATAATACAACTCTCCTCAGCCACTTTGTATCAAAGTCTTCACTCGATTCCTTTAGCCTTCAGCTCCTCCTTGACTCTGCTCAGGTAGCCAGGGTCAGGATACCCAAAACTGTGGAAACAGTAAGAGAGTATGTACAAGTGTTAATATATGGCATTTCAGTAGACTTGACATTATATATAAATAAATAAATAAATAAATAAATAAAAAAAAGAGATTTGGCTACTGTACCACTCTGGTCCTCCTGTCATGCTGGTCTTGTGGTGAATGTCGTTCCAGGTGACCTGGTTGTCCATCCCAGACGTTCTGGACGTTCCAACAGTGAAAATGAGCTTCTGGTCAAACGCTTTCTTCAACAGGAGCAGCACTTCTCTGCCCTCTTTATTGTCTGGCAGATATGCTGTTCTGCTAATACCATAATAGTACTTTCCAGGATTTGGATGCTTTTCCTGCAAAAAGATAATGAAACATATATAAGAACTGACAGTCCTCTAACTCACAAGTTCTACAATTGACACATCTAAAAATATTGAACTCAAGGCATTTACCGTCTGTTGTCCACCTGAAATGTCATAGTTGATGACTATAGTGTTGCAGCCTGAGAATCCAGGGAGGGATGAGGAATATGACTTCCATGTCATGTATCCATCTGGCTGGTCTCCCTCCATCATACCAAAGACATCTCTGCATACAGGACAGATGGGTCCCATGGCTTTCTTTGACTGGGCCAGGCATTCCTCACAAAACTCATGTTTACACTTGAGCTGTTTCTTTTTGGTAAATGTTTCCATGCATATAGGACATTTTTCGTCTTTGTCATCTCCTGATGTTGCTCCCCCCCCTGTTGGTGCTTCAGTGTTGTCTCCCGATTGTCCATTCAACACAGGTCCACCGGAGGCGCCCTCTGACAGCGAGCCAGCGAACCCAGTGGCACCCTGGTGTTGGGTGAAGCTCATGGGTGATGTGGCACTCTTCTGATACAGGTGAAGAAGAGCTCGGACAGCGTGGCTCTCCATTGACGCGTTTCCTCCAGATTTGTTGTAGCAAGCTTTGACTTTGACTTTGCCTTGACTGATGTCTGACACTTTAAAGTTCACACCAAACTTAGTTTTGATCTTATTTACTTGCTCATTGAAGGAAGTAGTCATCAGCTTCCAGGAGTTCTCCTCCATGGTTAGTCCAGCATTGACGAGAGGGTCTTTGATGCTCATGCCAATGTTCAGTGGTGTGTCTTGAGACGCCCACGTAGACTCTCCAACAAAAGGGCTGGTATTTGTTGATAGAGTTAAGGACTTTCTGATGGCATCTTGAACTGGTCTTGGTCCACATGCGGTCATTTCTTCAGAGGATACAGTAAGCAAAAGCTTGTTTTCTTTTGTCTGGGCGATTTTCAGCACGTCTTTCCACTGTTCTTCATCGACATTATTGAGAGGAATAGTTGAGCCATCTGATTCACCTAAGCACTTCTGGACGAGGCTTGTGAACTCAGAGAGAGCGTTTTGTGAGCCTCCATCTTCCTGGTCTGCGTGAAATGTCACATTTACATCTGCCGTGATTTTAACTCTATTCTCTTTCTCTATACGTTTAATTTCCTCCTTGTAGATGTGGTTCACGTACCAGAAATGGCCCACTGGGACAGTGCAACTGCATGCCTCCTCTCCTGCTGTAGAAACTGCACTACTCTGCTTGCCCTGGTGCACTAGCTCCTGAATAAAATACAATGCATTCATTTAGTAAAAAGCATTCCTTTTCAATGTAATTCATACCTACTGATTTACTACACAGTACATACATATTGTGGCTCTGAAACGGATGAAGGACTGGGGTTCACTGAAGAATCCTCTGGCATTTGTGTCTTCAGCTCTAGTGGTGTCAACGTAACAGACTTTATTGTGACTGTGTATGTATTACATTTGCTGGTCAGTTTTTGTCCATTCAGTTTCTGAAGCTCACCCACAGCTAAAAAAAAAGACAAACACAAAATAAATATGCCTCAAAAAAAAAAAAAAAAAAAAAAAAGAACATTGTATTGGTCAACATGAAATGTTGGTAATAGATGTGCGATTTCATTATTTAAAAAAAATAAATAAATCATACTATACCTGGAGCAGGTTTAAGACTTATCACAGCATTCCCATTTTTTGAGACATTTAAAACAGCGCAGTCTCCTTCAAAGTTGCTTATGTTGTTAGCCCAAGTCTGAAGAACTTTCTGCAGCTCTCTATCACATTTCGGCGGTTGAACACGCTTTGACCACTCCACTAAGAGAGTGACTTGAACTCCATCTTTTGTCTGTGATAAAGTCATCAGAAAACGTGTTACAGTTATTGTTACTGTATTACTAAGCAAGATAGCGAAAATCCCTCATGCCATTCAGCTACTAATATATCTTAAATTACATTAGAGTTCTATATAGTGTTGCTAAGTAGACTGATAATAGACTAGACTAAAGTCTAAGCCAACAGCCTCAATACAGCAGAGAGCAACAGTTTGTGATTATTTAGGACTAGTACAGCTTTCCTGGGAACTTGTAACTACATTAATACTTTCACTTTCACATACAGTAAAACACACAGGCCTGCTGAAACTCAACCTAAGTTTTCTATGCCTCGGTTTTTAGTTAGCATACACACGCTCAAATACCTACCTCAGCAGACTTCTCCTGAGGGGTTTGAGGCTGCGGGTTATTGCCGTCAATCTTAATTAAAAAAGACAATTGCAGCAATTAATACTTCAAGACAATTTAATCTGAAGACAGTCAAATACGCACATATTAAGTGAATACCACAGCTCCCTTAGTTGTTTTTCATAATGTTCTGTTGTTCAAAATGAGTTTGCAGACTGCTAATCTAACGTTACTCACCTCCATGGGCTCTGGCTCATCCTCTGTTTTTGACATTTTGACAGTCTTCTTCTTCCTTTAACACAGATGACAACAATGCTTGTAACGTTATATGTGGTGTATTTACATAAAACTGTCAAATGTTGACACTGCTATCGCTCGACTCCACTTTCGTTTACGTTAAGCTAATGCTAACTCGGGCTATATTTGCTTTCCAGTTTTCTTATTTCCTACATTTTTAACACAACTAACGTTAATGTTATGTCTACTTTTTGAACATACATACAACACGTAAAATATGAATTTATGACACATACGGATGGACGACTTACCTTCACCTGGCTCTACCATAGACATAAACGCAGCTTCTTCCTGATAGATCAAAGTGAAAGTATTGTAGACGCGAGACAAGTGACGTCACAACGAAGGCGCCACACTGTATCATAAATCGCGTCTGCAAAGTTTGTATATTTGATAGTTTGTTCAATACATATTGAAAAGAAAAAGAAAAGAAAGGCAGCTGTGGACCTTTTATACTGATAAGTGCAGTCATCAGTGTATTAGTTTAGGGATTAAGCTTTGAAACTTGAAAGATTGTTTTACTTAGAATAATTTATAGGTCGCCGATCCTACATTAATTAACTTTACATTTCAGGAGGAAATATTTCACTTTTTTACTCCACTGCTAATATTTATGTAAGGACTTTTACCGGAGTTTTTTTTGTTTTTACAGTAAAAAAAAAAAAAAATCGATTCTTTGTTTTTTGAAAGAAAAACATATCTATGATCTGTCATGGACAGGTTTTCTTTTCTTTCTTTTTTTAAGATTATTTCTTTGGGCATTTTTTGGCCTTTATTTCCACAGGACGGATGAAGACATAAAAGGGAGGAGAGAGGGGGGGAGGACATGCAGCAAAGGGCCGCAGGTCGGAATCGAACCCTCTGCCCCTGCGTGCAGTAGTAATCTTCTATATGTGTGCCTGCTGCTACATTTGAGGTTTCTCCATATAGTTTGCAATTGAAATTTATATTCATTTTCATAATCCGTCAAAATTGGCATGAGCTTTTTTTTTGCATCAGACACATTATATGATATTTAAATATTAAAGTCATCCACTGTATATCACAGAATAATAATAGGCTCCATTAAACAATTAAAGAAGTGATAAAAGTATACACAGTAGAACTGGTAATACAATGTTTAAGAAAATCATAAATAAAACTGTTTAAGTCTAAACCCTTAAAAAACTGTTCCACAAAAGCAAAAAGTAAGCTGTGCAAAATCTGTTTATTTTTGTTACACCATCTTTCATTGGATCTCATGCATAAAGTTGCAAATAAACCCAAAATCAAAGAACGATCTAACTGTGACGTAGGTTTAACAAATACATGTCTTGTAGAAAGATCTTATAAAATGATTGTCAAAAGGAATTTCAAACATAAACATGACAATGGGCTGTGAAATATAAAATAACTTCCATGAAAGCCTGTCATAAAACAGATTCAAAATACTGAAATGGCATTAGCATTGATAAACAAACTTCAGTCTAAAAACAACACTCCCAGATTTTAAACATTTAAAACAAAACAATATGACTTCATTCTTTCTAGACCTGTTCATCTTTTACTTGTTCCACTCCATCTTAAAACTATTATTTCTTCATATAGAAATGTAACCTTTAGTCAATACAAACATTCACTTTATTCTTGTCAACTCAGCTACTTTGACCTACTTATCTTTGGTGAGAGTATTGATGCATGTGAATATACAGTGCCATTCAATTCTATACTATGTGAATACACAGAGAGCTGGGTGGATGCAGGTAAGGCTGTCATGGTGGTATTGTATGCAGAGGTGTGCAGAAGGCATTAGTGTGAGCTGCAGCAGTGGCACTCAATGCCAGGTTGAGGGATGACATCATTGTCATTGTAGTATGACATAAGCAAGCAGAATGACTACTCAGCTTCGTCTTTCAGGGTAAACCTGGAATAAATATAGGGACGAAAATTGAATGAAAACTGAATTAAATTGTATCAATTTGATCAGCAATCATTTAATTAATGGTGGTCATTAAACAATGAAAAATGAAGAAAACAGCAGCACAGTTAGAGGATACTCCACAGAAAAACATCCAACTACTCCTGCAGGATACGCTCCCTGCTGTCCTTATGTATTGTATACTCAGTGTCTTACAAATTGTCACAGTTTCTTCTTTCTATGTATGGTTTAATGTTGTTGTTTTTTTTCAATCATGAAAATGTTATTAATCCAAGCTGACCACAACATCTGTTTTCTGGCAGAGAGGAAACTATAAAGTTTTTTGCCATTTTTTAATCTGAGTATCACTTTAAAAAACTTGAAAACAGTCTGCTCACCATTCTGTGACACCAGAAACCAGGTCAACTTGGCCCAACTCGATCTGCACCTAATAAACAGGAATGACATGTTAACATCTGTATAAGCTGTACATCTTGTTAATACACAGTATATACATGCAGAACATGTATATTCAGGGAAAGCTAGGAACACAAAAAGTTCAAAAGTTACCAGGCAGGCTTTAAGCTTTGGCTACACTGCACACGTAATGTATGCAGACCTTTCGCAGAGTCGATGTGCCGCGGAATATATCTTTTAACTGGCTACATCTGCAGTGCACACACAGTGTAGGATTGTGTGAGTCACAGATGAGGCATGAGCTTTTGCTTTGGGAATGTTGTTGTTTCTTCAGTTTTTGGAGCCTTCAGTTTTTTTTTTACGCTCACTGGCAGTCATTAAGTCTTATCCTGTATATTGGTAGTTTAATTTAAAACAAAAATGTAGACACTTTATGATCCATAACATACCTCGCGTAAATATAAATATATATAAATCTATCTAATAAAGCGAGACGTATCTGTATGTATGTGTGTCCGTGTTTAGGGGGAATGTAACCTGCACGCCACATGCAGAACGCTTTACAACGCTCTCTCTCTCTCTCTCTCTCTAACTCTGAGTTGCATTTTAAGTGGTTTGGGGTCCTTCTGTAAGTAATTTTGGGGTACAATTTGGTTTTGAAAAATTCTACAAGCAGCAATACCACAGGCCAAGCAATCGGCCCGTTCCATTTTCAACGAGCACTGTGCTAGTATAAATACATGGATTTACCCAAATTAGGTGTGATGTGAAGTAGTCACATGTGACATTCTTTGGATAGCCTGATGGTTACTAGTTAGCTTTTGGCTGCTGTATGTGTGTGATGCAGAACATTTTAAGGGATCTCAGAGTTGCAGGTCGAGGTCTCAGACTGACCTGTCCAATGACGTCGCGGCTCCTGAACGAGGCCGAGTTATTCTTCACTGATACAACGAGGCGTCTGAATCTCATCTCATCCGCAGACAGATTGTACTCGAACCTTATAGAATTGACAAAGATGATTAGATGCGAACACAAGTTCCTGAGAGATTTAAAAAAAAAAAAAAAAAGGAATATAAAGACAATTAGTTAATTACCTCTCATTGTATTCTGGTTTGTGGTCTTTTTTCTTCACTGCTGTCTTCCTCTTGGTGGCTTTGCTTTTGTCTGGCAGCAGCATGACGGAGACATAGCTGTCTACACCATCCTTACTTTGAGACAACAGACCTCTGTACAAAAAAAACAAAGCATATCTCAAATAACGGTACATATTAAAGTATAGGAATATTAAATGATTCTTATTAAGTCCCAGTATATTAGAGTAGTATAATGCCTCTATGTAAATTTGAGCTGTCATCAACAATGTCCTCACTTCGTTAAATTGTAGATTTTTCTTAAAGGGTGGGTTCATTGTTACTATAAACAAAATGAAGAGTCAGAAACTGGGATTAATATCAGGTTATAGTGGGTTTTTTTCTTCTCGCTACATCTGTGGTCAAGCCCAGTAACATCATGTTGAGCTTCTCAAAGCTAAACGTCTACCGCTGCACCATCGAGAGCATCCTCACCAACTGTGTCACAGTTTGGTATGGCCACTGCTCTGCCCATGACCGGACAGCACTGCAGAGGTGCACTGCACCCATACTGTTCTATTTATTATTTACAAATGTACATACTGTAATTACACCTAAACATAGCCATATTCTACTGCTCTTCATACTATTCATCCTGCACATACACTTATTACGACTCTTATAATGTTACCACACTGTACATACTATACATGTCTGTCTATATGGTTCATTCAGAATATCCATATTTATTCTGTTTTTCTTATTAAATATTCTGTTAATATACTGCATATATCTATATTATTCTTACTACTATTATAATGTCACTGCTACTACATTGCAGATCTCTGTACATGTTGTTCATACACTGTTCATATTACACAGCCATATTTATTCTGCTCTTATAACACTGCAATATACTTCCTGTCCTGCCTATGCACCACCTGTCTATACTTTGTATATCACATTGCACTTTTCTGCTTTTTTGGCACTTCTGGTTGGACGCAAACTGCATTTTGTTGTCTTTGTACATAAACTCTGCACAATGACGATAAAGTTGAATCTAATCTAATCTAATCTAATCTAATCTGAAGCTGATGTTGAAATGTGCCATGATAATATCTTGGAAACAAATTTGTAACAAAGTCTGAATTGAAAAAAAAACAAAACAATAAGCCTTCCCTTAAACCAAGCCTTAAATAACAACAGTATATCATTGATGAGAACACAATCTGACTGACTTTATTTGAGGAAGCTCACCTGCAGGCATGGACGAGGACGATGAGCTGTCTCTCCTGCGAGGAATATGAAAGAGACAACTTGACTTGCCCGTTTCCAGATCCACAGCCAGAGGCAGCACAGGGCAGAATCCCTGCACTGATCATATCCACCATTTTGGACTCTAGAATCTATTGAAAACAAATTGAGAATACGTCAAGTCATTATTGATTAGTTGTTATTAAATGCTATACAAGACGTGTATGGGCAGATGTGTTTTGTCACTTTGAGTTCAGCCCTCAGCAGCATCTGACTCTCAGGTGCGGCTCCATCCAGACGGAACCACTTGTCCAGGACCAGCTGTGGCGCAGCAAGCAGCTCCTTCACAGGAACCACCAGAGATCCCATTGGCTGGTCCCAACCACTGGACAACTGCAATGCAAGCGAGACAGACACAATGGAAAATTCACTCCAACATTGCTGCTGTTAAGCTTGAAATGCAAAATAAATGTAACTAAAGCTCTTGCCTTTACTACAAGCATCTGATGTTTAGGGTCACGGACCAGGAAGTAGAAAGACTCATTCCACTGAGGACTGGTGCTGCGGTCACACAGCTTAAGGGATGATGAACATACACGGGTGAGCTATTACAATAACAATTCATCTATTAGACTGACAATAGAGCATCAAGCATCAAGAGTCTCACTTTGGTTTTGTAGGTTGTTTCATCCAGAAGAAGCTCAGCCCCTGCTTTGGGCTCCTTTCCACTCTTCTTCAACTATCAAGGAAGAGAGGAGCACTTAAGTTTTTATTACATGAAAATATCATGTTTATACTGCACATTACGTAAATAAACTGCAGGTGACTTACAGGCAATGCATGTGCTCGCTCAATGTGGACAAAGAGCAGAGCAGCGGAGGGGACAGCCTTGTTCTGATACGACTGGAGAGATTGAAGCTGCAGCACCTGCGACATGGAGCACAGCCAAGTTAGGCCTGAACATTATTTTGCAATGTAGATAATGTGCCCTGTCTGTTGGAAATTGACTGGATAGCATTATGTAGGTGGCTGCTATCTTATTGATGCGTCAATAGTGCATGTTTAAAGAGCTTTTGAATAATCAACGGGTGATAGAGCTGTCAATATAAGTTAAGGACAGACCTGGTCGAGTCTGACTGGTTGTGACACTGTAGGAACCCATTCCAATATCAAGTGGACCCGCCCAGACTTCACATCATTCAGAGTGTACCACTGCAATAGAGACAAGAAGAAGCAAGGCAACACACCTTTATATAAGGAAATGATACAGAGCAGAGCTCAGAAATCACATGGCACGGCTTCAGATCATTAATTATTGACTAACCTGATCTGTGTACTGGGATCTGATGACCTCATTTAGCTTGATACTAAATCTGTGAACATGAAAACAAGCAAATGTTGACCTACAAGATATCCAGAAACAAAGATTTCCAATGTTGACATTATGGAGTATATTAATGCTACTTAATGAAAACTGCAGAAAAGCAATCAACCCCCTAGATTAATACCGATCATTTCCATACTCCTTGTGTAAATATTTCATTAACCCAACCCACATCAAATGTTCAGCTCATGTTGAGGTTTGGCAACAGCGGGACAGTGCTGTGAATGGCGATGCATTTCAATGCAAAATGATGTGATTATGTGTTAATTACGTGACAGGTGTATCTCCGTTAGAATTCTTATCATGCAGACCAGTGTTCTCAGGACTCCACGCCTATTATCTTGAGTACTAATATAAGTGAGTGATTAACCAACATTAAGACACACACCTGCCAAGAAAGTCATCAGAGTCTAAATCCTTATCAAATGCTTCAAACTTGATCCACTGAACGCTGTGCCCACTCAAAACCAGCTGTTAAAAAACAAAAACAAAAACAATATTTGTACAAAATACTTAACATGCAGTGAAATCCAGACAATATGCAAAGCTTAAACCAAGAATACTTCATACCTCATACATTTCCTTCCAAGTTGGGTTCAGATTCTCCTTGATAACATGACTCTTGAATGTAACTTCCCCTATGTTGATCTTGACATAGGGATCACTCTTGCCCTTCACCATGCCCCCCATCAGGTTATCTTTGGCAACCAGATTCTGGGCCTCCAGCAGGTGAATCCTCAGCAGCCCCTGTAGGATGAAGACTGTACATGTTATAGAACATACAGGGAGTCACTGAGCACACAGTATATGTAGCTTGGTAATGTGAAGCTACTCTATATATTTCTATATATGTGCATTCCACACAGTAGCTAGAAGTACAACGTCTTCCTTATGTCATAAACTCAGAATAATTTCTCTAAAAAACCGACCCATATGAGGACTACTAAATGCCACTGTAGTAGGTCAAAGTTACCTAGATGTTAAGAGACTCGAGACTCGAAAATGATAGCGATAGAGAATACCTTTCCAAGTTGTCTTATCTAAATGTGGTCTATTAGAACTTGTTTTACATTAGTAAAGGCCCCTCCTTTACGCACCAGAGTTCTGTACATCGTATAAACGATACAAAGGTTGTCACGTTTCATTTTCTGACGCTTGTCTGTTTCTATTCTAGCTGACATGACACAGGTACCTATGCAGCAGTTCAGTAGAACATGCACCAGATCCACCAAATCAGCAGAGGGAGCTGAAATCTTCCCAGCAGAACTTAACATGGTATTTAAAGACAAGAGGAAGTGCCACATTGACAGTGTTTGGAAAAAGCCTGGGGCTATTCAAAAAACCCACATGATGAGACCCAGCAGCATCCGTTCACCAAACTAGTCACCATCTTATGATTGGGGACAAAATGAATGAATAGCAGAATGTGACAAAAGAACAAATACCACTGTACAGTTGGTGGAAGCTAATTATTTAACATCCACTCTGCCAATCAAGGCATAAACTAAACCCACCTCTTCACCAAAGTTCTGGCTGGGGGTGGTGTGTGGTGGAAGAACTGCCCCAGCTTTGGGGATTTCTGTGATCTCTGCTGGCCCCAGGGTGTCAGCGGGAAGACCAGTCACTGTGGCGTGAGCAAGGTTGCCTAAACCAGTACTACACACACAAAAATATATATTCTTGTTAGGTATCTTTCTATTCTTCCAATTTATGGATTTTTGAGGCAATATTGAAGGGAAAATAATACGGTCTTATTTGCTGTGACATGGAGCTCACCCTGTTTGGTTTTGCTGCGGTTCAAAGTCTTCTTTAAATGCTGTGTCTGACTGTGTGGGATGTTCTTCTGGAGCTCTTGGTTCCTCCACCAGCTGAGCAAAATTACGTAGAAGGTTATGAAGGTGAAAATAGACAGGTTAAACATAATAACAACCGACTATAATGTATAATATATAATATGACTCACTGCAGCAGCAGGGAATGTATCAAGTGCGGTGTGAATGGCAGCTGGTTCAGCGGGACCAGCATCTTGTGTGGAGGCCGCAGCATCTGCTGCTTCAGAGTGTTTAAACTGGCTGGATACTGGAACCGGTCTAAAAAACACACACACTGCTGTTACAAAACACCACAGCCAGACTGGAACTAACAATGGAGAATTTTCTTTTTATAATAATGTTTTAGCTTCACTTGGCTACAAATATACTTTTAAATCATGTTTTATAGGAGCATATTTGCTTGTATATCCCACCAACAGGAACACTTACTACACTTTATATATTTATGAGTGTTGGTTTACATTTCAAATATGTATCTATTGCTTACTTTTCTTTATATTTAAATGACACTAAGTGATATTGTTTTTTTTAAATAAAGTCCAAGTGCAGTCTGCAGATTTTTGATGTGTTTATTATCAAATCAGGCAAAAAAAAAAACACTCACTTGTCTTTTGTCAGCTCTGAACTTTTTTTGTCCTCACTCGCTGCTTTGAATTCCTGTTTAGTAGAAATGACCATCTCTTCTTTCTTTGAACCAGCCACAGAAGGCTGCGGAGCTTCAGTCATCCTTGAGCTCAGGACCTGTCAACAATACATACTACGTTTACATGCACGTAATATTCCGGTTATGGCCCTTATTCGGAAAAAGACGATATTCCGACTAAGCTGTTTACATGGCTAATGAAAGCGAAAATCCACTAATATTCCTGTTTACATGTAGCCGTTTACCAGCGGTGGCAGACTTGTTGGACCGTGCGAACACAGCGTCCCTTTTTCATTCCTTCAACCAGCTTCTTGAAAAGGTCGGCTCATGTCTAAAAACCTGTTGATATCCAAGTCTTTGATAATGTTTAAAAGTAGCTGTGTTTCTCCTTCTTATCTGGTCTGCAGCCTTGCAAACTGTTGGCTGGTTGGTTTGTGTACAGCAACCACAGCAACGCACAGAGCTGACCATAAGCCGTAAACAAGCATAAACTGGGCGTAAACTAGGGTAAAAACCCAGATTGAGACGCATATTTCAAATGCGCTGTATACAGGTCCAAAGAACGCCTCTAAAACCCGAATAATACCACAATATCCCACGTCTTAATCAGAAAATGCTATATATAATAATAGTGGAATATTGATATACATGTAAACATACTTATTGACAACAGTAAAATAAACCCCTTTGTGTGTATTCTCTTACCTTGAGTTCAGCCCTCAACAGGATCTCACTTTCAGGTAAGGCTCCATCCAGAGGCATCCACTGGTCCAGGACCAGCTGTGGTTCAGAGAGCAGCTCTCTCACAGGGACTACAAGAGATCCCAGTGGCTGGTCCCATTCGCTCGACAACTACCAAGATAAGGACACATTTATAAGGCCAGTCAAGAGGTGGAGATGTTCTTGACACTGGTAGCAGTATTCAGATACTGAGTACACTCACCTTCATTATGAGCATCTCCTCTCTGGGGTCGCGAACCAAAAAGTAGAACGCCTCATCCCAT
Source organism: Perca flavescens (assembly GCF_004354835.1). Taxonomy (NCBI): domain Eukaryota; kingdom Metazoa; phylum Chordata; class Actinopteri; order Perciformes; family Percidae; genus Perca; species Perca flavescens. Next base: position 27,004,882 of record NC_041334.1, on the reverse strand, counting down.
TGAGGTGATCTGGAGCGATCGCAAACCTTTAAATAGAAAAAAGGAGAGGTAAGTCGGACACGGGGTGAATCCTAAAATAGGGCATGGAATAACAAGATCTATATGGTCATTGTACTTTGATAAAGTTCTCTTCTCTTTCCACTGGCATTTAGAACAGCCTAATGAAGGTAATGGCATGAATTACTGTCAAGCCTTGTCTTTTTTAATACCACCAGTGTGAGGCGCCAACGTTTAGGTTTTCAAATTCTAAAGACTGTAGCTTTAAGTCATTTATCCCATAAAATGTTGAGTGTTAAATGTTTAATGTCTCTACCATCAGTCTCATACCTTGGTTTTGTGGGTTGTGTTACCAAACACAATCTCAGCCCCAGCCTTGGGCTCCTTTCCACTTTTCTTAAACTGAACACAGAAAGACACATAACGTTATGCAAATAGTTTGTATTCACTCTGGCAACAGGCAAGGCAACAGCGGTTTGAGATCCAACTTCTTTCTTTAAAAATATAAAACATTCCTGAATCATTGCATCATAAATTCCAACAACAGTGATTGTAGCTCAGCAAGCAGCAACTATTTCTCAAAGTCCTCATTTATTTTAATCTAGTGATTACTTATAAATAAAAACAATATCTTAAAGAGTAGAAAGAATTTTTGACTTTTTGCCAATAGAGGATGCGTTTATCAACATGTGCTTTCCAAACTGTTGTCTATTTATAACTCAGAGGCAGCATGCTTATTAAAGTGTTTGTTCTTGACCAAATTCCAAGGGACTCACAGGCAATGAGTGTGCTCTGTCCACATAAACAAAGAGTAGGGCTGCAGAGGGAACGGCCTTGTTCTTGTAAGACTGGAGAGACTGCACCTGCATCACCTGCAGCAGAGAATCAAATGATAAATACATAACAATGACTCAGCACTGATGTGCACGGTGAACTGAGCAGGGTATCATATTTGGCATGGTACAGATTGCAACGCAGTTGATGAAGATTATATACATATACAGTATATATGTGTGAATAAATGAGGAAACATAATTAACGATAAAAATTGAACTGACTTGATCCAGGGTGTCATTATGGGACACTGCTGGTACCCACTCCAGTATCAGGCGAACACGTCCAGACTTCACATCATTTAGAGTGTACCACTGAAACAGAGATGTACACTTACTGAATTAAAGCCCATATTTACACCGCAGCAACGAAATTAAGTAAGGCATGCAATACTGACCTGGTCTGTGTACTGGGAACGGATGATGTCTGCCACACTGATTTTGTATCTGCTCACAATAAAAACATTTGTGCACATTTTACACAATGGCACAATCTGGGAAAATGAAGCCAGACCCTTAAAATGCCCTAAAACATTAAATCTTAATTATTTATATTTTCTAATGCTGTGAAAAGTTTGTCTCTATGAGTAATGTTAGTAAACACGGAAGAAGAGAAAAAAAATCTTCACGGTCAAATAACTAAAGTGTGGCCCTGTAAATGTTGTTGTTACCCCACTAAGGTAATTAAGCCTCTAGAAACCTCCACATTAGCACTTACCTGCCCAGGAAGTCATCTTTGTCCATGTCTTTGTCATACAGCTCTACCTGCACTTCCTGTCCTGACTGAGGCCTCAGCACCACCTGAGAGAAAATTGAACAGTTAAAACAGTTAAATTAATAAAAATGAGATGGTTCACATGAAGTATTATCATCATCTTTTCATTTGAAATCATGCTGACAGTAAATGAAATTGCACAGTCCTTCATACACACCTCATACATCTCATTCCAGACTGGGTTGAGATTCTCCTTGATCACATTACTCTTAAAGGCAACCCCTCCAACATTGATCTTGGCATAGGGGTCACTCTTGCCCTTCACCATACCGCCCATCATGTTATCTTTGGCAACCAAACTCTGGGCCTCCAACAGGATGATTCTCAGCAGCCCCTACAGGAAGGGATCATTTAACTTTATATTGGTTGTTTTGTTTTTAAAACTAAAATGATTGTGTAACGTATTACTACATGTATCTGCTACTGTAGATTACTATTTTGTGGTATTACCTCACTGGCAAAGCTGAGGTCTGGGGAAGTATGAGGAGGTTGTGGTATAGCAGGGCTTGGAGATTCTGCCACCTTCTCTTTATTCACATCAGCTGGCGTTTCCTTTACGTCAACATCTTCATGTAAGGTCACTGAAGAGGCAATAGTCTCCACAGGAGGAGTGTCCACTGAACTTGACCTACAAACACAAAGAGTAGCAATAAAAAATAAGTTACAAAAGTACAAATGGAAAGTAAAGACAGACCTTTTGAATTAGCTATCTCACCTCAGCACCATAAAGACATGCATGCTAAGTACTGTAACTAGGACTACAGTTGAAAATTAGCCGTCTGGCTAACACTGGCGCATTTACAGAAATGTGCGTTGTCCTAATCAAATAAATAACTCTTACCTCAGCACTGTGTCTATCTCCGGTTTTTGCTGAGCAGGGGAAGGGTCTGACGCTGAAGTGACCTTAGCCTTATCAGTGGCACCCAGACATTTGCTGGGGATCAGTATCTGTAGTTGAGTTTATATAATTATCATTTCACTTAGTTTACCAGCTTTTTATTAGTCTCAATTGTATAGATCAGTAGAACAAGTACAGAAAATAAAGAACTGCCTCAAAAAAAACCTCAGGACAATGAAATAAAAGATACAAACTGAGACATACAGATGAAAAGAAACAGAAAGAGATATTCCACATAGTTACAGCGAGTAAAAGAAATATAGATACAGACAAAGATAAAGAATAAAATAGATATAACAGCCACACACAGGGAAGAGCAGCAGCACAAAAAGTTGCAAAAGATTACAAATAAAAATATTACGGTGCAATGCGCAGGCAGACAGACAGACAAACAGATAGACAGATAGTTTTATTGTCATTGCATATCTCTACACAACAAAATTAAGATGACATCAATCACTCACATATTGACAGATAAGACACAACACAGAAAGATAAGAGGCACAGAAAGGGAGGGATAGTGCAAGTGAGAAAATGAAACTTAAAAAGGACATACACTAAATATTTAGAAGACAAATAAAGAACAATAGACAGAGAGTTCTCCCACCTTCAGTTCAGCCCTCAGAAGAACCTGACTCTCAGGTGAGGCTCCATCCAGATGGAACCACTGGTCCAGGACCAGCTCTGGTTCAGAGAGCAGCTCTCTGATAGGAACCACCAGGGAACCAATGGGCAAGGTCCAGCTGTGGGAGAGCTGGGGAAACACAATGCAAAGTCTTCGCATAGGCAGTATGTGTATACCAGAGATCACACTTTTTGCATCTGTATGACTTTTCTATTCCACTTTGACAATGCACTGAAGCCAGCGTACCTTAGCAACAAGAATATCCTCTCTGGGGTCTCGAACCCGGAAGCAGAATGCCTCATTCCACTGAGGAGATGTGGTACGATCACACACCTTTGGAGATGCAAGAGTCAGTTAATATTACTAACAGATATCGTGTCACTCTAACAATATTACAATCAGTGCTTTAGAAAGTAGCTTAAAACATAGTACTATCAATTCTAAACTGAATGGTCTTACTGTAGTTTTGTGGGACATTTTTCCAAGAGAAACATCTGCTCCCACTTTTGGCTCCTTGCCACTCTTCTTAACCTGTAGAGAGACAAACAGGCAATAACAACAAAAGCAAACTATAAACAATAACTGCATATCCTGACATCATCCTTAACATCAGTAGAAAAATACTCACTGGTAAGCCATCTGCTTGCTCCATAAAGACAAACAGTAGGCCTGCTGAGGGAACCACCTTGTTTTGGTAGGACTGCTTGGAATGGAACTGAAGAACCTGAAGACACAAGAACAATCCAGTGAGTACGGATCAAGGCCATCAGCAACGGTCCATTAATCTAGGATTTCTCTGGGAAGACCGACCTGGTCCAATCTGTCTGACTCTGAGGCTGTCGGAACCCATTCCACTATCAGGTGAATGCGCCCAGACTTCACATCACTGAGAGTGTACCACTGAAAGAAGAATTGCAATCATTTAAACACGGGAACTGTACTATGTGTTACGGATGTACAAAAGAACGGGTTCAGCATCTAATCAAAGTGAGTTGGAGACGTATGCACCCACGTGAGTTAGACCTAAGGTACGTTAACTTATTCTGACCACACTCTTTTACGTTAAACATGCAGCACATGTTAGGCGAGGGAGATCCCACCTGATCAGTGTACTGAGAATCGATGATGTCCTTCAGACTGATCTTCAGCCTGTATGTCGGGATATGTGAGATTAGAATGCATCTTTAAATCCACACATTTTATTTTTTTGATAAGTGAATATTTATAGCTATTATTGTACCTGCCCAAGAAATCATCCTTCATGTCCATGTCTTTATCAAACACCTCCAGATGCAGGTCCTGGCCAGGCAGCTTGGTAAGAATCACCTGAAGGGTGAAAAAAAAAAAAAAAAAAAACATTGCACATTTCAAAGGACTCTCTCAAATATCAATTATACCGCAGACATTTATAAACACATGCAAACTTCAGTCACTACTATTCATTTCACAACAAAACGGTGTTCTTTCAGTACATAATCTTGTGTTATTTACCTCATACATCTCATTCCATGTGGGGTTAAGATTACTCTTTATAACCTGACTTGTGAACGTTTCACCCCCGATGTTGATCTTGACATAGGGGTCACTCTTGCCTTTTACCATGCCCCCCATCAGGTTATCTTTCGGAACAAGGTTCTGCCCTGCCAATAGGTGAATTCTAAGCAGTCCCTGGAAAAAAAAGAACACAAAAATGACACATGAACATTAGAATAAGAAGTGTGCAATTTCAGAAAACACAATCCTAAATCAAAATCATAGTTGCAGTGTCCTCCATTACCTCTGTGGCAAAGCTAGGATGAGGGGAGGTCTGCTGGGGAAGCTGCTTGGACATTCCAGCCTCCAGATTAGAGGACACATCAGATGGAATACGTTCTTCATCTAACCACAGAACCTGTGTTACAATAGAAAAGAAGAGAGAACCCCCAGATCTCAGTTGAGACACCATTATACATATTAAAAAATTTTGATCAAACCCAACATTTTTGGTTTGTACGATTAATAACCTCCTGCATTGTGCTTGTTTTTTTCCCCCAGTGTATATATTGGTCATTAATTGGTCTAATGCAGTGCAGGTTCAGTGAATGGGTTGCCATTTACCCTGAGAACTGTGTTGATATAGATGCGACTGGCAGATCCAGAGTTGTTCAGCTGAAACCACTGGTCCAGAGAAAGATTGGAATTGGACAGCAGACGGGACAAAGGGATGGTCAGACTGCCCAATGTCTGCACACGGTCAGCGTCCTTCACCTGGTTGATTTAACATGAAGGAAAGCCAAAATAAGACCACAACATGTTTGGCTATCAGAATACCAAACACAAATGTCAGTGCAGAGAAGCTGATCTTATGAGCGGTTTACCTGAATGTCTATGTCCTGCTTGCGAGGATCCTGGATGAAGAATGTAAAGGCTTCCTCCCACTCGGGATTAATGGTTGTGTAACAAGTCTAAATGCAAGAATAAATAGTGTGCATATAAAATAGAAATAAAAAAAGGTACAGAATTATAATGGACTTTCCCAGTAGATTTACCTTGCTCTCTCTAGTGATGTCCTGCACAGACAACTGCACCATGGGATTGGGCTCTTTATTTCCCTTCTTCATCTAAAAGATACAGAAAAATATGAATACGCACTAAGGCATGTGAACAATAACATTCTGTAACCAAGAGCAGAGCGATAAATATACTTAATCTACCACCTTGACAGCATGTGGTTGATGTTAATAATAAGGCTACCATAGCAACAGCACAAATACCGTAACTGAAAAGAGGCACCACACCGCACGGCATAATCAGGAAGGATACATTTGCATCAAAAGAAACCACAAAGACTGAGTTTCATTTCAAAGATTGTGCCAATGCTGTTCCCTTTTGTGTATGATATGACAGCAAAAACTGTCAAAGTATGAAATGTGTGTTTAACAGCCTTGGATAAAGTTTGCCACACTCATCCACACTGCAATGGAGGGCACTGGGTTTGAGGCCAAGGCAACAACTTTGTGGAATGTCAAGACAGGTGGCAGTTACAGCTCTGCCCCAGTTTAAAGACACACAGGAAGCAGCTCTGAGCTGAGCACGAACATGGGCAGAGAGGGTAGAGATGTATGACTCACAGGAAGTGCCTCAGCCTTGTCCAGATATACAACTAAGATGGCTGAAGAAGGTGGATCGGCAGTCTTACTGGTGACGCTTTCGTTCCTCTTTAGGATCTAGGGTAGTAATGCAAACAGAAAAAAAAAATCCATTATGCTCTAGAACTTCCTTAAGAGTAATGCATCAGTGGAAATGAGTGACTCAGACCTGCTCAAGTCGATCAGTGCTAGGCAGCAAGGCCAACCACTCCAGTCTGAAATGAACCCGTCCTGATGGAGTTTCTTTCAAAGTGAACCACTGGGAAGACAGCCACAGGCATACATTTACAATCCAAAGATTAAAAAAAACTGCTTATACAAACAGCGACAGACGATAACAGCGTTTTACTTACATTATCGACAACTATGGATTTCTTCACAATGCCCAAATCCAATTTGGTCCTATATGGAGGTAAGACAAAATTAAATAAAAAGAAGAAAATGTATTGCTGAATATAAAAAAAGATCATATCATAGAAAGCAGAAGCTGTAACTTCAAAAGTACAAATACATGCTTCAAAAAGAGGTAGTGTACTTTTTCAACTGGCCAGGAAAGGTGACAGATGAATGGTGACAATGCGAGATTTAAGATAGGCACACAAGAGACATGAATATGCAAATGTACCTGCCCAGGAAATCATCCTGGTCTGTGTCTTTGTCATATACCTCCACCTCCAACTCTTGACCAGGCACCTCATGGACTATAACCTGATGTACCAGACACACACAAGGACATGAAGACTGACAGAGGGATATGTATGGAAGCTGGGTGCAGCCTCATGCAACCATGAATGAAAATTGCGAACATTCCCAATGCTGTAACAGTCTAATCCCTCAAATACAGAACAAAACAAAATGATATATGATTGAGTCTTCCAACACCTGTGCAATGACGACACAAATGTTAAGCTTTTCAAAGAACTATCCATTCTTCTTACCTCATACATCTCTTGCCACTTTGGAGAGTCTGTGTTGTCAATATGTTTGGAGGTGAAGGACTGAGGGCCAACCCTCAATATGGCATAGGGGTCCGACAAGCCAGCCATGACCCCTTTCACGTAGTTGTCCTTGGCTGCTAGATTCTGTGCCTCCAGTAGGTGGATGCGTACCACACCCTAAGAAGGAAAAATAGGGACCAGGATGTAATATACTGGTGACGGAGATGTGAAATTATATAATAGTCTCCCTCTATCTGTATTCAGGCTTTACCCTGGGCAAAGGAGAGCGTAGTTGGGCCACATGCAGGTCTGGAACCAGAGGGACAACCAGGCGGTTGGGCAGCACCAAGAAAGAGGCAATGGCATCCATAATCATGCTGTCAGACATGATACTGAGACAAAGAAACAACATTTCAATTGAAATGTATTGCTGTATCGTCTATATCATTTGTTATTCACCGGATGATAAAACCCACGCATTAATAAAATATTGTGAGGTTGTGTTTATTATAAGGTTGTGGCTGTTACTAATGTGTAAACCAATGAAAGGTTATTCCAGTATGACTCACTTTAGTCCAGGGATGTCCAACAAATTAGTCAGTCCAGTCCAATTGATGTCTAGTTTCTAGGAACAGATAAAGCAGAGGAATGTGCTGCAAATCAATCAGGATTGATGTAAAATCAATAGTATGAAAAGCATAGAAGTCTACTGAGATACATGATGGTCACAGGAATGGGCGTGGAGGGGCAACAAGAAAAGGGCAAATAGAGGTGAATGTAGATGGACGTACAGGCCGCTGAATGAAAAACATGGTGACCGCACCCACTATGGGCACATCTCCAATCAGAGGCTCCAGAATCACCCGCATCATCCCATGTAGCTAAGGACAGAAAAGCAGAAAGGATGCTCATGAAAACCATGGAGAAATGCTTAAAGAATGGCAGATTGTCTGGATATTTCAGTTATCCCATTAGACAGGTAACCTCTTTATATTAATAACACGTTACTCTGAAATTCAGTGAAATAATACTTTGAAGCTTGATAAGAAGACAGACCTGTATTCCTTTGACTCCAGCTTTGCAGAAGTATCTCTTCACCTCAACGTTGATCTCTACATTGCCAACATAGCTGAGGATACGAGGACAAAATTATCATCTACAATAATGCCTTCTAAAAGCTGTAATATAGAGGCGACGGTGACTCACAATAAACATTTACCTAATATACAGATCTAGCAGGACTTGTCCTTTGTCATTCTCGGTGTGTGCCTTGATCCCTACAACCTTCATGGCCTGGAGCAAACAGAAAGCACATTTTCAGCACAATATAAACAACATGCATCACTTGTGTGAATCTTTATAGCAGAGCAGTAGTGGTAGTGTACACATTAGAGCTGGGCGATATAAAAAACTCGATTTACGATTCGATTCGATTTTTACCCCCTTCCATTTAAAAAAAAATAACTGCGAACTGTAAATATATTTTAAAAATATATATTTATTGTATTTAATTAGTTAATTAATAAGTGCATCAACATAAACAAAATTGCAAAGGCAGTTTTCTCTAACTGAAAAGTCACTGTGCAGTGTGCAACAAAGATTGTTAAACATCCAAATTATTTATACTGTATTTGGACTGAAAAAAAATCTAAAAAAATCAATTTTTTGAAAATATGAATCGATTTGACCTACCAACTCAATTTTTAAATCAAATCTATTTTTTTCCCAGCCCTAGTACACATCCCCACCGGTGAGGTGCGGGGCAAAAAGGGGCTGATACAACTGAAAAGAATGAGATGCCTGCACTCTGCTGATACTCCCATATGTTTATTGTGCTGCAACGTTTCGACCCTGCCGGGTCTTCTTTAAAATCTTTACAGCAGTGTCATACTTTGTCATAGTTGAGCTACACATGGCATTACCTTGTCTCCCATATCTACTTTCGTGAAGCTGAGGGTTTGGAGGTGGGTGCTTGAGGCTCGGATAGATGGAGCGATGGTTTCCACCAGCAGCTTCTCAAGGTATTGGCCGACAAATGGCCACACCTGCTGCAGCACCTAGGCAGCCCAAAAAGGACATGGTTGTAAGCTGCTTTTATTAGTAAGACACATACCATAATTTACAATGTACATTTCTTCCAACCAGAGACTTTATGAAAACTTTGTCATTTTGGCCATATGGTAACAAAACGATCAGTCAAATGCCTTGGCATCCATAAGCGAAAACTAAAGAAAGACAGAGACAGCTGTAGCCAGTTGAGTCTCCTCAGCTGTTAGTCAACAATGAATCCTATGCTCGACATGTGCTCACTTTTCACATAATGTTAATGTTGCTACATAAACATGGTTAAGTTTTTATTCCTTTAGGAAAAGACCCAAAAGCAGAGGCACTGCTTGTCGGTGTGCTTGTGTGACTGTGAAAAACCCCCAGAGTTGGTCTCAGTCTGGCATAAGTGGAGAGTGAGTCATCAGCTGCTTGCTCCTGGGAGGGATGCGGTCTGAGCAACAAGGGAATCTGCTGACCTCCCCTCCAGTAACCAGTCTCAAATCTCTGCTTTGTCAGGCTCTCTGACGCTTAGATCTCGTGGTCCTGTTAGCATGAATACTTGTATTACTGTATGTCTCTATTAGTTGCCCTTGTTTCTCTGGACTAGAAAAGCAAAGGTGGGGGTGGTGGGGGGACAATGGCTGCAGTTTTATTTCATTTGGGAGGGCTGGGCAGCTCCTCCCCCTTCCTGTAAGCTAGGCTGTAATAAAATGGAAATGTTGAGAGGGTTGCCTGGCACTGGGCCTGCTCTCTGCAGTACAGACTTTACAGTAGCATAGCAGGGGCTTCACTAATGGGGTGTGGCCTTTTCAGCTAGCACCAGCTCTTAACCTAGCATTCTCTACTTAGAGCGTCAATCAACACAACAGCTGAACAGACAGACTTGTTTGCTGTGGGCTTAAATAAAGTAGGAACCACTAATGTCTTTGTGTAAACGGTGAGACACGAGAAACAACTGATATTTACCTTATTCAGCCACTCAACCTTCTCAACATCTGGAAAGTTGACCTGAAGGGGAAAAACAACAACAATGAGGGCACATACATAAATTATGCATAGTGCATGCCTGATAAACACACAACAGGATGGGGAAATGATTCAGCCATAGCTGATGCAGGTCTGGAAAGGTCATTAAAATCGCTGTTGATATCTCAGTGCTTTTTGCAACATGTTTCAGACTGCGCAAATATTTCCATTGAATAATACAGCTGGCTGTTGCGTGTATTATCTTTCACGTGTGACAATTCCCTTTGTACTGTGTAGATGTCATCCATTTATTGATTAACTCATAAAGAAAATCCTACCACATGTCATTTGTTTTGCACACTGGAGAGAGAGCAATATGTAGATGCCCCATGAGGAGTCTTCATGCTGTCTGGTTAGGCAAGCAATCGCTGAAATCACTCAAAGAAAGACAAAAAAGTATCCACAGGAACCTCATTTGGGTGTGGCTAGATGTTCGGAGTCCAAACAGGCCCATGTGGGTTTCAGGATTTCAATTTTGGGCACATACTCTCAGGACGTATAACTTGCAAAACAAGACTACTGTACTTCGTGCACATTTTCCAACCACCTTCAGTTAAAATTACACCAGGATTAGTGGGTTTAAGTTTTGTTGTAGTTGTTGCAATGCACTCAGAATTGCCTAATTACGCTTTCAAACACGTTTGGTCTAGAAAACACACACACACACACACACACACACACACACACACACACACACACACACACACACACACACACACACACACACACACACACACACACACACACACACACACACACACACACACACACACACACACACACACGTTTTGCATGCGAACTATATTCTTCCTTTGCAACATTGGGGAAAGCAGTGCCTGATGGGAATTGATTTATTGAAACATTCTCATAAAGCCTTAATACAATTGTGTTACCAGATAGCCTAAAGAGAAAAAAAGAAAAAATAGTGAGTGACGCCACAGCTAAAAAATAGAGTAAAGCTAAGATTAGGGTAGTTTACTGTTAACACCAGGCAAATTATATCATGTAGTGATAATATGATTTTAGGGACCACTACTACGTTGTACCTTGCTATACGTAACCTGGGGTTATTCTAGGTCAACATGGATTCAGAAAGGATAGTTGAGAGTTGGTGTGTGAGGATTTTTGATGATAGAAGACACATGCTGACAGTTGTAGGGCCATTTCTTACCCACGCAGGGAGGTCTCGCTTGATTTTAGACATTTTCATGGATGTGTGCTCCTCCTCGTTGGTGAGCAGCTGTATGGCTGACTTCAGGCGCGCCTCCTTGGCTTCTCGGGCATGTTTCCATCCCGTGTAGACCATCATCCCGAACACCAACAGGCTGGTGCTGACCCGGTAGTAACCGGCCAGGTAGACGGGCAGCAAGGCGCCCAGACATTTCCCAAACGTCCAGAGCACCGCGACCGCACTTATCCCTTTGGGTTTGGGACCTTCTGTCTCCACAGTACTCAGCGCCTTCTTCTCGGTGTCGCCTGTGCTCACACACTCGGCGCCCTTGGCTTCACTCGGCTCCGATTTGTCGCTTTGCATAGTAATATCCTCTGGAAACAATCACTACGTTAAGGTTAGATACAAAATATCCAGTTTAAAAGTGTTCCTAGGACTTAACGGTTAAGTTACTCTATCGTGTCATTTTCTATAGTCACCTACGCTAAGGTTACCGTTTGAACCGCTGTATGTTGCTTCTACCCTGGCTAGTTCACCGTTCGACCGTGTCGCATCTTTAATGACATTAAAACCTATTTGTTATCGTATATTGAAGCAGTTTTTCTAAGCACGGGTCTAGAAGAAGTGGTCGAAAACAAGTTCTGCCCCTTAACCAGCCCCACTATGGATGAAAACACGCCCATTGACGCAAAAAACGCGTCTTTGACTCTTTCGCTGCTGCTGCGGCAAGACAGTCATCTCTAGCTAATTTATAGTAATTAACGTTAGCGTTATTACTGCAGCATTACGTTATCTAAGAGTGAGATTTTACGCAGAATTATCTGAATGTAACTTTCACTGTCTATTAAAAGAGCAGAATATGTACACACAATACATATGGTCATTGCTTTCTGTCAAATCGTTAACCCGCAGCACCGCTGGTCAATTCTTTCTGCTGCTCCAGTTTATTTTAAAACAGCAGACTAGACATTCTCCTCAATCCCCTAGATCCGCTGTGACCTCCGTGGGTGTGACCACCAAGCCCGGGCCACGATTCCCAAGGTATAACGCAATCCCAAGGTACAAGAGACCCACACGGATATGAGGCTTATAAAGAAGCAGAGGGTATTATATTCAACTTTACACAATGTAACTCCACCCAAACAACTCAAGCAATATATAAACATGAGAATTTGCCACAAGAAACTGTCTCTCTGCATGACTTATTTACCATACCTGTCTGAACTAAGTATAGAAAGGTAATTGTGCACTGGTGAAACAAAGTAACAGATAACATAAGATTCATTGTTGAGTGGCTGTTATTATTTATTTTCTTTTTTTTTCAATGTGCAAAGTACCAAAGTTAATTTACACCTAAACAATCCACAAAAATATAAACACAAACTGCTTCCAAAGTCTTCATGTCCCCACAAGGACGACACAGCAGTGTTGTGGAAATGGTTCAAGCAATATGGATGACACATATTTTCAGTTTGTTGCCATTTTTGGTGCCTGTGTTTGAAAAGATCCCTTTGGTACAGAAACTGATCACAGGTCAGACAGACAGTCTGTATGAAAAATGTCATTGTAATGTTGCCACAAAACACAGAGGTGTCTTCATCCTGCCCTCTGGTGGAGAAGTACAAGTGTCTTTACTTCACTGTTCCATCATCAGTTGAATCTACACATAAAAGAAGATTATCTATGTTAAAAATCACAGTTAATGACAGCTACAGTCTGACTTGTGGGTAATACAGTCCTTCACTTAATCAGTCAGTGAGGCAGAGTGGTGATCCTCATGCTTTGACTCGCAATAGGGTACGACACCATCGGGGTAGTGGCGTGACTCATGGTGATGCCAGGCATAGGCTGCGTCATGGACACTGCCACTGGTGCCACAGATACAGCCACAGGTGCCATAGAAACCGATGGGGCCATCCCTTGGGCAATGGTCTGCGCAAGGGCGGCTGAGAGGGGGGTGATCTCAGGGTTCAGGTGAGGCGGAGGGGCTGTAGGTGGGGCACTGTTAGTCTGGGGCGCCGAAGGGGCGCCGGTAGGAGCTACCAAGTCTTGCTGGGTGACAGGCCGAGGCTGCAGTCCAGCACTGCTCAGGGTGGTGTGAGTCTGGGCGATGCTATGATTGTAGGAACTTATTGCACCCACAGGGGGCACCAGACTCTGCTCAGTGGGTGCAGGAGTGGAAGACAGCGTCATTACCTTGGCCTGGCTACGGAACTGGGCATTCTGCTCCAGAAGAACCTCATTTGTGGCTATGAGATTTGAAACCTGAGAAACACATGAGACAAGGATTAAAAAAGGACTGGGCTCCATAAAAGTCCACTGCCAAAACTTTGGCTTTGTCGGGCTTGAATTAAGTTCTTGTAAAAATTGAATTTACTCTTCACAGAGTGTGTCTGTGTCTTATGATGTTGCAGAATGTCTTTTATTTTTTAAATGTGCCCAAATATATTCATTAGGGTTTTAGTCATATGACCGTAATGAAAAAACACTTTCAAGTCAGCTGCTCCTTGGATTTAAAACAGCTCTGACATCTCTGTGCTTGCTTAGGGTCCTTAGTGCATTCATTACAGCATTAATCTATCATGCTGCCAACTATTATAACTTTCTAACTACTAATTTAAACTTTATTTTATCTGGGATACCAACTTTCCTCCAGTCCGAAAAAAAAACCTTAGTCCATATAAAAATTGTATATCTCGTTATTGAATTGTCTGCGACACTGCTCCTCTCCCATTACAAGCACAGTCTGTAAACCAAATGTCAACAAAAAAAAGTTGTCCCGCCACCTAAGTTCAAAACACAGGATTAGAAGCTGCTTTTGTCAGAGAATAATGACTAAATTTGAATTTTCCCAAACCCGAGGTCATGTCTGCACATAGCTTGTTTTGGCTTATCTACAGTCCAAAAGCCAAACATATTTTAACTATCATATAAGACAAAGAAAGCAGCAAAACCTCAGAGGCTTGGAAAAATTACTTAAATGATAATTGTTTAACAAAATAGTTTTGTTCAATCAATTGACTAATTGTTTCAGAAATACTTCAAACTTCCGGGCCTAATAGCAAGTTGTAGTTCAGTTGGCTTTTCCATTTCATCCATCCAAGATGTTGATATGCTGGTCTTCAGATGCTCTGGTAACTTTAGATGAGAAGTCTTGTGTTGGATGACAATGTTTGGCTTTGTTAAAATTTCCACTGTGCAGCCCTCAAGGAATATTTACTTTGCCTGTGATTTGGCAGTCATAATACAACTGATTTGGCAGTCATAATACAATTTAACTGAAGTCCTTGGCTTATGACTAAAGTTGAATTTGACTTTACGTGGCACTATCATGTGAAAGGACCATATTAATTCATTCAGTACAGGAAGCATACAAAGTAAGTTACATTTGACAATATAATGCAATCTGATAAAACAGCCTACAACAAATTCTACCTTGAGCTTATAAAATTCAATTATTTGTTAAAGCTATGGTGCGTAGTTTCTGCCACCCCCATGAGGAACTCTAAGTAATAAAAAAACTAGTAAAAAAGTAAAAAACTGTAGGCGGATCCACATGATACAAGCCTTCTGTGACTGTGCACCCCGCAACAAAAAGTTCTGCACTAAAGCTTTAAGACTTTAACACATTTAATTGTATTTCACTGCATTATACTGTCAAAGGTGGCTGTTATTTTGCACGCCACTGTATCTGTTATTAGTTAAAAAAAACAAATCAAATTGCATAATAAATACAAACATGTTTAAATTTGACTTATGCAACCCCTATTCATGTGGGAAGCGCCTAACAGTTCTGTAGTAATTCCATTCAAAAATTTCTTATAGGTCTAAACATTTTGATTTAAGTTTCAAATAGTTTTTTTTTTTTTTTTTTTTTTTTTACAATCGCTCATTCTAACCTGCTTCTTCAACTCTTCTACTCTCCTCCTCAGCAGGGAGTTCTCTTCCTCCAGGAACCTGTACTCCAGAGGACGGGGTGGCAAGGATGCTTGTAATCCCAACTCATAGTGCGCACCTCCACTGACATCTGCCAGGCGCAGCCCCTCCAACCGCCGCCTCTTCAACTGTAGAGCAGTGTGGTCCATAGAGGCCTCCAGGGAGCTCGCATCAAAAAGCCCACTTTCAAGCACAGGGTCATATACTGAGCAAGAGCTCCTGTCATAACGCCGTTGCCCTGTAGAATTTACGGACAAACAAGTGCTCATCCCACCTCCACCTACCCCCCCAACTCCTGTGATACCTGGATCTCTGCAACCACCCAGGCTGGGGCAACCCATCCCCATCATAATGCTTCCACCTCCACCTCCGACAAGTCCTTGCATTCCTCCACAGGCACTTCCTCCTCCAACACCTATCCCTCCCCCAGCATTCACCATTCCACTGGCACCTGGCCCTATAACACCACCCACTCCAACCCTGGATGGCTCATATTCAAAGTCTTTTTTGACATGGCGAAATTTACACTTATTGCCCCTCTGGCACTCTCCCTTCAGGAAGTCTCTGCAGATAGGGACTTCCCCGCGGCTATGTGGGAGATCCATGGGGGACAGGCCCAGTCGTGCTGCCACTTTTCCTCTTAGTCTGAGGGGTAGCTCTCCTGTTTTCTTGTAGTAGTCCTCATCCTCTTTAGATCCATGGACAAAGCGGCAGTTGGAGCGACTACACTCCTTGTTCTGGTAGTCATGGCAGAAGATGAATTCATTCTTTTGGACTCCCAAGTCTGGCACCTCATTGAAGTCCGGGTGTCTAAAGCGGCAGCGCTTCCCTCTCTTGCAGACATTGCGTATGAAATCCCTGCAGACACCGCCCAATTCCAGTCCTACACCTTGCCCCCCACCTCCACCGTTTCCACAACTGTTGCCATTTCCGAGCGCCCCTCCTCCCCCCATGCTCCCAGAGCCGTTGCCTCCAAGACTTCCTCCTGATCCCCCTCTGCCCTCCGCAGAGCTTCCTGCCAAACCAGACCCAGGTCCTCCTTCTTCACCCAGACTACCACCACTTCCACCACCACCTGACAGGTAGGAGCTATCCCGGTCAGGCATGGCGCTTGGCCCAGCTCAAGGAGAAAACAGCACTCATGTGTGTGAGGGGGGCGGACGTGACCTGCCAAACATTCACATACACAGGTAATGAAGTCATGAATAGCTTTTTTTTTTTTTTTTTTTTTTTTTCCTTGGTGTACAGCAATTTTCTATTCAAAGATCTGCAAGACAAAAACATAAACCCAAGTTAAGCTTTAGAAGTACAAGAGAATATGGATATGAAAGATCCTGGAAGGGAATGTAACTGTTAGGGTCCAACTGGATATGGCTAGGGCTGAAATGAGAAAACCTGGTAAATAAAACGTAGCACTGCTGCTGTTGTTGTTGTTATTGTCGTCACTGGAGGACTGGAGTGCTTTGATAAAATAACAAAAATTTGGATTTACAAAATGCGAAGCTACATTTTATACATAGGGTAGCTGTCAGTAAATAAAGCACACTCTGTTGCATCATGTACCTGAATAAGTAACGTTAAGCCTATCCATGTTAGGCTATATCAGCTAGCGAACGTTATCTAGCTAGCTAACTGGCTAGCTAAATGCTAATGTTGTCTTACCAAATAGAAACCTAGAAGCAGGATCCAGATTATCGCCGAGGGATTCCCACGTTTAAACGCCCTGGTCTGATTCAGTGAAATTTGTACAGATATTTCTGCTTACAACAGCAACCAGGCATGTGTTACTTATGGCGATTCCTCGAGGCCCCGGGGCTGTTGGTTGTTTACCACATTTCGTGATGCATCTTTCACTACCAACGAAGAAGACAACCCTCTTCCTCTTCTTCTTTAAGATTTGACGGCAGTTGGCATCCACATTGTGGCATTACTGCCTCCTGCAGGTTTTGCTCTCCCTTAGCATGTCTTTCACTCTTAAAAACAAAAATAACACTTTCCTTTCTTGGCCACTGTCTCCACACTCTAATATACTTATATATAATATCCTGTAATTGGCTCACCATTTGTTTTCCTTTCCTTTGTAAATGTTCTGTAGTGTATTCACAACAATGCTCAACTGTTTCAGCCTCCTGGCACAAATCACAAAGACGCGTTTGATTTTTTTTTCCTATAATGAAAAGTGTACTATTGAGGTTGCAAATTCTCAGCCTGCGTATACTCTTCCCATTTTGTTCCTCTACTTCGTACTTCTTAAAATGTCCCATGGTATGAAAATGTCACTTTATCATGTTTTTTAACATTAATATGAGTTCCCCCAGCCTGCCTATGGTCCCCCAGTGGCTAGAAGTGGTGGTAGGTGTAAACCGAGCCCTGGGTATCCTGCTCTGCATTTGAGAAAATTAAAGCTCAGATGGGACGATCTGGAATTTGCTCCTTATGAGGTCATAAGGAGAAAGGTTACATCCCCTATCTCTGCTTTGCCAACCCAGAGAATTTGGCCCACCCATGAGAGAGAGAGACATCATGGCTTTCAAACGAGCAAAGTGGCAGTTGGTCAAGGCCACACCCCCACCCTCCACCTTGCCCACCCTCTCTCCTCTTCAATAGCTACATACACAGAAATGACACATACTAAGGAAAGCTCATTGTGGGACTGGCTCTAGTGGCTGTAATTCTGCTCCAAGGCTGAATTTCGGGAAAGAGACTTCAGATACCGTATTAGGGGACCACTAAGGTCTATATAAAAGAGACTTCAGATACCGTATTAGGGGACCACTAAGGTCTATATAAAAGAGACTTCAGATACAGTATTAGGGGACCACTAAGGTCTATATAAAAGAGACATCAGATACAGTATTAGGGGACCACTAAGGTCTATATAAAAGAGACTTCAGATACAGTATTAGGGGACCACTAAGGTCTATATAAAAGAGACTTCAGATACAGTATTAGGGGACCACTAAGGTCTATATAAAAGAGACTTCAGATACAGTATTAGAGGACCACTAAGGTCTATATAAAAGAGACTTCAGATACAGTATTAGAGGACCACTAAGGTCTATATAAAAGAGACTTCAGATACAGTATTAGGGGACCACTAAGGCCTATATAAAAGAGACTTCAGATACAGTATTAGGGGACCACTAAGGTCTATATAAAAGAGACTTCAGATACAGTATTAGGGGACCACTAAGGCCTATATAAAAGAGACTTCAGATACAGTATTAGGGGACCACTAAGGTCTATATAAAAGAGACTTCAGATACAGTATTAGAGGACCACTAAGGTCTATATAAAAGAGACTTCAGATACAGTATTAGGGGACCACTAAGGTCTATATAAAAGCATCCAAAGAGCACCATGTCATGGGACCTTTAATTTCCCCACCACTTTAGATTCAGGTTCTTCCTCTCCAAGCTGTGCTTTTCTGTCCTCTAGTGGCGATAGTGTTAAATTGCATTATAGTATGTTTTCTCACTGTTTTTTTTCTCTTTATTTTCTTTTCTTTTTACCGGGAATTCATTAATACACGGTTTAAAGGTGTAACAGAATACAGGAGGCAGTCCAATCGCTAAACGACGGTGAGCTAATTTAGAAATAGCTGTGGCAGAGTTTTCATTTGATACACTTTTACCACCACGTTTTGTTGTCTGTCGGCTCAATAGGCGTAACATAAGTCTCGAAGCTGTCAACCGAGTCAAAGTAAACTATTCTGTGCCTCGGGTTGGACAGATAGTAGCATACAGGCCTGCTGAGTGCTGACGTGTAGCCGTATGTAGCCTATGAACATGAGCTGTCAAACCACAAGATAGCTGTACCAGATAACTTCTTTGTGTTAACAGTGGCGTTTAAGTTCCTCATCTGTGCTCGGAGACGCCAGCATGGCAGTGCAAGGTGTTTTCCACTGGATGCAAGCCTGCGTGGTCCTGCTGCTCTGCTTATCTATAGCCCTGCCTGCTGCCTCACAGTCGATCAGAAATTACTATGATACTCTCAATGTTGAGCCAGCAGCAACTGACAGCCAGGTAAAGAAGGCTTTCCGCAAACTGGCCGTAAAATACCACCCAGATAAGAACAAAAGCGCCGATGCAGAGAAGACTTTCAGAGAGATAGCTGAAGGTAAATCATGCGAGCAACACACTGAACCTTTTTTTATAGAACCTATAGGCCTATTGTATGTAGTTTACACAAGTTAAATGATTTGTAACCTATCACTTTCAAAAGATTAGTTATTTATTGATGTATTCTCTAAATAGGCTTCATAAATACAGTCAGTTTGCCTTTTAAGACAGACACAGCTAGTAGGCTACTGATGCAGTCTAAATTAGCAGCCCTGCAATCAATCCAACTTTCATCAAGGTTATACTATATGTATAGTTTTTGTTGTAATTTTGGAGGCAGTATTTATAGTGCTGTTGATCTGTATTGTGCATTATACATTATAACATAATTGGGGTGGAAAATATGAATAACGCTGTATACAGTAAATGCAGTGCAGTTTTAACAGCACCACAAAAGTTGTAAAGTTGAATCAACATCTCTCTAAAGGTTTCAAGAAAAACTGAACATTATAACCTTCGTGTAGTTATTGCAGGACTGTCTTACCTAGCTAGGTTTACCTAATGAACTTGTACATAAGTGTACTTAAATTGCTCTATCTCAACCAAAGTGAAATGAATACCTCTGTTTGCTGCTCCCCTAGCCTACACCGTGCTCTCCAACAAGGAGAAGAGGAGGCTGTATGACAGTGTGGGCCATGAGGCTTTCCTAAAAAATGAGGCCCCTGTTGACCCTGAGGATGAACATGATGAGGCAAGCTTCCACTTCGGTTTTGAAGACCTCTTCCATGACTTCGATGATAGTCCCTTTGTGGAGGAGTCATACTTCCACTGGAGCTTTCATCAGGATGGGGAGGATGAGAATGGGCCATATGAACATTACACTTATGAAGGGCCTGGTTTCAGCTTTTATTTTGGCGATGAGGATGAAAATTAAGAAAACCACTACTAGCTACTAGATGTCCAGTGTATTGTCTTTGAAAATAAAGTCTCCATATTGAATTGTTATGTCAGTGTCTTGTATTCAGTCTGTAGAACTTCTGCTAAATAGGTAGCTGTGTGTGTTCTGCCTCTTTTATGGAATAGCTTGTAAGTTCAATGGTTGTTTACAGGTTTGTGAGGTTGTAAGGTTGACAGCTGGGGAAACTGATTGGACCGTTATGCCACTTTTTCTGTGTGGGTGTGTCGAAATGTCCTGAGTTACTGACTAACACACCATTTAGTTATTCTTTTTCCCTGAGCCAGCACTTTAGATCTGGCACTGTTTTTCTCCATTTCTTACAGGACCAGTGTGCACTTTGACCCAAAAGGATATCCTGTGCCTTCTCAGCAGTTGGAGCAGGAGCGCTTTAAAGCCAACACAAAAAGATCTCTACAGCTTTATACACTTTTATCGGGATAAACAGAGATTTAAGCATTTCAAAGCTGATAAAAGACGGACTGGAATCATCAACTTACAAACTTGACAATGATGGTAAGAATGCCTGAAAATGATCTTTAGGACAACCTCTGAGTGTCATGTGATTTTTACTCCATGGAGACATCGACATATACAGTGTGGGCTAAGTTAAGTTTTAAATCCCTTTTTAAATTTAGCTTGCATACTAATGTTGAATTGCTTTTTTCAACTATGCTCCAAAATTATGGAATACCCTACCAAGAGCTATAAGAGATGCAGGCTCTGTGAACATTTTAAACTGACAGCTAAATACCTATTTATTTAAATTGGCTTTTGATTAATGTAACTTATTTTTCTTATTCTTTTTTACTAATTATCATGTTTTTATTATTCTTAATGGTGTCTTTTTTTCTTACCTTCACTTATATTTTTTTGTATCTGTCTTTTCATTGTCTGATTGTATTGTCTATTTGCCCTTGTAATTTGTTGCAATTTTCTGTATTTTTATTGTAAAGCACTTTTATTATTGTTAATAATAATGTGAATTCACTCCTAGTTTTGTATTGATAAAATTGCTAGCCACATTTTTGAATACAGGAAGAAGTAAAAGAAGTGACATCTACTCTGAGTGTAGATCGTGATAACATCAATGTCACAGAGGTGTTGAAAGACGGGGACTCACTCACCTTCCTAATTGTATCTCAAAAGGTGAGAAAACAGTTCATTTTCTTGTTATTTAGTGGAAGCTAACATTAGATCTAGATGCAGAAAACCAGTTGATTTGTTTTAATTATGGTATTGCAAAAACAGACCGCTCGGATGACATGTTGTCTCTCTCGTCTGTGCCAGCTGTCTGGGACAGGGGAGTACCATGTGGCTCGGGCCTATGATGATTTTGAATGGCTGCAGCAGCACCTGTTCTCTCAGGAGGATGTGCCCGGGATACAGGGAGTCATAGTCAGTACTTTATTTCATCTGCGCACAATCCCTTATTTGACTTGTAAATGTATGCACACTTTTCTGACAATAACAAAGATTAGTTCAGGAATATCTATATGCTCCGTCAGTAAAGGGGCGAAGCAAAATGTGGATTCTGTGGATCTGTTGAAAACTTCCTTTTGGAAGTGTAAATGTTGCTCTATGTTATCTTGTTTTTCTAACTGCCTACTGGAGCTTCACCTTTGCTGAAACTGGTGTGCTCTGAATTGGAGCTAAACTGCAGATTTTAGTTAAACATGCATGGTTAAACGTGGATGTATGTGTTCTTGTAACACAGTGCTTTTGTAACTGAGAAGATCAAACACCAAAATGTTTATTTCATTCAATGACTTCACCACTGGAGCATTTTGTTTCTTTTTAAAATCCTTCCTCCTTTCCATTCTTTACATCCTCCTTTTCTTTATAGTCAGGAAGCTGGCCCCAGTACTGTAGAAAATTAAGTAGAAGCTTTTCGGTCTGATTTGTTTTTTTTCTCAAGAAGTTTCCTACCGGGAAGTATTTTTTGTATAGGTCTACTACTTCCTAGTATTACCGTGCGTGCAGTGGGGTAGTGTTTGTCATGTATTACACAAGCACATGCTGTGTAATATGTGATCCAGGGCAATAATGTGTGCATACTGTAAATCCAAGCACTATGTATTTCAAAAAAACATTAACCTTATTTATGTTCCTCTCCCAAGCAAAGTGCCTAATAAAAAATAGTAAAAAAGAAATATATATATATATATATATATATATATATATATATATATATATATATATATATATATATATATATATATATTAGATGAAATCTTGCTTTGACAAACAATATGGAGTAACACAAGTGTACTTTGGTTTTCTTCAAGTTTCCTCCTCTTCCTGCAAAGGCTCAGGTGAATGCCTCTGCCAAAGTTATGAAACAGCTTGGTGAGTACATCTGAGACCACCTCCATTAAAAAATAATAAACTTAGTCTTAAAAGTAAAATTAACCAAATATGTTCTCCATTTCTGTCCTGTCTGTTGCACTGTGTGAGTGTAAAGGTGTTGATGATGATCAACATGTTGATGGTTTTCCTGCAGGTTTCCTTGGTTTAGGAGAGTGGCAGCTGTACTGTAAAGCATTGGAAACCTTCCTCCGGCAGATTGCTGCACACAGCATACTCAGCAAAAATAAAGCTGTAGAGATCTTTCTGACCAGCTCAGACGTAAGTGGAAGCAAATAAACAGCCTGTTTGTTTTTTTAAATCCTCTTTTTAACGAGGCATTAACGTCGCGAAAGGGTGCAACGTGATACCTTTTTTACGAGAGAGGCAGATAATAAATGGTTAAACTTTCACTGACATGGTTTCAGAAGAGGAAATGAAGCGCATATGGCAGCTGTCAGTTGCACACCAGGAAGCTGCCCTGTGAATATCCAACATACTGTACAATAGTGGTAGTTACCAGTTAACTGTCTAACAATAAACAGTTGATAGCTAAAATTATTATTTGTTTATATTATATTTGTGTGTATGCAATGTGTGTAATAATTATAAATATTCCCGTTGTCAGACTTTACAAGGGAGTATTGCTGCATGTGGCACATACACAGTTTTGATGAAAAACAGGATGATATAACAGTAATAAGAGTAAATCATAAAGATAAGTGTATTTACGAAGCATATACACACACACAAACACATACACATACACACACTCACACTGAGTAAAACTGCCTGAGTTTGTGTCAGTGTTGGACGTGTCCCAGATCCTGCTGATGATACAGTAACTTCTCTCCTGTCTGGCTGAGATTCATCGAGTCTGGAATGCTGTGTATTGAGCATAAGCAGCTTTTATTGTGGATCTGGGTTTTTTAGGCTTCCACTCATGTTGGGAAGATTTCATATGCTGTATGCTTGAACAGTATTAACTTGAAAAATGTCCAAGCTTATTTGTGTCCTTGTTTCTAGCCTCCAGGCAGACAGAGAGTTAGGAAAAACATTTTCAACCGGCTGAGTCAAGCAGTGGAAGAGAAGAGGAAAGAAGGCCATAAGGTACACAACTGGGACTACTACAAACACTATTTACAGCCTCTACACCTGTATGTCTGCTTTTATACCATAATGTCTGTGTCTGCAGGATGTGGATCAGTTCTTTCAAACTGAACGTGATCAAAACCTTGTTCTTGCCGGCTGTGCTAAGACCGCAGCTGAGGTGAGCCAGCCACCTGTGTGTTTGTCCTCTTCCCTTTCTTCTTCTCTCACACGACCAGACACACTGTCCTGTGTGATTTTTTAACTTTTGTTTTCCTTGCAGAGATTCCTGGATGTGGTGCAAACTGAGCAAAGTAAGCAAACTTTATTTCAAGTTTGGGAGGAAAGACAGGACGTGCTCATCAATTGGTGTTATTTAGGATTTTTTTGTGTACAGATTCAACAGTTGGAATTCATAGGAGGCTATTTAGTGTATTAGTGTTCATCCACATTACTATGCAAATTCTATCTGTCCCAAGTCTGATGTTAGTGTATGTTCCATGTTTAATTTGTTTACAGAAATAGCAGTGGCCTGTGGTCACTTCTCAGCTGCTCTGCACCTCTGTGTGGAACCAGGGGAAGACTCTGACAAACAGGCTTTCTCTAAGTGAGACAATAATAGCATTGGTCCCAGGCCAATGCCTCTGAACATTGCATACCGGTTACGATAAATCAGCGTGATAAACAAAAAGTAGACACATTGACATCACTTTTGTTTTGCAGGGCTTGTGTGAAATTATCAGAAGTCTTTGATTCTATGAAGGTGAGTTGTTTGGCATATATTTACACAGCAATGCATGATTGCTTTGCCGAATACAATGCACAAAATGCGCTTGTGTGTGGGCAGAAAAATATGACAAGTGTTGCTGAGAACAACGTGAGCACTCTTGGGCTAGGCATGGACCTGGAGTCACGCTACCAGGAGGCAGAAAAGGTGTGTCTTCTGGTTCTAAAGTCATTTTACATTCATCACGTTGTCTCTCCATCTACCTTGAATCCTGGCCTTATATTGAAATATGACATGTCACACGGAAACTTCTGACTAATACACCCGCGTGTAACACGATTATTATGTCCAACGCAGGAGATGCTCTTCAGGAGAACCTGTAAACTAGTGGAGTTAGAGTCTGCCAGAAGGAATGCAGAGAAAGCCAAGCCTGTAAAGAAGGCTGCTGTGAGTGCCTGTACACACATATCACAAAAACACACTGCTAGATCAGATGTACATGCTTTCTTGTGACCAGCAGGTGTCAGTAACGTTCTGCGGATGTGATTCAGCAGTAGAGCATGGGCCAGGAAAGCTGATGAGAGGATGTTAGATGCAAATACAATCTGTATGAAGTATATAATTATGATGACATGCTCCCCCTATTCATCAGATGGAGGAGGTGAAGAAAGCAGCGGAGACGGAGTTTGATCACATTTGTGGAGTGGCTAAACAGGAGGTAAAACTGGATTCTCTGTTTCCACATAGCTCACCCATCTCCAGTGTGTCATGTAACATCCTGTTGACATTCATGTATGTATTAACATGCATGTGATGTGTCTCTCCCAGATTGCACGGTTCCAGGGTGCGCGTGTGGAAATGTTGCAGCAGGCTCTGGTTCAGTGGTGTGAAAAGCAGCTGCTTACAGCCAAAGAAAGTGCTGAGCAGTTCAACCAGCACCTGCAAACCTTAAGAGGGATGGCCTAGTGACCCGTCTCTTAATGAAGCATCCTCAGTATGTCTAAACATAGCATGGGATAACCCAAACGTGCCCTTCACCCTGTTGCGCTGTATTCTGATGCTTGCTGATGCTAGTGGATTCAATTACATCCTGTGTAAATAAAGAAATGTACGTGAAAGGGAAACCTTCCTGATTATCAAACAGCATCCATATAATTTGTACACACATTTACTTTGCCTCAGACTCTCCCCAATCACACTCCTATACCAACAAAGCCCCTATAGAAATGATGGTTTTGATTTGTTAGCAGTGGACTTGTCGTCTGGTGAGGCCATTGTGTGTGTGTGTTTGTTCTACACTACACTCATGCGGTTGTGTTGAGAGTGTATTGTGCTGCTCTCCAGCCAACACATCAGCCAGGGTCACACAAAATAAAGTGTGATGAATTGATTCCCGAAGTGTGTGTGTGTGTGTGTGTGTGTGTGAAACTCCTGTATCATTAATCAGTTGGTTTGACGGCTCTTGCAAGGACGTGGCAACAAGGACACTGTGCTGGCTTTTTGTTTGGCTTTTGAAACTATTCTGGCTTTGTGAGTATCTGTTACAATCATTCTATTATCCATGATTGTGTGAAACCTGTAGTGAGGTCTGGCACAAAACGACGCACTTAACTCATTTCTGCACATAAGCATGCCATCCTCCTCTTCTCTGCCTGCTGCTGTAGGTCCATATCTCAGCACTGCCGTGCGCTTCATCTCATCTGTTCCAGCCTGTAATCTCTCCGTTGGGTGGATAAGGAGGAGTGGTTCCCATTTGAGGGAATGAGTTAGAGAGAGATAGATGACTGGTCTCATAAGAAGAGAGGTTGGAGAGGAGGTTTGGCTCATTTGACAATGAAGGAGTAGATGAAGGGCAATCATGCCATGGAGTGCCCACCCAAACAGTGAATTAATGAATGGAATCTTTTGGTATAGTCTTAGTTCAAATGAAAGGCTTCCTACTCTGGGCATTGGATGGCACATGTTATCCTCGCCTTGGAACATTATGGGATATTTTATGTCTGTATTCTCCACCCTCATAATTACAGTCTTTCTCAGCCTCAGATCCAGAACAAAAATTATTTTATTTTTCACTGTATTTTACCCATTTAATTGGTGGAAGAGACTATCTTGTCTATTTGGTCTTGGTCTTAAAACAATGCACATATATAGAGTTTATACAGCCACACATGTTTACAATGACACTGCTAACATGCAGATGTTAAGCAGGTATAATGTTTACCATGGTGACCATCTTAGGTTCAATCAATTTATCATCAAATTTGAAAGTAAAGTCATGAACCCAAGTATTGGACAAATTGAAATTTGAAATTTTGACCTGCTGGTAGTGCTAAAGGAAAAGTCAGAAGATCACCAAAGTCATTAGGATTAATCGTCTGGGAACCATGAATGTTTGTACAGTATCCTATGGCGATAGTTGTTGATATTGAAGATATTTTAGTCTGGACCAAAGTGGTGGACAGAGAGACCAACTAACAGACCGACAATGCCATTCCTAGAAAGCTGTGCACTTGCAAATGTGTAAAAATATGCAAAAAAAGTCCCCAGGCATGCACATCAAGATGTTGGCTGCAAATTACATTTGCTGCTGCTAGGGTGCGTCTAGATTTCTAGGCTAGTATTAGGCTGGACCTGTTTGAAAACTGCTTCAAAAAACGAAGACAGTTGTAGGAACTTGCTTTGTTTTAGTCCAACAATTGTACAATAGCAGCTTGAGCTTTTTCACACTACAATTGCATCCTATATCTCCTAATTTTTTGGAAAAGCTAATTTTATATTTATATCAGACAACCTTCTATTCACTGAAACTGCAGTCTAGCTTTTTATACCCCAGTTTACATTGTAGAAGTAGTAACAAAAAGACATTCACTCTCCTTATAGTGCACAGTTATTGATCATTAATCCAGCAATTTCACCATTTAGGTTTTGCACTTCATTTTTGGGGTTTATTGGTTTTAATGAGCCACAGTAAAAGTTAAATGTAAGAAATTTATGGACCATTTTAATGATTCTGTGGTTTTAGTTCTTTGTGTGAAGGCTTCTATCTACCTGAGAAAACCCCTCTTTGGATACAAGCCTGTGAGGTGAGTGGGATGATGAACGAAATGCATTATGCTGTACTTACAGTATAAGAAACACAAATGGAAAACTCTGGATTCTATATACTGCAATTTTATTCTCTCTGTTATTATCTGAAGCTGTGATTGTCCCATCCCTGCTGCTTGTAACAGCATTATACCGGATGAATTTCACAACAGGGGAGCCACATGTCTGGTGCTTTCATTTTGCGGCGGCAGCAGCTAACTAGCACATGTGGTGAACACACGCACACACACACACACACACACACACACACACACACACACACACACACTTCTCAACTGCTGAGAGCATGACCCAGATCAAGGACGGAGAGATCATGGTAACGCTCTTGAGTGTGTGTGTGTGTGTGTGTGTGTGTGTGTGTGTGTGTGTGTGTGTGTGTGTGTGTGTGTGTGTGTGTGTGTGTGTGTGTGTGTGTGTGTGTGTGTGTGTGTGTGTGTGTGAGTGAGTGAGTGAGTGAGTGTGCATCCCATTGAAAACATGCACTTAGAGATGATCTGCTAAAGTAGCTCATTATTGGTGGAAAGGCAGCACTCAGCACACCGCCCTATGGCCTGACAGAAAGCGGCTTGTTGAGTGTGAAGTGAAGCCAATAGCTAGTGTGACAACGAAGCTACACCACACCAGTGTGATGAGTACGACAGTCTGTTAGATGATTAAAAAAATATGGAGTCAGGCCAAAGTGGATATTTTTAAATAATATTTGGTGTCCTTAGTCATAAATCTGCACTGCTTGATTTATATGTTGCTGGAATAAATTCATGAATACATATTTGGTAACAGATGTCACACAAATTAAAGTGGGCATGTTTTATCTTTACAAAAAAAAAATTAAAGAATTAATTAAGAAATTGTTGGAGCAAATAATGTATCTGCATGCTCCTATGTCTTCATACTGTACTTTCATACTTTAATTGTATTCATTTACATGAACTGCAACATCTGGCCGCAAAAAGGCTCAACATTGATTACTGATAAATTTAAAGCAACTAATGATTTAAAAATAATTTCAACATACATCGATATTGATGACAAATTGGTTAATTTGCCCAACACAACTGTATGTGATGGTGGTAAAAGATGAGAAATTCTGGCTTTTCTTTGCTGGGCTGCTTCACCCTTCAAACGTCCACATTGCTCTTCTACATCTTCACAGCCATCTTTGATATCTTTGAGAATCTCAGACTCCTGGGAAGCTGCAAGAACTACATTTGACTACAGAATGCTAATATGAAAGTTTCTCCTTTTCCGACTTTCAAATCGAGACTTGACATCCCTGCCAATTACTCGGGTCTTGAAATAAAAAACTTTGAGAGCCTTAATCCTGTATTTGCTTGCGTGTTGCTTCTAAGGTCCGAGGCTCGACTGTGCTCTATTCCAAATTAGTGAGTGTGTTGCTGCTGAGTTGAGTCAACCCAAGGTTGTTGGCACCTCATTAAATCTGATCACTGCCGTACACAGATTGTGACTCATTAAAAGTTTGTTGGATGGAGAATGAGAATGGAGGAGAGGGAGATAAAGAGACAAATGCCATAATGCAGATGCCATAACCATCTGTAGTTGATACAACTTTATAAGTCACAGTCCATTCTGAATGTGCACAAGGTAGATGCATATAAGGTGAATGCTACAAAATAGAGCCTTTCAGCCCTAAAATCAACCCTAATGGCAGCTCTCCACCGATGATATTGTATCAATTTTCTCCACCTTGCAGTATTTTCAGCATTGCAAAGCATTAGACTTGCTAATTTACTCCATTTCTCTCTTCACTACTGAATGGAGCCATAAATATTAATACTTTCACACTGGCTGCTGTCATGCGTTGAAGGGATTGCGGGTGATGGCATGATAATGGTAATTAGGTTTGCAGAAATAATGTCAGCAGCAAACCTCTGGACAGGGTGACATGCTGAGGTGATGACTTTCCTGCCATTCTTAATACACAACAGTTTTCTCTGAATAAACTGTGTGATGGCTCCTAGGCGTCAAGACCTATTAAAGGTCCCATGACATGGTGCTCTTTGGATGCTTTTATACAGACCTTAGTGGTCCCCTAATACTGTATCTGAAGTCTCTTTCCCAAAATTCAGCCTTTGTGCAGAATTACAGCCCCTAGAGCCAGTCCCGCAATGAGCTTTCCTTAGGATGTGCCATTTCTGTGTCTGTAGCTATTGAGGAGGAGAGAGGGGGGGCAAGGTGGAGAGTGGGGGTGTGGCCTTGACCAACTGCCACTTTGCTTGTTTGAAGGCATGATGTCTCTCTCTCTCTCATGGGTGGGCCAAATTCTCTGGGCGGGCAAAGCAGAGAAAGGGGAGGTAACCTTGCTTCTTATGACCTCATAAGGAGCAAGATTCCAGATCGGCCCATCTGAGCTTTCATTTTCTCAAAGGCAGAGCAGGATACCCAGGGCTCGGTTTACACCTATCGCCATTTCTAGCCACTGGGGGACCATAGGCAGCCTGGGGGAACTCACATTAGTGTTAAAAAAATCCTCATAAAGTGAAATGTTCATGCCATGGGACCTTTAAGTCCCATTGGTTGCTGGGATCTGGGGATTGGCTAATAAGGACTGATGATTGACACCTGGATGAACTGATTGCTCACATGTCCATACATAGGAGTGCCTGGGCAGTCACTCTTCCTCTCTCCCTCCTCAAGGTTGCTTGGTTTGTTTGGACTTTGGGTTGGGTTACTTTAGCGTTCTAACATTGCTACACCTACACACATCCATACTCTACACATATTACTGGTAAACTGATAGCACGTTTACCTGTGTTTATTTAAATACATTTGATTTAATTGAGCAAACATATGTGTTCTCCACATTTTGTCATACCTTTGAGCCAGGTCATGACATAACACAGAAGACTCTAACAGGAGACATGAGGCAGAGAGGAAAAACTGTCCATCACCTGATTTCAAGACTTAGGAATTATTTGTTGTTTTACCATTAAATGCTCCAATTAAATATTAAGGAAGACAACACATTATTTAAGAAATAGTAATTATGTTATGTCATGCAAAGGCACAGTACAGTGAATAACAAGTGCACAATTCAGAGTGCACACTCACCCACACTGATACAAATGCGCCCATTAGAGTAAAATCAATTGTTCATCAATCTTTCCACCGCAGCTTTAACCAGAGTGCCAGGAAGCACACACACAATCAGGCTCTCCACTCCAGAGGTCATTCTGTCACATGTCTTAAACATGTGGCCCTTTTCATTCTCCATCACCAACAGCGTAACCACTGTGTGCTGCATGGGATGACACGTGGTTACTATAAAATACTATTGTTATACTAACAGTTGTTCCGCATGAAAGAATTTGGCACATGGTACATTTTGCTACATGTAATTCCCCCTCTCTCTCTCCCCTTTCATGTCTAAGCTGTCCTGTCATAAATAAAGGCCAAAAAAAGAATCTAAAAACAAAAAAAGATTTCTGTAATTTTACTTGAACTGAAAAGGATGCGTCCAATGATGGTCTTTGCTACTCGGCGGAACAAAAGGACACTTTTTTTTGGGCGTAATTTGTTGTTTCTTTGATGATGATGTTTTCTATGAAAATCAATGGATCACCAGAGAAAGTCTTTTTTTTTTTTTTTTACCCATCAGCTACTGTACTTTACTGAGCCCCTGGAGCTGCACAGGATTCACAGTTTTGTTCAAGGGCACCTCAGCGGGGTGATGCTTGCTGCCAAAGGGGCTCAAACCAGGGCCTTCCACAGTAGTTGAAGGACAGATTCTCTGCTCACTATGCCACCTTGGTATTCCAAACAAACATACAACAAGGGCAAAGCAACCAGATGGAAAGTCGTCCCAGGCCCTGCAGCAACCAGAGGTTCAGCATCTGTTGCAGGGATGTATCCAAGCCCACTCCGGAGCTCAAGACAAGTCTCTCCTCACCTTTCCTGCTGCTGTTTCCTCTGACTCAGACTTGGCAAAGAGATACAGATGGGATTGTGAATGCCCCCTGGATACTGCTATTAAATTTCACTTTTGCATGCTAAAGTCTCATTAAATGCCAGTCCGAGATAATGCATGGTAAACTCCCATTATGGTTTGATTAGAAAACACGGGGCCTGCCGTCGTGCTGATTGTGTTTTTAATCAGATCCTTCCTGCTGCAGAGCAAACAAGAGCTGAGAGGAGAAAAGAAAGACAAGCAAAACAAGCTGAGCAAGCAGAAAACAATTCTTCTCTCTCTTAGGACAATAGTGAAATTGTTGTGTACTGTTTTTGGCATAATGAAAGTGTATGAGAGGGGATTTTAAATGGAACTGTTTTTCAGATATTATTACTGTGTGACTGCAGAAATTAATTTGATGGAACACAAACCAATGTACAAGCAAAAAGAAAGTTTCTCTTCTATAAACATTATAAGCAAATTCAATATTTGTATCCTTTACACCTTCATAAGAGGCACGGGTTTAGTTCTCAGGTGCATTCTCCATTAGTGACATCACGTTGATCATTTTACCGGTAAAAGCATTGTTTTATATTGATTAATGGCTCATTTTGTCCAATAGATTTAATAGTCTGTCATTCCATGTAATATAACACAATACAGTACAATGTAATGTTAAACAGATTATAGGAATGTGTTTCAGGGGATGAATGACATGTTTTGGACTGCCTCTAATGAATACAGCTACGTCTTAAGGCCCAGACACGCCGACCAGACGGCCGACCCTCGGCAGAAAAGGCAGTCGGACTGATCAGTCTCCCCGAGTTGGTCAAAAAAGTGCCTCGGAACACACCAAAGCAACGAGACGTAATATGTCTCCATAACAGCAGGCGGCACTAATCTGTATTGTCACCCAAAAATGAAAACCGGCAGCTGATTGGACGAACGCGTCACGTGGGTCTGGTTTCTCCGGAAATTCAAAGACAGACTGTCATGGCGGCTTGTTCAGAATACGATCTCATATCTGTCTTCATTTCAGATCGACAAAGGACAGTTTAAAAGATTTTTGTCAGATTTTGAGAGACTCAAGTCACGCTCATTCAGCTCCCCGTTTCATCATCATACTCTGATACTGCTCCATTGGGCTGTGATTACTGGGCGTGTTTCAACCGAACCAGGAAAGAAAATGCCTCTGCACTCAATTGGATAGACCTACAACCAATCATAGCAATGCCGACAGACGTCACAGAAACTGCAAGTCAAAGGCAGGCTTCGACAGAGAAAAGGCAGAGGCGGCAGTTTCAGTTACTGTTGATCATCTGTCGTATAAAGCCCGCCCTGACAATTTGATTGGTCCGAACAAGTTAAGTTTGGCTGGTATCCAGGCTAGGCAAGAGTGAAAATCCTCAACATTTGTTGTGTTCTGGTTTCAGAATGATGAAGACAGTCGGAGAACAGTTACATATAAAACAGGATGCCGGCTCTACAGGATGATTCTTTTTCTTTGGCAACTATCAAGTTTTTCCCAAACGATCTGAAGATTGAGACATTTTATTCTCAAATGGCTTGAGAAAGTAAAGGAGCATGCCCACGGACCCCCGTGGATTTGGGCTGAGCCCCGAATGTTTACAACATCTAGCTCCACCCCTGTTTAGATACACTAACCATGATCAAACTTATCATTCACTGGTAGTGTCATTGTAAGGCCTATCTTATATGGTGTGTCTTGGAATCAAAAGAAGTAAGGTCACACAACTTTAAGTGTGTAGATAAACCCGCTGTATAGTTTTCCCTGATTTTTAAATAACTAGTGTTTTCCACACAGATGGGACAGAGGTTTTTAAAGTATCATGGAAAGAACCAGAGAGGAGTCAGCACCTGATTCTGTGCTTCCTGCTTGTTCAGACTCTGTGATTTATCATTGCTCCACCCATATTATTGGAGGACACCCTGCTCAGCAAAGTTAAATCAAGTTTATTTGTATTGTCCAATATCCCATTTGATGCCCAAAATGGCTTTAAAAGGCACATTAATGATGGCCACCGTATTAGCCCAAGCTGTCTAAAAAGACGAATAAATAAAACACATTAAAAAATCTAAACAAAATAGAAAAAAGGATGACATTGGAAGACACCTCAGGAGAGGCAATTCAAGGATACATCCCCCCTCCTCAGACAGCTGGGGGTGCAATAGGAATTAAAGGTTGGTTCAAAATTACAATAAAAGAAGAATAAATAAATAAAACCTATGTTAAATCGTCCAAATGGGGGGCACAGTAGGAAAGGGCTCTGATTCCTAAGGATTTCTCTTAGTTCTTGGAAACCAAGAGGCCTGCATGTTGAGGTCGATTTAAAGCATGTAAAGGGACATAGTGGTTTATGAGGTTTGTTAAGTATGCCAGAGCAAGAATATCTACTATTTCATATGCTAAGAGCAGCATTTTAAAATGAAACCTTGCATGAATGAAGGCAAGTCATTAGTCACAAACTTGACTTTTTTTCACAAAGGTTAGGGCGTAATAAGACAGAGAAAATTACATTACAGCACAGTCTGGAAATTAGGTGTATTAAAATCTCAGAGGAAGAGCCTGTTCACATCTGTGTGTCCTGTACTTGTGTCTGGAGAGAATGTGCTGCTTTTCTCTGCTACTGCCTGAGCAGCGATTCTTCTTTCTGTCTCCTTCAGCTCAGCCGAGGAAAGACAGAAGGCTTTGTAGCTGGACCCGATAAAAAAAATATATATATATTTTGCTTATTACAGCAGTTACAGCACATCTACAGAAAAGAGGTGCTGAGACAATGGAGAGGACACGAGACCTATAGGCTACACTTTTGACTTTCATTTTTACTCTCTACAACAAACACACATTAAGGACACTCAGAAGCAAGGCATGTACTGTAGCAGTAAAGGCAAGTTCATGAACAAACATACTTTAAAAATTCTCTCAGTGGATCAAGATGTGTCATTTAGTAGGGCACCTATTATAGAGAGCACTAAGCACACTGAGAGAGGGAACAAAGTCATTGAAAGTGATGAGCACAGTAGCACATTTTTAACAAGCTTTACCAGCCACGCTGCTGTTTTCTCTCCACCATTACACGTGTCTGTTGTGTATGATTGTGACGCGTGTGTATAACAGGTAGAACAGAAAATGAACAGTACAGGTGGAAGAAGTGAGGGGAAATTAAAGGAGAGGTGGTTAGGACAGGCAAAGAGGGCATAATGATGAAGTCTAACTTAAACAGCAAAAGAAAAACACCTTTTCTGAAAGTAGGGAATTAATTGGACCATCTTTAAAGAATCCAGATCTTTCTTTTTAAGTGGCTGCGCAAAGTGGCTGGTTATTAATCAAAGTCAGACAGCTGAGCGAATTATTCTCAGGGAGTGATAATGAATGATGAGGGAGATTGTGTCCAGTCTTGTCTGAATGGGCTTTCTCTGTGCTGATATTACGTAACCGTTCCTCCACTCTGGAGCACTGGGGAAAACAACAACAGTGGTTCTACACAAGCAGATTGGAAGTACTATTGGTGGCCATCATTACTGCACCTACAAGCAAAAGATAAATGATGATTGATACTGTCAGTAACTGACAATTACATTGTCTGCCCTTTTGTATATTTACATAAAATAAGGGTGGTATCTTAACTTAAATGTTTAAGGCATGTTAGCTGCGTGGCTCTTGAGATGGCATCGCTGGTCTGTCAGTTGGTTCCAACTCTTGTCCAGACTGAAATATGTCAACAACTATTGGATGGATCGCCATTACATTTTGTACACACATGTATTGTCCCCAGATCACTTTGGTGATCCCCTGACTTTTTGTTTGTCACCTCCAGCAAAAGTTTCACTTATCTAGTGAATTATCTCAACATCTACTGGGTGGAATCGCAAGAAGTTGTAATGCTTCTTCCCAGACAATGTGCCCTAATGATATGAATGAATTGTTATAACATTGGTGATTCTGTGACTTTTCATCTTTCACTACTATCAAGTACAAATTGTAATTTGTCCAATAGCTGTCTGGATTTACCCTGCAGAGATCTGAGGAGCAGTTAACCATAGTCCTCATAAATCAATTAGAGTTTAAAATTACAACACAAAGAAAGCGGAAGGTAACAGATATTCAAAAACGGACATCCGAAAAGAGTGACATCCGTCGGAATTTCCGGCAGAACGAGAGCAATCCCGGAAGTGGATATAGACTATTGAAGGTACAACAACGAACTGGCGAGGACTAGAGTGTGAGACACATCTCATAACCCTTATTTGATAATTCCTTGCTCCGGAAGTTGTTCTTTCCCTCTTCCGTGAAAGCCGTCTCAAAGCCCTCATTTCTACCCTGACGACTGAGGAGCGAGCATCAAGGAGGGATCATTGAGGAGCTATGGGCGAGGATATGAGAGCAACCTCCCCGGAAGCCGTGCAGGGTTGCTAACTCTGCTCATACAGCTGACAAATTCATGTGACGCTTCAGATGAAAGGATGTCTCATCCCTCTAAACCAAATTTGCTCATTCCCTCTCTATTCATGATTTCCTCGCATCTGTCCCGTGCTTCCTCGGTGG
Organism: Perca flavescens; assembly: GCF_004354835.1. Lineage (NCBI taxonomy): Eukaryota > Metazoa > Chordata > Actinopteri > Perciformes > Percidae > Perca > Perca flavescens. The sequence goes on along the minus strand of NC_041334.1, from coordinate 26,968,752 downwards.
GAGGGACTAAAACGTAAGGAAGGAAGGCAAGTGGAGGATTTTTTAAAATAAATTAAATTTTTAAATCAATCACCGTCGTCTTGGGCAGTGCTAAGCAAAAGCAACGGTGCTGCTGCAAAATAGGCTCGTAAGGAGCTTGTTTTGGGGGAACGTGTACATTTAAAAGTTGTTTTAGTCGTGCAAGAGAAAACTCTGATTGGACAGATAGTCTAGCTAACTGTCTGGATTTACCCTGCAGAGATCTGAGAAAAGGTTAAAAAATGCCAACATAAAGGAAGGTCAAGGCAACGGATATCCGGCCTAAATGAGTGAAATCCGGTGTTTTTTTCCGGCAGCAACCGGGCGGCAAGCAAAATTACAAATCCCACCATGGCCATGCCAAGACCTGCCCTACGAAGCAGCTTGATTGGTTGGGGTTAGGCATTTCACCTGGAGTGGTTAAGGTTAGGATAGCCAATTGGTCAGGGGATAGGACCTGTACAAATCAGGTTACGTTGCCTCGCGTAAGCATGGACGACTGGCCAATAGTAGCTATTGAAGGGCGGGTCTTGACGTGGCCATAGTGGGGAAAAAAATACCGCAGGCGGCAACGGAGAAATCCCAGAAGTGGAACGTCAAGGATATAGACTACAATTTAAGTGACATGAGATGCAGCTAGCAGGAGGAGACAGCAATCAGTGCTGAGGACTTGCAGGTGGTTGATTGAACTGGCAGGTGAGTTGAAGCAGATTGGCCACGCCCAGACTCTCTCAGTGGCACAGACAAGGCAGACAAGACACAAACAACAAGAGTGGCAGGGAAAACAGAGGCAAAAAAACAGGGCTGCAGATCCTAACATCTTCAGGGAGGAGAACAGTGAAACAATTTGTTTGTTTGATGTTTGATGTAAAAGCAGAAGGATACATAATTAATAAATTACATTTTGATGTTTGAAAGTCTCTAGGTTTTGACATAAATGCAGATACAAATGTAATTTAAAAAATAATAATGAATAATTATCTATTTTCAAATATTGCAACTGTCAATATAGAACGAAATATTCTGTAGCCTATTTTGCCGTCAATACTGCCAAAGTAGTCTTTGCTGTAATCAAATCAGTAGCCTACATATTTATGTTTAACATGAAGTATACTGCTTGAGTGCAGTTTATCAATGGGAAACATACATGTGTACAGACAAGGCTAGCAGCAGAAGCAGCGCCGCGTCAGACATGTTTCTGGTGTGCAAAGACATAGAAAACGCCACGCAGCCGCCATGCGATTGACACGCAACAGAAACGCCATACTCACGCCACGCATCCAGTGTGTAGCGTTAGACATCTCTTTGTAACACTTACTGTAACTTGCACTGATTTGTCTGCAGCCTCAGCAATTACAGTAATAAGCACTAGCACTTGTTGGTACATTTAAAGCTGTGGTAAACAAAATGTAATGAACGCATCTACCCCCCCAAACTAATGGCATCACTAGAGTTTGTTGGGATGATAAATTACATGCAAACTGATTAAATCAACCCCAGCGCTTAATGAGGCAAGCCAGTCAGATGGCAGAGGCATTGGCTGAAGTTATGGGATGAGGTCAAGGGTCAATATTTCTTATTGACCTGCTGATTGAACTACCCTAAAGCACCACATCAGTGACAGTGGATATGTGACATTGCTTTGATCTTTTTTTAGTGTTACGGAGCACTCAGTCCCCTCAGCTTTAACTTTCGTCTAAAATGAAAAGCTTCCTACAGGCTGTAGCCTCTCAGTGCTTCATTACAGGGCTAATGCAGCGTCTCCTGTTCCTACAGCTGTGGGATCATTTACCACCTCTTTACCTTGTGCATTTCCACATTTACCCCAGGCCTCCCATTCCCAGTAATGAGTCAAGAGGCACGAATGGCTGAGTGGATCACATTGTTACCCCACCATCCGTGGGATATCGACTGTGCAGCCCTTGATCCCTGCAAGAGAGAAGTGAGTCTTAGTCAGAGCTGAAATGGACACCTACACGTTATTGCTTTACCAAAGAGTCACAGTGAGTTCAAGGGCTCTTCATTAGAGGACTGAGGTACATATTTGCTCCTTGAGGACCTGCATTTTTACTGATCCAGGAGGATGTACACTAGGCAAAAGGATGTTTTTACAATCTTGCAACCCAATTTAGTTATCACTGATTTATAGATGGTTTATTAACCATTTAAGATTAGTTCAATTTTGCATATTCATTTACCATCACCCTTAAAGCTCACAAACACAATAATAACATGAAAACCAAAGTGTAAAAAATATTGTGTTTTTACAAGGAGGGAGTCACTGCGTCTGGCCAAGAAAATAGTCCTGAACATTGTAAGAGATAATGATTTATGATGTGAAGGATGAGGAGAAGGAGAGTTGCTAAATTGTTAGTAATACTGCACTCTAAAAATCTTCTTCCCTACTGTAATAAAATAAACTCTCACTGTCATGCTCTGTGTACAGGCTATAACAGTGATGTGTGTTACAGCAGCCTGTGCAAGAGAAAAGTACAGTTTATGTGAAGCAGCTTCTGAAAACGCCTGTAGCTGAATGTGAGGTTCACGTATCAGCTCAATTAAAGACATGAAGGAAATGTTTATGAAATCTGGCATATCTTCTGTATGTGAGGGAAAATGTATTGTTTTCTTCAATAATAAGGTACGTGTATAATTAGTTTTGCTGTGCTCGAACATGGACATCTTATGATACAATACCTACACTGTCACATATACATACATCACTTTAATCAAAGTTTCACATCTACCACAAACTCCCCTGTTGTCACTTCCTAGATCCGCTGTGACATGGACTGTATCGGCAGTGGCAAGAATCCCCATGGCAAGTGTGACGGTGGAAATTGTGACATGTATCCATGGTGGCATTGCAGAAGGGTGTGACAGGCATAGACAGGACTGTCTACCCTATGTCATGAGATAGGATGCCAGCACTGTGTGCAACTTTCCCCCAGGGGCACAGTTTGTGTGAAAGAGACACTAAACCACCAATGAACAGAGCGAAGCTGCAAATTATAAATGAATAGTTAATTAGATCCCATTGTGCACATAATTTGTGAATAATTCGTGGCCACCCAAATTAAAGTGTTACATGATCATCTCTGGGAGGAACATAATCGGCTTATATGGATGAATCTCTTCAGTACAAACCCTCTCTGAAGGCTTTAAGCCTGCCAGAGGTGGCCTCGCTCCGGGGTTGCACATTTGTGTCTCTTTTCTGTTTTACAATACCGACTCAGCAAGCAGCAAAATGGCCACAATGAGCTTGAGCAACAGACGTCTATATCATAGACATATATCAACTTAGCAGCAGACAGAATGGCCTAAATGAGATCATGGACCAATTTTTTATTTTTTTTTTTACTTTTAAATGGGCAATAGATTCAGTCTTGAGTGGAAGCTGATAAAGAGAAGGATAGATATTTTTTAAAGCGAGAAACTGCATTCTCAAGCCCTATAAATCAGAGTTTTTCCCCTCTGGCTTCATTGTACAGCCAATTAGTCAGATGGATGTGCAGTGTTATCTTTATTCTGGCTCATCTCCACTACACAGGCACACAGCCCCTCTAAACTACTGCGGCCATATAGGCAGATAAGATCAGTAATAAAGAACCACTAGGCTGATATTTCTGCCATCAGCAGCTAAAAGAGAAAAAGCAGAGGTTACCACCATGTAGTCTCATATATATACTCTTCTCATCTAATCATATCACTTAGTACCATTCGTAAGTGGAACGTTATTGAATGGGCAATAAACTACTTCTGTAGCCTATAAACTCTCTTCCACTGTTGTAAAAATGACACCTGCTCCCTCGATTAGTGAGTTTAGATTATATATAAATAAGTATTTCACACACGTTATCTCATTGTTTTTTTTCTCATCTCATGGACCATAATGAGTCTTATAGAAACTATCTAAAGGGATACTCCAACATAGTATTGCATTTTAAGACAAATTGCAGAACTTACTTTTAGTCCCTCTCCATGTGTTCAGACGGCAACTCTAGATCAACACACTATGGCTCTCAAGCTCCCCACTTTATAACACAGGCTATCTGGGTTGATGATGGAGAATTGCGTTTTTGCACTTATTGTTGTGCTTGATGTTGATGCAGATTGGTACAGTTGAGGTAACTACAGTCTCTAGGACTCCCACACCGAAAATGCCAATGATGTGGAATGAATGAGTAACAGCAGAGTGGCTGCGAGTAAACAGACATAGTCATTAAAACTAGCTTCAGGCTGCGCTCTCGGAATGAAAAACAGAAGCTGCATGTATTTCTTATACATTTTTGTCAACAGCTCACCGCCTCCACAGCAGGAGCACCACCTCACACTATGTCTGTGTGGGTTGGCTTTGGCTGAGTGTATGGTAGGGCTTCCACAATGGTGTTTTTTTCTGTATAGTATTTAAGAATTACAGGAACTAAATGTATATATTGTTTATTTCATGAGATTTCAGGATATTTATTGCATGAGATTTCGTTCAATTTTCCAGACCACCACTTTATTTGAGAGACATTTGCAATAACTTAATTTTGTTTCTTAGCAATCACAGTTGACATAAAATATGTCCGATTTTACAAATGTAAATAGGCAAGTAAGATTTAGAAAACCACAATAAACTTTTGTTTGTTAATAATTTTGCATTAAGGACCCTATTACACTATTTAAGAGTGAAAAGGTTAAATCCTGTTCTTTCTTTACATTTTTTTTTCTACATTCATAACAAAGCAGCATGTTGCATTGTTTGGTGATTAAGATAATCCAGTTTTTGTTTTGCTTCTTTGGTGTGTAAACCCACTCTGAAATAATCTCTGTCAAAATCAACAAAGGAGGAGGAACAACTATATGTAAACTAAGAGTGGAAATAGACAAAAGCCAGCTGGTCACATCTGAGAGTTTTCACACCAGACACTGTATTCATCAATCATGCAGGCCATTGATTTACAGTTACTATGTGTACTTTATTTGATTAATAAGCTAACTGAATGTTCCCAGAGGTTGGCTATGCTCATGAAAACATCCTGCAGGGGGTTAGAGTTCACTGCCACTCTCTTGAACACTGTTGACATTGTGTGACATCATTAGTTTGATTCCATGGCTTTGCCTAGCCACCACTCAGTGTATAGGACTCAATAGTTGGGACAGATGCTCACTCCCAGAGACGACGCCCAGTAGGAGCATGGGAAGTTGTGTGAAGTTCTCGCCTAGTTTGGGCTCATTCTGGTGTTCACATGTATCCAATGCCTTCAGTCATATCGCTCACCCATGGGACTGTGAGTGGGGGATGGTACGCTTGATGCAATGCTTCTCCCTCTGCCCTCTTCCATATCCTATTGATATCCTAGAGGGTCCAGGTTAGAGGTCAGCCCTTCAGAGTTGGCAGGGTCAAACTTCATCTCATGAATATGGAAGCCCACTGGGCTCAGGGGACCATCTGCTCGGCTCTATTGGAAGCTGAACAAATGAGCCTGCTGAGAGGTTGCTGTATTAGTGTAATTACTGTGGATTTCCCAGGCCTAAAAAAAACAGCACCAGTACTCTCTGGGCCCCTCTTTGAACCCTACATCTGCAGGTGGATTAACTGAAACAGAGAAAAAAAAATATCCAAACACATCGTAGTCATCGTAATTTAAACTTTCAGGGAATTCACTGCTCATTTGTTTGTTATTTGGATTTAGTCAATGTCCAAAGTCGCCGTGTTTTTGATTGTTAGTAGTTTTTTTTATGTAGAGTTCTTTGTTGGTTTGATGTTCATGATGATAATGTTGTTGGGAGTTGAGAAATGTGCATAAGAAATGCATCGTCCCGAGGCATCCTGGTGGCCAAGGGTTTTAAAGCCCTTCCCATATGATCAGATGGCCCTGGTTTGAGTTTCCCATCGTTCTGCCCTTGTTTCCCGTCACATCTCTACTATCTATTAAAAGAATACCATTTTTCAACCCGGTTATTATTTATAAAACTGAGCATAAATAGTAAAGACATTACACAAAAATACAATTGACAATTTGCATGTAAGGCAGCACGCTCAATTAAAGAGGCGAAAACAAGCCTTTAAGCTTATTTAAAGGGACTGCATATAGATTATGATACAGTTTATTTTGAGTGTAATGGTGTTCATATAAAATAATTCTGTATATTTTCAAGTGGGCAGTGAGACACATTTTGTGCAAGATAGTTTTAGACCCAATTTTGATACGAGGAGACCTTTCTATAGTCTATGAATGTGTAAGAAATTGAAGCAAGCGCAGCTGTCTGGTGACCTTGATAAGAATCTCATCCAGTTTGTCACACTGGGAGTGAGTTTCTGTGACTTTCACTGGAGCTGAATCATGGGTCAACCTCTTGTTGTCATTCTGCTTTCCTTTCTCCCTTTTTCCACCATTTACACCTCCCAGGAGTGAACAAAAAACACAATGCAGCTCTGTGTGTCTGCATATATGTTTGTCTCAAGAGTATTTTTGAGTTTGAGTGCAGCAGTGAACAATGCTCCTATTCTTTTGTATTGCTCACTGATACAGGTGACCTGGAGTCAATAAAAAGCACCAGTCTGCTGATTTCAAAAGCAGATTGAGAGGTATACCTCTCTCATGTGACAGCACTGTCTGAAAGTTTGTTGATGAAGGAAATACAAACATAGGTCCATTAGAGCCAAAAGCACTCACATCAGAGAAGGTGCAGCTATATAGGCTACATTATTTTTTTCTTATTTCTTATTTAGCTTCCTTGGGGTTTGATCTTGATAAGAAATATCTTCAGTGTGTTAGTCATTTATGTTAAAGTGATTTTCTTTGCTATCCGGTAAATTATTTCATATGTGACTATATATAGCACTTTCTTTTCTCTTTCATGGACTTTCTTTTAAGTTAGAAAATGTATTACAATATATTATTTCAGAGCTGCGACTAACCATTATGTTCTTTATCGACGAGTGCAGATTATTTTCTTGATTAATTGATTTAATCGTTTGGTCTATAAAATAACAACAAGCAGTGACAGTTAAATGAGCCTGACAGACAGCGGAGTGGGTACGCCTTAACAGTTTATTTTCAGTTATTCTGTAATGTCATATATTTATTGACCTAACACTTTGATATCACTTATAGTGGTATTACTGTAAGACATACAAACACGTAAACGATAAATACCCCAAAAGACAGTATTTATTTACTTTATATAGGGGTGTATCAGGGTGAAAGAAGGAAGAGTTTATGTTCAGAGCCGGTGAGCCCGGGCTTGCCTGTCAGGCTGAGTGGCACTAAAGACTCAGAGCATGAATAAATCACCGCAGTTTGACCCATTTAAATACCAAATGGAACCATGCTCTCCACTGGGGAACAACATGCTTGAACACACTGCTTCATTTCCATGGTGGCAGCAGGATGCCACTGGTAGACAGAGGGAGTCGTAGTATTATGCAGCAGCCTAAAAAGTACTTCTGGCATGACCGCATTGCCTTTGGCTCTGGGTCAAATGAACAGAGATGTCCCGGTCGACTGCAGCCTGAGGTGGGTGATAGCACAGTAATCTAACAAAACTGTAACCCTGATGTGAACTCAACATTTCTGAGCTGCAGTGGCTGAGAGAAAATTGTCAGTCATGCTTTTCTTTTTCATTCAGCTTCTCTACGCCCCACAGCATCACCCTCCAGCCTCCGTCTCTAAATGGTCACGGAGTTGCTCAGCAGCAAAGTCATCATAAACTGGCTAATAATGGCAACCTTTGTTCACTTAACTTTGCAGTGCTCGAACAATTCCCTTAATGTAAGCCGGCTGGAGCACTTTGAATTTGGTTTTCAGTTAAACATGTAGGCCTACATTCGACAATTTTCTACACTGATATAATGTTCTACTCCCTCTGGAGGAAGCAAGATTGTCAAGGCTAACCTTTGACCCTAAAACGACTATTCGTGCCGTGTGACTCTAATCACACCACAATGTAAATCTCTAATGAGATGGCTGTGGTTTGACTATTGTAGGTGTAAAATGTACTTCAACTGAACTAGTTTCAACCTGCCACCACCACTACCACAATCCGTGTGACTGTCCCAGAGAGTATGTCATTTCTTGTCAGAGGAGCTGGTAAATATTTAAATTTCATGTTTGTCTAGATGTGATGAGCGACAACAACCACAGCACTGGGAGGGAGGAAGACGGGTAACAGGGCTGTGGCAGGTAAGGTGGGGATAAATCAGGAGGACATCATTGTTATTAACCTGGGACTATTTTAATCTTACTGTTTCTGCTGTATCTAATACAGACCAACTACAATGCCTCGTGTGAGGCAGAATCATTGGAGGCATGGCAAAATATATCTGTAGAGTCACACCGAGCCCCAGTGAAAGAGACAGGAGATGGAGAATGGAACAGCCTCAGAGCCCTAGCCTCCTTACTCCATGCGCTGGAAACTGGAAAAGGTAAAAGCTGTATATACTTCCCACGGTATTGAGAAAGATGTTGTTGTGTTAGATTGTGTGAAAGCCGACTTTATTCAGCTATTGCAAAACTGAATGTCAAGGTTAGAGAGGCAGGGCCATGCTATTTGTTAACTCAAATGTTTTTTTTCATTCATTCATCATTCAAGTGAAGGAGGATTGGAAGAGTTGTAACACTGCTGCACTGTGTCCCTTTGAAGACCAGTCTTTAAAAAAAAAAAATCCCAAGTGAATTTTAATTACTGCACTGAATCTTGCAGCTGCAATTAGTCCCGAAGCTGATGGAGTGCTGTAGGGATGTGCACCTACAAAGGTAGATCCCTACATGCTGTATCAACACATTGCCTGACATTTATGGAATCCTGTTTTTACACTAAAATATGAGGTTGTTTTACTGAAAACTGTAAATAGTGATGAGGAATCTTTGTGTACATAACGTACAAAGACAGCAACTAAGGGCAGCCTAATATTTAATCTAACAATTCACAGTCCTGTGTCTCTGCCAGTGTTTCCATAATAGACTACTCTCTATGTGAGAAAGTTGGTCATTGTGTTGGAGTTAAAATACTCTTTCAAGTAGATTCTCTGTAGTTTTTCTGTCCTTGACACCCTACCCACTACCTTCTCTCTATCTCCAGTTCCCTCTCTAGAATCAGTGTGATTTATAAGGGCTAATAGCCATTCACTCCCTTCACGCTCTTTAACTCTCCATTTATTGACATTAGACAACCAGGAAATGGAGCTAAATTATCCCATTCACCAGGTGACCTTAACAGTCCATAAGATTTACCCTCTAAGTAATGTGTACAATGTAACACACATACACAGATCTTAACCCACTGACAAATGACTTGTGCACATAGCAATTTAATTATGCTGACCTTATCATAGTGTTATAGAACTAATTCAATACGATACAGCTTTTTGTGTAAATAACCAGCAATACAAACCAGCATAGCAAGGCTATCAGCGCTCTCAAGATGAAGTGAAAAGGCAGACAAAGTATTTCATAGGAGGACAGACTAGTAAAGGAGGCAACCCAACCCCCTCGCACGAATACTACCCTCAGAGAACAGACCGGTAAACCACTTCATCAGCCCCCAGCACATCAGTCCTGCCATATATGGAGAAAAGTGGGTGGGGTAGAAGGGATAGAAAATTCCATCACTCTACTCACTTTTCCTTCCAATGCAAATTCTCTTCTCCCGGTCCTAATCACTCCAATGTTTTTATTCGCCATGCTTCTTCCCAAGTGGGACAACCCAGCCTGTCATTTAACCCAAAGCCTTGTGCTCAGTGGGCGTTTTTTTCCTTGCAAGCACTGACAGGATGCAGGGATGGTGTGTTTTGGTATGGTAAGGGTAAAAAAAGTACTGTATCTCATCTCATCCTCCTGACAGAAAAAGTGTTGTGCTTCTTCTACCAAGAGCAGCGGAACAAAAAGGTGGAGTGTTTAGAACAAGAAAAGGTGCTGGGAAAAGCGCTTTTACAGAGACAGCTGCTTCAGCTCCACATGCACTCTGTTTCTATTGAAAATGTTTGAAAAAGGCGCTAATGCTCTAAACAGAAACCTAGTGGGCACAAGGCCAAACATTAACTTCAGGATTATTGCCCCCCCCACACACACACACACACACTCACACACACAAGCAGCAGTACAACTATATCTGCCAACAGCATCAGTGCATCAGAGCATTCTGACTCCAAGTCTCAGACAGAGCATATATAGCTAACAAAGAGCAGTTGTCTTTGTTCAGCTGGCGCAGTAGAGGGAGGGGGGAACAAAGAGGGATAAGGATGGAGGATGGGAGAGACGCTGACTTCCATCTTTTCTGTTTTAGCACAAAAAAAGAGCAGACAAGCAAAATTTCCCCCACTAATCATACACAAACACAATCCTACCTTATCAGAACCACAGTCCTGAGCTGCATGTTCTTAAAGATTATTTTTTTTTCCGCTTTTAATTTTGACAGGACAGCTAGGTGAGAAAGGGGAGAGAGAGGGTGAAGACATGCAGGAAATCGTCACAGGTCAGATTCCTTGATTATTTACCATGTTCATCATCTTAGTTTATTGTTAACATGCTAGTATTTGTCAATTAGCAATTGCTCTAAACACGAAGTTGATGGGAATTAGTTTTGCAGGTATTTAGTCATACATTTGTGGATGTGTCACATTTCATGACAATCTATCTAATACTTGTTGAGACAATTAATTAAAAACAAAAAATGTCAGAGGATTACCAAAGTCATTAGAATACATCCTCTGGGAACCATGAGGGTATACAATGTTGTGCCAGTCCCTTCAGTAGATTTGAATGTAGTATTTCACAGGTTAAGTGAAAACATTGACCTGTATATACATTTTAATGGCAATCCATCCAATAGTTGTTAAATGACTTCAGAATGGACCAAATTGGTAAACCAACTGAGCGCCATCGCCATCCCTAGGGCGAAAATCTAAACGTGTGAATGTCTCAGAGGTCAGTAGATGTGCAGCTTCCCAGCAGGAAGTCCAGAGACACTGTCGTTGTGAGCTATAGAAAACTCAAAAAAGCAAAGTAAACTTGTTTCATTATTAACTCAGAACCTTTCCCTGCTTCCATCTCTGGAGACACAACGCACCCGGTATGGTTCCATGATCTCAACATACTGTTGATAATTATTTAATGATGTGACACAGATGGTCGAGACATCTTCAACTCGGTGCTGTCTTACCTTGCAACGTGATGGTATTTTCCTCTCATGTATCCAGCTGTGTCTGAAACGTGTAGTTTACAGTAAAACCCCCCCACAAAATTAGTCGACTAATCAAAGCAAAGCAGTCCTCTTCTCCTCTTTTGCATAACATCTGTAAAAGCTGCTGATGCCACATGTCAATTAAATATTAATAGTCTGCTGTTTGTCGTCGGGATGAACTGAAAGAAAGAACATAAGAGTGGGAACATAAGAAGAATGGCTAAGTAAAATTGATTAACACAAGTCTATTATTGTACTATTATTTTCTTTCATTGGGCGGCACATCAAAGAACAATTACCTTTATTAATTTATTTTTGCAAATGAGTACAAACAGCTACCATTTACACACACACACACACACACACACACACACACACACACACACACACACACACACACACACACACACACACACACACACACACACATACACACACAACTATTTAAATTTTCAATTGGGCCAAAACAAATTCAGCAAGGGCTTTGCTTGACAAACCCAAATGAAAGTCATTTCCCAAGAGCCACTGCTAAATTGCTTTGCTCAGGAGCAATTATAAAGGGATCCGTTGATTTTGTTGTTACAGTTTTTTTTCGAATGCTAAACGACAGTGGTCACAACTGAAGCCACATGTGCAAAACTCTAACCAGTCTGCATTACCAACAGTCACCTGAGCTAAACAGTTCACATCACCTGCGAAACTCATTCCAAGCAGCACAACTCTTAACACACGTCTCAGAACAGGCTCAGTGCAGCCAAACACTGTGAACAATCCTCATCGAGACAACACACACACACACACACACACACACACACACACACGCCGTCACTCAGAACACACTGAGAGTAAAAACACTAGCATCAAACTCCAATACAGAAATCCAAACACTTTTCATCATTACAGTTTGAATAATTTAATTTACTTCACACTTATCAGTATTTTCTTTAAAGAAAAGAGTGACATTCTTTCACATATTTTTTATTTTATAACATACCAGTTTTTTTATGTAAACAAGAAGGAAGGAAAATCATCAGTTTGCTTCAATAGATATATTTTTACAGTATTTTGCCTGTAGTAATTTATGGAATTACTGGGAAAAAAAACTAAAGGTACATAATAGTAACAAAGAATAGTGGGGCTAATCCTACCTCTCTCCAGCATCAGGCGACACGTCACGACGTCTCTTGCCATCGTCTATGGTATTTCCATTGCTTCCACCTCCATTACTTTCTGAAAGTGCACAGTTTTACTGTATTAAAGGTAGTGTTATCACATTTTGTATGTAACCTCAGATATCTTACCTGGACATGCTGGTATCTTTTCTCTTTTACCTGTTCACTGTTTCTCTCAAACAGCACAATCTATAACTGTTTCATTCTTACTTGGTGTTTTTTTATTTCCATACACATACACACACACATATATATATATATATATATATATATATATATATATATATATATATATATATATATATACATATATACAGTATGTGTTCATTAACAAGTTGTATGCAAAACAAGACACCTGCTTAGTCTTTTAGCTGAAATTGCAATCAGCAGTATTTATAAAATTCATCCGCCTGCAATCCATTCTGTTTTGAATGCGTGGTTAACAGTTTTGACAGCAGTGTGTTGGCATTTGAACCAAATGCTGTAAATCCACAGTGTTGTGCAGGTTGTGGTTAAAACCATGGGATAAGTGTGTAGAGTTTTGGAAACTGTGTTCAAGCAGTGAAAAACGAACCAGAGTTTGGTCCACATGAACTGCGGCTGTGCAGACTGTGGTTAGAGTTTTGCACACTTGTCGTTTAGCAATCGAAATTGATTGGTTGAGGAGTGGCAGGCTCTAATGTGGACACTGATGCAAAGTGACATGTGTAACAGGAGTCAGGACCTCATCACCTCTGTGGCTATTAAGACCAATTCAGATGAGACATTTCACACTCATGCTCACCTTGAGCCCTTGATAGTACAACTGGATGTAAACAGTCAATTCCAGTGGAAAGCACTGCCCTACATTTCTATAATGAATGACACAGTGGAAAACACTTGACACACTATTCTAGAAAAGTCATCAATCAAAATTCACATATACAGATGGCTCATACTTGTTCCACAACTTCTCAAATCTCTTCACTCTAAAACTGGCCCATAGCTGACACTGTCACTACTGTTTGGGTAAATTTTATTTTATTTGACCTCACCTGAGCTTACACCTATTCCTCTTCTACAGCTACATATGTTTTATTAGGTGAATCCTATAAGACACATCTCCCAGATACCGTCACAAGTCTTGTTAAGATATCACTTGTCACTAACCCCCACCCTCTCCTCCAACCATCTTGTCGGTGATTGGCTGGAACGTGGTTTGTTGTATTTTGGTGCACAGCCTGTGCCTCTAGTGTTTGTTTTATGTTTACGACCCCTGTGTTGTCACCCGAGACCGGGCTTTTTCACAGTGTATTAAGGGGGCAGGCAGCTAGCAGATCAAGGAGAGATGCCTACGATTTCAGACAAAAATTAAATTGCACTGAAACCATGCAGGAACTCATAGTGCACCTTTAATGATGGTCCTGTACAGTCCTGTTATTTTTTCTATTTATTTTTTCCAGCCGGTCTGGACTCCTCAACGATAAGTTGTAGTTTTACAGAGGGATATGTGCCAGGCGTAGTTATTTTCCTATAGAGACTCCTCTGGCAAACCACAACTTGCCGTTAAATAAATGAGATATATTGTGTTAATTTGTGAGCTTTAGAGGTGCTGGTAGGTAGATTTTACCGTTGGAAAGAGCTAGGCTAGCTGTTTACCCCTGTTTCCAGTCTTAATACTAAGCTAACCGTCTCCTGGCTTTAGCTTCATAGTTGATACAGACATGAGAGAGATATCAATATTCTCATCTATCGGCAAGAAAGCAAATAAGTGTATTTCCCAAAATGTCAAACTTCCCCTTCCTAAGCCAGGTGAAAGCTACATGGAAAAATAATACAAATACCACCTGTACACTTTGTTGCAATCCAATATAACAGACCAGCAATAAATTCAACCACAGTGAGGCTCATAATGTTCAATTTGTGTTGAGCCTGGGAGGTGCTGATTCAACTCAGAAGGGATTTTCTGAGGCTGTAGTTTGCTATTGTTGTGTTGGGTTGCATTATATAGTAAGACATTTCTGTTTCTCTGTCTTTCCCCGAGCAAATGCCTTATTGTGTGTTTCACCTATCGTCCTGCAGCTGAAGAAGGGAAGACACAGGCAGATTTGGACCATGACAAACATGGTATTGGTCCATGTCCACACAAGCGTGTGTGTGTGTGTGTGCGTGCGTGTGTGCGTGCGTGTGTGTGTGTGAAACAGCATCTGCAGTCTGTCAGTAGCGTTTGCTCTTGCCTGGCAGAAGGTAGCGATGGTACCAGGAATGGTGTGATAGTTGTCACAACGAGGTAGTAAATGTGCTAAATGTTCAGAGGCAGGCATCTGCTCTAGTTACAGCTGTAGACAGCATCAAGCTGTTCATATTAATGCCAATTAAGATCAGATTTAATTTAATCACGAAAATCTAATTTAAAAAGTGCAGCACTTGTCTTACAAACAAAACTCTCTGTCCTCTACGCATATGCTCTAATAGACATCATTTAACATATTCCACTGTGGTTGAACCAAAGATGGAGGCATTACCAGTTCACTTGCAGTGAAGTCATATGTGTCTGTGTGTCTTTGCCAACCTATTATTTTCTTCCAACATTTATCTCATCGCTTCTCAACACTTCTCATTTAATATTCTACACATCTATAACCGAAAACAAGTCCTGACGAGGAAAACTGACGCCTTGTCTTCTCCTCAGCAGAGAGTAATGCGGCAAAATGATGAGAGGACTTGAGAAAGGTAAAACGGGGGGCATACATTTATGTTTGGCTGGTTTTCCCAGATGGCCATGTGGAGGGAGCTGTGTGATCAGAGATCTAATAAACCAGTGGATATGCTGCATCGCCTTTCCTGCGAGGGAGTTGTTGCCGTAGCAACCACACCACAAGCACTGCAGGTTAATGGTGGGAAATTATGATTGCTGGTTGCAACTAACACACAGGGTGACTGCTGAATCAACTTTGAGCTCCCTGTGGTGGCCGAACGATAAACACAGTGCAGTTTTTGGACACCAAAAAGGTCTTTGAACAAGTTCCATTCAGCCCTCAGCAAAATGAATTAAATTTCACTAATGCATTGCACTGTATTTAGAAGGCTTTTCTCTATATTCGCCACATGCGCTCAGTCTGCACTAAATCCTGAACCTAAAAGTGGTAAAACATTGTAAAAACACTTTTCAGATTAGGGTCAAACAGCCAAAATAATCTCTAATGGGAATTTTTCTGACAGGTATCTTGTTAGTGGTTTTGAGGATGACTAAAACTTTAAAACCTACTGCCTAACTGTGCTATGCAAAGTACACACAGTGTGCAGAAGGTTACAATAACATGTTTTCCATTTCTAGTTTAATACTTTAGCATGAGTCATCAAAGCAGCATGGGTGGATTACAGTTGGCCCCACAAGGTCCTGCATTACAGAGCATGTAGTACATTTAATGCTTTTTTTATACATAATCATGAAAGGAATTTGATCAGTTACTGTACTCTACCCTCTATTACTCTAAGCCAAATCAGGTTAAATAAACAAATTTATGCCTGCCCAAAATAATGTCAGTTTTGCTGAAACTTTTAATGTTTTAACTGTTTGTGTGCAGAAGTAACCTTTAGGCTAAATGCATGCTGTGTATACTCTTCATGCATTTCATTATAATAATAATAATAATAATAAGTTTATTTGATATAGCACCTTTTACAGACAAAGTCACAAAGTGCTTCACATGATAAACATTTGTAAAAATACAGTATAATCCAACAGAAAATAAACAAGGGGAAAAAAGAGAATAATTATTGAATGACCAATGAAAGTCATTTCAACGATTAAAACCTAAAACCCAAAGTTACAAACATGAGTCAAAAGCGAATTTAAACAAATGTGTCTTCAGCTGCTTTTTAAAAGCTTCAACAGAGACTGCAGAACGTAAGACAGTAGGACGGGCGTTCCACAGGTTTGGAGCCACTGCTTCAAAGGAACGGTCACCTTTAGTTTTTAAAATAGTGCGTGGGACCACCAGTAATCCTTGGTTAGAAGACCTGAGCGACCTGTTAGTAGTGTGCCGATGGAGCAGTTCCGAGATATAAATAGGTGCCAGACCATGCAAAGCTTTATAAGCCAGAACAAGAACTTTAAATTGGATCCTGAACTTGATCGAAAGCCAATGTAATGAGTATAACATTGGAGTGATGATTAATGAGGCGACTGCATACCTGAGTTTAAGCTTCAAACACACTCTTCTGGGATCATTTCTGCCCTAAAAACCAAACACAAACACAGGAGTATTAATTAATAGAAGAAGCCAAACCTGCTCCGGCTCTCTAAGTAGAATTTATAAAAGAAAAAAGAACACTGAAATGTGTTTCTCTTTGGTCAAAATGTAACTTTGTGCTTAATTTAAAAAAAAATAAACAACCAAAACCTGCACGTCACGTGACATCTGCCTGGCACACTTTCTTGTCTCAACACAGAGATGATCACATCTCTTCTCTGTAGCTACAGTATGGATGAGGAACGGGTCAGGCAGCTTCCAAAGCAGCAGCTCAAACTGCAAAGTGATGAAACGTTGTCATTTTCACTGCTCCCCTTTGAGAGGAATGGAGGGGTAGGAGGAGGAGCAATCCAAACAAGTGACAGGTCTATCTCTCTTTCAACATAGACTCCTGCATGTGTGCAAGTGTTTGTATATGTCTGTGTGTGTGTGTGTGTGTGTGTGTGTGTGTGTGTGTGTGTGTGTGTGTGTGTGTGTGTGTGTGTGTGTGTGTGTGTGTGTGTGTGTGCGCGTGCGCGAGAGAGTGGGATAAAGGGACTCAAAATATTCACTATAAAGTCCATTTCATTTCATAATTATTATGAATTATTAATTAGCAAGTCATTACATTTATATCAACTGTGTCCATGGCATCTCAAACAAGATTTCCAGCCTTTTCCTAACTGATGATGAATGACCAACAGTTATGTTGACCTGAGGAGTGACAGCAGAAACACATTGTAAAGAGGTCAGCAAGCAGAGACATTCAAACAATGAGATCTCATCGGTGCAGTGGGGTCTGTCTGTCACTGGTTCCTCCAGCATTTCCAGCATAACATTTGCCCTTCGCAGCTCGTGGCCGGTAGGGTGGGACTTTTTGTTCCCATGGTTTGTGATGACAGAACAGATGGTGATGTTGCCTGTTTGGGCAACACTGTGGTTGTCAGACGCGTTTCAGTCTCGCTGACCTGCAGGCAGCTGCTGCTCGTCACTGAAAGCTGTGCGCTGCAGCGTTTCCACTTCTAAAGTATCGCTGGAGATCAGAGCCGAGATTATTGTTTGTCACAGATACGACCTGTTCTCGTTAATAAGGCTGATCGTTATCAGGTGTTATATATTCTAAAACATAATCTGCAACCCCTCGCACATCATCCTGGAGCTGCGGATACTGCATGGGTCAGACACAGTAGCCTGCAGCAGTCTTACGGAGTAGCACAGCGCTTCAGAGGTGAGAGCAATGTGTTTATTGTATGCATGTGTTGAAATTGTGATAGATATGTCTAAAAAATGCCTCAAATGATTTCCTGCTCGGTAGAAAGGGGATATTTTAGTCCGATCTAAAGTGTTAAACTCGTAAAGATGAAGTCATCATTTTTCATGTTTTAAGAAATGCACTGATCAACAAACACCAAATGAAACAATAACGCGTTCTCTCTCCATTGCGTGGTTCCTCGTGCAGCGCGTGCTACCACCGCAAAGAGGAAAGGCTTTGTTTTAATTGCTTGAAACAAAGATTTAATTTAGACTAAAACAGATCCTGGAAGTTGTGCATATTTATCGATGTGTTCTCAGCATTGACTGCAATGT
This sequence comes from Perca flavescens, assembly GCF_004354835.1. NCBI lineage: Eukaryota > Metazoa > Chordata > Actinopteri > Perciformes > Percidae > Perca > Perca flavescens. The sequence continues at coordinate 26,950,589 of NC_041334.1, read as the reverse complement.
GTGCGTCGGGTCGGTCTTACAATGTAGGCTATAATAACAATAGATTTGCGAGGATAATTTGCTCTGCAATCAATCTGTACGCGTGATATGATTATCATGAACCTTTTTCAAATCTAGACAATTTACAAATATGAACTGTTCAGAGATCAGAGGGAAACAAAAGAAAACATGAACCAAAGAAATCAGCGCACCGCAAACCTGTGTTAGTTGCAATATTTTATTTTATACATAGGCTACTTTCGTCATAAAAAGCCAAGCATTAGTGTGGATTGTGAGTCTCTAAATGGCTCATTATTAAAGCTGCAGTCTTGCCAGCAGCCCTGACATTTCACTGCACTGTTACACCTGGCTCAACTAACAGTGAAACATTTACACAAACTGCAGCATCACTCGCCAGTGCGGAGTGCCGCTGAAACAGCTGAGTATAGCAGCAATGGGCTCATGTGCTCCATCGAACCTATTTGCATGCCTAAGAGTCAGGGAATTGGCAGATGTCTGAAATGAAGACACAGAGGAGAAAGAAAGACAACCCAGTCTTTCTACTCATAAGTTTGAGAAAGCAAGAGGGAGTCTGTATTGTTAGGGTAACCTTTGTCAAGTGGGTTCTGTTGTTTCAGCTGCTGCATTACAGCGGCACCTGTTACTGAGATCACTGACACCATAAAGAATTCACTAATAGATAGTTAGGTTATCACGTATGTTTGACTAGGACAGGAGGAACATCATGCATTGCATGATTTGCACGCTTGTTTTCTAGCAACTCTAACCACACAACTTGTATGTAGTTTACTTTGTCTTGGGAGTAAAAGCAGACTATTGATCCAGATGTCACCCAATGAGCTAATGATATGGGAGTTTAGGAGGCTGTGGCACCTTCCCCCAATCTTTACAATGCACAGTGACGTATCTCCTCAGCTGTTAATGAAGAGTGTGAGAACCTGCCAAAACAAAGACACGCCTTGGTGTGTCTGTGTGTGTTTGGGTAGGAGCCATTGTGAGCCATATAGAGCCTAACTCTGCAGCATGTGTTGGTGCTGGGGTTCCCACAGGGTGCAACAGCTTGACCTTCTCCCTTTGTGAGCGTGAACATGGAAACACGACGGGCCATTGTAAGGTTTTGTCAAGACGATGACTGAGTCAGCTGTTTTGCCATCCTTTGTTTTTATAAGCAATAAACAAACAAAAAAATACTTTTATTCTAGATAGACAGGGTGTACGACACCCAAATCACATAGAAGCCCATTATAGAAATCAACTTTAAAAGCATTATTAATGACACCATCTTTTTTCATTTAGAGGCCAATTTTATCCACGCAAGTTAATCTTCCTTGACCTCTGCATTGTTTCAAATAGAGATTCCCCTGAGATTAGAGACTTTTGCCCTGTCAGTGTGATTGATCAATGCTCCAATGACAACAAATTGGCTTTTTACCGACATTGCAACTGTAGGGATAGATGAAGTGGAGGGGGAGGATGAGGGCATAAAGGGGAGAGAAAGCCAGAGAAGAAAAATTGTGTCAAGATCCATCTTAGTTCCACAGGGAAATAAAGCTATATGGATTCGCAGTAAATAGAAATGCAGAGACAATTTGTCATCCTGCGACTTTTAAACCTTTATGCAGTCTGAAGAAACATTGTATAAGTATGCACCATACTTCCCTTTAATTGCATACGTGGTTTTTAGATTTTCTCATTCTACCTTCAACCCTGTAGCGTTTTCAGTTCAGTTTCCTCCTGTGGCCTTCCAGTTGAAGAAAGCAAAGCTCTCTCCATCCTCTCCTTCTCTACTTTCTCTCATCTCTCTGACTGAGAGGACATGCACCCTACTCCTCCTCGGCTTTACACCTCTGCCATCAGCAGCTGCACCAAAGCCCTGTGTGATGTGAAGTGAGACACTTGCATACTAATGGAGCAGGAACAGGATGTCTCTCAGGCAGGCCAGCGCAGTGAGGACATAGAGAAAACATCAGGCAGCACCACTCAGCTTCCCAGCACCACATGATAGCTCTGGATTGAAACTGATTGTCTCGAAATACTAGCATATTTAGTGTAGAAAACTGGAAATATATTATTATAATGTGGTGTATGCTGTATTGGGGGAAGAGCCAGACATTTGAGCATATGTGCATGATGTGGTTGTGCTTGCGGTTGTTTTATCATATGGTTTTATGCTGCAGTCACCTTCTTGTGCCTTTTTTCCCCTAGCATATTTCTTTAGTTGCCTGGTGGCACTAATAGCTGTCTTCCTATGTCTTCTCATTTGGTTATGAATCAGACATGCCGGTGGCATAGTCGTTGCTATGGTGATGGCATGTCTGTGAGCCTGTTGTGCGGCTGCTGATTCAAAAACTGCTTACATTTTGCACCCAGTGAAAAGGGCCTCAGAATCAGACGGCGCAAAGCATAGCCTCCTATGAAAAAAATGATGCAGCGTGCTATCAAGCGTAGGTTCCTCCTGGCTGCACCAGTGGCACATGGTGAAGCATTGCATCTTAACTCTTAGGTGTACAAGAGACATCATTTAATTAATCATTTTAAGTCCTTCTTTTAACTTCTTCCACTGAAAACAGTGGCTGCATCCTGCACAAACAAACACCTACATGTCACAGATCTAAAAAGAGAGGCTCCCCGCAATCTGACTGCAGGTCTGTGTTTCTATAGTGCTCCCTGATTTGTCCAGAGATCCTGTCTCATAAATGAATTTAGACCTCAGCTTGAAGCAGACAAGGCTTATTATGTCCTGCAATTACATCTCGCTTTGAACCTCAGGGCCAGTGATCCTCTGAAGGTTTATTGGAAACCAATGAAAATATCAGCTACTGTAGGCGTGTAGTTGTAGATGTGCGTGTGCGTGTGTGTGTGTGTGTGTGTGTTTTAAATGTGTAATGTGTACTTAGATTAAAACCTCATAAGGATTGGGTGAGCAAAAAAAGTAAATCCGTCCTGCTGGAGGCTTCAACTCAGACAGTCAGCTGGATAATGCCAAGCTGTTGAGGGATTTTTCTGCCTCCTTCCAATGGTCGGTGTATGCATGCATGTCATAGAGTGTGAGTCAAAGAGTGAGGAAACGGAATGTGTATTTTTTGTGGCAGTGTGGAGATGGGTGCAGTGTAGATACATATGCATGCATTTTAAATGATGCTCCCTACAGTGTCTTTGCTCTCTGCTGCCAAGGGATTAGCAATAGATTTTCAGGATAGGGGTGTTGGCACACAACTGGCCCGGGCCTGCTTTGGCAGTGAGAGAATTAATCTAAGACCTATTCTCTGTCGCATCCCAGAGAACACAAGTTCACAAAAGTGTCGTCCCACCAAAGTGATTGTGTACAGCATGACGCTATAACAAACCTCACTCCTGTGGGATTTCAGTTCTCCTCTGTTGTACTCATTGTCATGTTTTGAGACATGACCGTAGCCAGGGCTTTGAGGCAAACAAAGTTTACTATATATCCTCAGAATTCACTTTTTTCCCATCCTGTAAAAGAATACTAAAATAACAGTATTTGTATAGTAAGTTATTTTTAGAGCCGTTTAATAAATCACATTTTTCAGATTGTATTACAACAACAGCAATGACTATACACAAATCTGTATTCAAGTGGGTGTTAATATAGTTTCCCACCCTTTGCCCTTCATGACATTCATCTTTTGTTTTATTTGAACAGAGTGGCAGAGCCAACAGGGGGGAAAGCCGGTAGGGATCATGTATTTGGCTAGTAAACCTTAAAAACTAAAAAGTATTAACTTCAACCATTTCAGTGGAGCTGCTCTGCGACCGACAATAGGTAGTCTATATCCACGATGTTCCACTTCTGGGATTGTGCTGATGCCGCTGGAAATTCTGCCGGATGACACTCTTTTCGGCCGGATGTCTGTTACCTTCCGCTTTCTTTGTGTTTGTTTATTTTAAACTGGTGGATTTATGAGGACTATTGTTAACTGCTCCTCAGATCTCTGCAGGGTAAATCGCAACAGCTAGCTAGACTATCTGTCCAATAGTTGCACGACTAAAACAACTTTTGAACGTACACGTTCCACCAAAACAAGTTCCTTCCTGAGGCGATTTTACTGCGTCACCGTGGCTCCGCTCGACGCTTAGTACGACCCAAGATGGTTGTGATTGGTTTAAAGAAATGCCAATAAACAAGAGCACGTTTTTCTCCCATCCCGGATTGCTGTTTGGACTAGCCAGACCCTCCTCCGCAGCACTGTGGAGGAAGATCTGGCAATGCTAGACTAACCAATAGGTACCTAACTGTGGGTGTACTGGGCAACTCATAAGTATTTATTTGTGCACTACAGTGATTAAGAACAAGGCCATCGGTGACAAAGAGCATATGTGCTCAGCAGAGCTTCATTAGGTCAATAAGGTCAACACGTACACACAGTGAGAGATGGGTGGGAACGGATGCAGACCCCCATAGTGATGCCAGTCTGCCAGAAACCTGGTGCCAGGTGTCTGAGTTTTATGGGCTCAGCATGAAAGCAGCGATTACTCCGCCTGTCTCCTCCGATTTAATACCCGAGCAGCGCAACACATGGAGGAAGAGAGCGGACACACAAATGTATCACCAAGTTAATCTCATTATTTCAAGGCACAGTATATCGACAGGCAAGTAGTGTAATTGATCTATGAATAGAGCCAAGACAAGGTGCAGGTCCCTGCTGCCACATTTCAGTCACACTAAGGGAATCAGGTAGATCAGCGTGACCGGGTCATTGCAGAAACCAGCCACCTGATACCAGGCACCATATGCTTTCTTACTCAAAGAGAAGGAAACATGGATGAGATGTGTGATGTTTCAACGCTTCAACTTTCTGCTGCAGATCCGCTGTATTTGAGAAAAGACGCTTTTAGCGCTCATTTCTGGCATGTTTGGATTTCTAGAAACAATTTCATGATGTTTTTATGCATAGCAGAGTGTTCCATTTTGTATTTTCTGTGCTGCTTTTATACTACACTACATGCAAATGCGGAGGAAAAACTGTGCAGAGGTGTCAACACATCGCAGGGCGCGAACAGACAGGGAAAGGAGAGGGAAAACAATCTGTATCTGTTTTATGTTAATATTGGAGGAACTTGTCAGTTTTGATGTGAAACAAAATACACACAATTATCTCTCTCTGTTGCACACACGCACACACACACACACACACACACACACTGGATGCTCAACCTCAGTTTATTTATGAGGACAAATGTGAATTTCTATGAGTGTGAGTCAGGCTAGAAGCTGACACTGTGGTATTTAGTGAGTGAGAGAAAGCCAAGAGTCTTTCTTTCCTTCTCCTTCACCCCCATTGCTCATGATCATATCATATCAGAAAACTGAGTCTGTACCTGTCATCCCTACAGACGTTTCTGGAAGTTGGTGTCATGAAATCGACAAATGAAAGTGAAAACATTAAATATTACAATTCCTTTGGGGGCTCAGCCTGTCAGTTCCCTTCCAATCTCTCTCCCGTTGACCAAACCTGGATGAGTACGACGTAAACACAGAATCAGCCGCGGCTCTGGCTCTTCAAATGTTTTTTACTAAATTCATTTCACATGTGTGTGACTGCTTCCCATGAGCCTGTATCATAAGTAGACAGTGATTAACAGTGAAGAGCACACACTCCCTGTTTATTAAGACTGTTGTGTAATGGGCTCACAGCCAGAGCTGCCGGCTGTGCCCACCCCACACACTCGTTCAAGAGGATCACTGATACCAAGCTGGTATGCAGATAATCTACCCGGCAAAGAGAACAAAAACATGTTGGTAATCTCTGAGGAGACAGATATGCAACACATCAGGGAAGCAGAGCTAATATCAACCAAATCATCTTAAATACTGATAAATACAGTGTAAAGTTCCGCTTCACTCTATCTGCTAGTTCACGCGTATTCTATGGTAAATGGACATTTTTGGTAATGAAACAGCCAAATTATAGATATGTTGTGTAAAGGCTTGAATGGCATAATGGTTAAATAGTTTTTTTGGCATGCATGGCCTCATTCAATTTTATGTCAAGAAGTAGCTCCTTGTCAAACTTATTCTTCAATTCAAACTGTGTCTGGCTGCGTAGGAGCTCATTAAAAGGTAGGGAATGAATGTCTACACGAACAAGACAAATTTGTCGGATTCATTCTGCCCTGTTAGACACGTCAACTTAGTCCCCTAAATATCTGTGGGTGGCACTGGGGGAAACTGCCACTTGCCTCATTTCTCTATGACAACAAGGAAACCAAATATGTGTCTCTCACTTTCTCTATTCAGCTGTTTTTCAGTTTATCTAATTCATCATCTTTTTGCAAACAGAAAATCTAAAATGTTGTATACCGGTACGTATGTTGCAGGCTTTAACATTTTTCTTGGTTTCTGTCTTTTTTTTTAGGCTCAAACCTCAAGGTTAGGAAGTGAGAACAATCAGCAGAGGTCAAGTTTGGACCAAGTGATCCTTTGCCCTGACTACTACAAATAACTTTTCTCCTGGATTAGAAATCACCACTCTGGAAAGTGCCTACAGCATCCAGCTAGCAGTAAAGAAGACTAATGCTCATGAACCTTCCCTCCAAGCCTTTCTCCAGAACACTGCCTCTCATCTAAGCTTTGCGTGAGCTGAGAGAGCAGACAACATGGCGCTTAGCTCGCAGCCGTGGCCTCCTCTGCTTTGGCTGTGCATGGAATTGCTTCTTTCCTTTCTCTCGCCCATACATGGCAAAGAATGTCCACATTTGTGTGTATGCGAGATCCGCCCTTGGTTCACCCCCCAGTCGACCTACAAGGAGGCTGCCACGGTGGACTGCAATGACTTGAGGCTCACGCACATTCCTACCAACCTGTCCGCAGATACTCAAGTGTTACTGCTCCAAAGTAACGCCATCTCTCACACCAATGGAGAGCTGGAGGCGCTGTTCAACTTGACAGAGTTGGACCTATCCCAGAACAACTTTAGCAATGTGGAAGCTGTGGGCCTCACAAGCATGATCAACCTGACCACCCTGCATCTAGAGGAGAACCAGATCAGCCAGCTACCAGACCACTGCCTGGGAAACCTTTCCAATCTCCAGGAGCTCTACATCAACCACAACCAGATAAGCTCCATCTCCCCTCGGGCATTTGCAGGCCTGCACAGTCTGCTGCGCCTTCATCTTAACTCCAACAGACTCCATGTCATAGACAGCCGCTGGTTTGAAGAAACACCTAACCTTGAGATCCTTATGATCGGGGAGAACCCAGTTATTGGCCTCTTAGACATGAACTTTAAGCCTCTAGGAAGCCTGAGGAGTCTGGTCCTGGCTGGCATGGACCTCACTGATGTACCAGCGAATGCTTTTGTAGGTTTGGACAACCTTGAAAGCATTTCTTTCTATGACAACAAATTGGTCAGAATCCCTCAACTGGCCCTTCAAAAAGTTCCCAATCTGAAATTCTTGGATTTAAACAAAAATCCAGTTCACAAAATCCAGGAAGGAGATTTCAGGAACATGTTACATCTGAAGGAGCTGGGCATCAACAATATGATGGAGTTAGTGTCAGTTGACCGCTACGCTCTGGACAACCTACCAGAGCTGACAAAGCTGGAGGCTACTAACAACCCTAAGTTGTCCTATGTGCATAGGTTAGCCTTTAGGGACATGCCCTTCTTGGAGAGCCTGATGCTCAACAATAATGCTCTCACTGCCCTTTACCAGCACACTGTGGAGGCGTTGCCTAATCTCCGGGAGATCAGTCTGCATAGCAACCCACTGCGTTGTGACTGTGTCATTCAGTGGATGAGCTCCAACAGGACCACCGTGCGCTTCATGGAGCCCCTGGCCATGCTCTGCACCTCCCCACCAGAACTCCGAGGCCAGCGGGTTCGAGAGCTAAGGCTGCTGGAGTCCCCGGAGCAATGCCTGCCCCTCATATCCCACAACACATTCCCCAGCCACTTGAACCTTGAGTTGGGCATGAGTGTCAGTCTCGACTGCAGGGCCATGGCAGAGCCAGAGCCTGAGATCTACTGGGTGACTCCTCTTGGGACCAAAATCACAATAGACACTGTGTCAGAGCGGTACCACTTGAACAATGAGGGGACATTGCGGCTGTCTCATGTTCAGGTGGAGGATTCTGGTCGTTACACCTGTGTGGCCCAGAACACAGAAGGAGCTGACACACGGGTCGCCACCATCCGTGTAAATGGCACCTTGCTTGACAGCGCCCAGGTCATGAAAATCTACGTCAAGCAGACCGAGTCACACTCCATCCTGGTCTCCTGGAAAATCAATTCTAATGTTATGTCTTCCAACCTGAAGTGGGCCTCAGCCACCATGAAGATAGACAACCCGCACATCACCTACACAGCACGGGTCCCTGTAGACGTTCACGAGTACAACCTCACACACCTTCAACCTGGCACTGAGTATGAGGTATGCCTCACAGTCTCCAACGTCCACCTGCAGACACACAAGTCCTGTGTTAATGTGACAACACGTAGTGCTACCTTCGCCCTGGACCTGTCAGACCAGCACCCGAGTGCGGCTGTGCTGGCTGTAATGGCAACCATGCTGGCCTTTCTCAGTCTGGCCACTGTGGGCGTCTACGTTGCTCGCAGATGGAAGAGAAAAAATTACCACCACTCTCTGAAGAAATACATGCTGAAGACTTCCTCCATCCCCCTGAACGAGCTTTACCCTCCGCTCATCAACCTGTGGGAGGCTGATGGTGAGAAGGACAAAGACGGCAGCGCAGAGGGAAAACCCTCTCCTGTTGACACCACACGTAGTTACTACATGTGGTGAGGATTCAGTAAGGAGGCCCAGCTGCCTCTCCAGCAGCACAAAAAGACACACTTTTGCCATTTTGGTGCAAAAGTCGGATACAGTTGCAAATGTTTTTTTGTATCCTCAGCTTTGCTATTAAGAGGCAGAGTGATGAAGGACAGGATTTTTTATTAGTATAGCGTATCGCCTTTGTTTAATTCTTTCTATCTCTTAATTGTTTTGGGCTCTTCCAAGATGACAGCTGTATTTAGCCTCCAGGTTGTCTTAGTTGCTATGCTCTTGTTTCTGTGGTGCGTTGGGTTAATAATACAGCAGCAGGGGCCAATGGTCTTCTTCCAGCATTAGTAGAAATCAGTGTTTCTTTCTCCGTTTTGTAAAACAGGTAATCTTTTGTGCACTGATAGATAATGGAGTTTGTATGAACTTCAGCTAAAAGCTGACAGTGGGGTTTAGACTTGTTAACTGTCGACTGAATTTTAGCAATTGTGCAGTAATGTTGTATCAACTATTCCTTCGAACTTTTTGATTTAAACTGCAAGAGAATAGGACTTTTAGTTTGCTGATAAATGTGATGTTAATGCTAGAAATACAAATGTTTGTTAAAACATTTAGAGTCTTTTTACTAAGGTGCACTAGAAACTTTTTGACCCTTTCCCAGTTTACTCACTTATTTTGCTAGACTTTTTTGCTAATTGCTTAGTTTATTTTCACATGCAATCTGTATGCTGAAGAAGTTACAATAAATACTTTTTGGTTCTTTTGCAGACATTTGGTCTTTTTTCAATTCCTGTTATCCTCTCACTCCTTGGTGATACATGCTGTTGGTTTCATGTGAAGTCTTAATCGCATTTCTTAGAAGACCTTAAACCCATCTCAGTCCAAAACTGCCAAAACTAAATCAGCTTTACATCATCACAGTGCTAACTGCCCTGACCAATCCTTACAGACACAGCTTATACTGTGCCAGCTTAACTTCTCGATATGGGTATGAAAGAAAAATACACGTGAGACAGATACAGACAGATTTCAGCATGTGCTGCCCTCTGGTGGATGCTACACTTCAACTACATAATACCCCTGATTGATATGGTTGCCATAGAGGTCAATAATGCTAAAACAGAGTAATACGGTAGCAAAGTAGCACCTTGAGGTTTAGAATCAATAACTTAGTCTTGCATAGCCAGAGCAATGTCCGTGTGCTGTGTCAGCTAAACCTAAAGTTTCCCATACAAATTCAGTGTAACATTTTGAGTCACATTAAAACCAAACTTTTTTTATTATGGCTAATTCAGAAATTGAGTCATTTTCAGGCTACGGACATTCTATTAAACAATTCTTGAAAAAAAAAAAAAATCAAGAAATCCTTAACTTCTAATTAGAACAGACAGATACACACACAAAGAGAAAGACAAATAGGATTCTTTAGGATACCATTCATCCCAGATTTATCAGTGATTGCAAAAATATTACAATACTTGACAATAATCTTGCAGCAATTGCACAGTGTCATTTTACATCGGATGTATAGTTTACATGGACTTTTAGTCTGTATTTCAGCCGGCCCGTTGGCTGATAATGAGAACAAACACTTTTTTGACATTTACAAGACCACACTGATCTTTGCCACTGAAAAGTTCTTCGACCCGAGCAGAAACAACGACTTGAGTTATTCAGTGTTCTCTCCACCTCCTCAGAACAGAGACGTAGAAACAACTGCCTTTTCTATTAATTTCTTTAAAAAAATATAACGTTATAAAATGTCACATTTCTGAGAATACCTGCTGGAATGGAAGACAGTCTCAATGAAAGGGCACATAAGAAAGCCTCGATGAAACCCCTTTCAATGGTTTACTCTACAACCAACACTTGAGTCAGAGAGTAGCTGGAATAAAGGACTTTGTGTTTAAGACAAGCGGGTCAGGTCAGCGGTGCCCTTGAGAGACACAGCGGAAACCAAGATTAGAGGCTGCGCTGTCTGGAGTGTTCTGGCTACGAGCTGCACATCGGTATCTGTAACAGTAAGACTGGAGGAGGGGGAAAGAAGAGAGGGAAATGTATTACAATATCATAAATACAATTTCTGTTGACTGCTATCCTCTCCACCCTCACATGGTTTATTCATATTAAACAAAACCAGATCAGCTTAGGACTTATTTTGCATGCAATTAGTCACATTCCCATGGCAACCAATTCTGGGGGTAAGCAAACTGGAACGGTCACAAGTGGGCGGCTCAGATGGTGTTGCAGATAAAGTAAATGTACTATATGCGTTGGTATGAGTCGTCTTGTACTCTCCGTTTCACACTTTTCAAGTTTTCTAAATCCAGAACAAGTAGAGCTACTGAACAAGAGGCCAGGTGACTGTGCGTGCAAAGAAACTACTAGAAACAAACCAGGAAAAAAAAAGGAAAAATAGGAGAGAGGCTGCATTTTTCCTTTTTTGGAGAGTGAGGTGGAGAGTAATAGAGAGCTCCCTTTCTTCCTTTGGAAATGCTGATGTCAGAGCTGTTGTTGCCTGGATTCAATACTTACAATTAAAACAGGTTTGCACAACTAGCTAACTATTTTGTTTTCATTGATCTGCTCACATTACAAAAGTCCATTAAATATAAACGGCCAACAGTTCAAATATGTCAGTAGACGTTCAGATTGGTGTTTCTAATTTCATGTTTGGTAATCAAGATGTTGATTTTGTTTTTTGTTTTTAATAAAGCTATAGAGCATGAGAAGCATAAAATCGGTCGTCTTCTTTACCTTGTGGCACATGTATGACCCTCCCTTCTTCACCTTGTCTGTGCCTGACGGAGGACCCGTCTGAAAGAGTGAAAATTGATTAGATATCAGAGCACAACCTGGAAGACTGAAAAGCTTAGAGGTAATGTGTTCTTACTGGGTTGTGTTGCTGGTCTGTGGTGTGATGCACAGTCCACCAGTCTGAGGTCCATTCCCATGCATTCCCCACCATGTCATACAGACCAAAACCATTCGCAGGAAAGGACATCACCTGCAGGGTACGGGGAGAATAATGTCACATTAACCCGATGTCTGATTAAGAATCTTATTAGAAACACTAGTTTCTTCCGAAACGATGGAAGATATGTAAGCTGTATGTACTGCTGTATGTGCGTATTTGTATATTTGTATATTTGCGATTTGCGTTGGGAACTTTCCAAGAACTAGATTAAAACTAAAATACTGATTATTTAGTGTTCAATCTGGATTTACAGGTAGTGTCATATGTTTTTCTCCATTGTTTTTTTCTATTGCCCAACATGCCAAGCTGTTTAAATGAGACAATAATATAAAAAAAAGCATGTTACATTTGTTTAATTATAATCAGTGAAGCATAAAAACTCTTTCAGCAGCTCACATCCTTTGAGAATTTGCATACATTCATGGTTGATACCTCTTGGGCTTTAAAGCTCCCTCTGTAGATTAATATTATCTAATGGTTATCCATTTGATCTCTAGAAGCTGTGAGCTGCTGTTGTGACTTTATCAACTTCTGAAATGAGCTCTTATCTCCAGCACCTTTCATTTCCTGTAGATTCTATAGGCAGTGGCTCGGTTAAAAACCTTTTTCCACTTTTGTGACAACGGCTCATGAGCACAGTCACTCAAATCATCTCTAACCTGAAATATGATGCGCTTTAACACACCCATGACTATTACATCTTACCGGTGAAGTTTTGATGTATCCATCCTCTGCAGAGTTATGGTTGGGGAAATCCCCCTGCCAGAGGTTGGCATAGTGTTGTCCTTTCGGGTTCAACTTGTTTCCCCAGGGGTAAAGTCTAAAAGCAGGGGCAGTGCATCAGGAAATTGACATGGCACATTAGCATATTTTACAGTCCCATAATGAGTAACTATTGTCTACCTGTCTTCAAGGCCGCCCCTGCAGGCATACTCCCATTCTGCCTCTGTAGGAAGTCTCCTGTTAGCCCAGGTGCAGTAGTTGACTGCATCCGCCCAGGACACATGTAGAACAGGATGGTCCAGCCTACAAAAAAACAGGTTGAAAATTAATTACTGAGTTTGTATTTGGTTTATCAGTTTGCTTTCGCCAAAAGAAAGAACCGTCATTGAAATAAAAGAAGAGCATGTGAGAAATTGCTTTTGAATCAACATTTTAAATTTCACGTTTTCAAGTCTGTTTTAAAACAATGTTCCTAAGCCAATACGTACATTGATATGGCGTTTGGTTGTTTTAATTGTTCCTACTCTCCATGTGTCTCCAGTGTAAGTGATGGGAAACAAACCCCACAGTCCTTGTTCTGTGTTAAAATGCATTTTGAAGTTCCGGTGAAGCCCACATGAGGCTCCAACAGTCAGATTGCACAAAAAAAAAGACCATAACTTTAGAAGATCCACCTTGATTCATCCCACTTAAACTGATGAAGCCTTATACTTGCTTCAGCTGAATTTTAAAAGGAACACGCCGACTTATTGGGAATTTAGCTTATTCACCGTAACCCCCAGAGTTAGACAAGTCGATACATATCCTTCTCATCTCCGTGCGTGCTGTAAGGCTGTCTGACGGCTCCAGCGGCATCAGGCCAGCACAGAACATGCAGGTGAATGGTTCCAGCAATCCTACTGCTCCGAATAAGTGACAAAATAACGCCAACATGTTCCTATTTACATGTTGTGATTTATAGAGTCTGGCGTGTACAAAAACAACGTAACATGAGACACAGCCGTCTTCTAACTGTAAACAAACCGGGAACTATATTCTCAGGCGGAAGAATATAGTACTTGGGCGGAGTGATATGATCACAGCAAGCCTGTCTGAGAATATAGTTCCCGGTTTGTTTACTGTTAGAAGACGGCTGTGTCTCATGTTACGTTGTTTTTTGTACACGCTGTGACTCTAAAAATCACAACATGTAAATAGGAACATGTTGGCGTTATTTTGTCACTTTTGTCACAATTGGGAGCAGTAGGCTAGTTGGAACCAGTTACCTGCAGGATCTGTGCTGGGCTAAGCTAATGCTGGAACCGTCAGGCAGCGTTGCAGCACGCACGGAGATGAGAAGGGTATGTATCGACTTGTCTTACTCTGGGGGTTACAGTGAATAAGCTAAATTCCCAATAAGTTGGCGTGTTGCTTTAAAGCGAGGACTGTAGATTTGGTCCCCCCATCACTTACACTGGAATCACGTCCAGTATGGAGAGGAAGAACAATCACAGTGACTAAAAACATATGGACATGCAAGAATTCAAAACAATGTGAGACTTCTACTTAATTTTAAAAGACATAAGTAAAAATGGAGTGTCCTTCCACCTATCTGTGATGTTAGAGTCTGGACCATCAGGGTGTCTCCAGTTGGCCCCTTTGACTGGAAGCCACCAGGGGGCAGCAGCCACCTAATAACAACAAGCAACGTGGCGTTAACAAATGGATACTGTCTAATATTATGCTTCTTTCATACTCTTCATTCTATTTTCTCACACATACACACTTCAGAATTGCAATGGTACTAATGGTTTCAAGTATTGCCCCACTGCACATGGCAGCTGAGATGAAGCAGCAAACTGCCTGCTGTCTGTCTTTCGTCTGTGGGAGGCCTGCTGTGCTCAGGCCTGTTACAACCAATCTGTGAACATTCTCAAACCCAGGGGCGTGAGACTGGGGGGAAAGGGGAGACTGAGTACCCAAGGCCATCATGTGAGGAGGCCCAAAAATATGCTAGAATGAATAGCAGTGGATGCGGGGAGGGGCTCATAGAAAATGCCTTTCTACAGGGCCCAGAATGTTGTGCTACACCGCTGCTCAAACCTCTTAAATAACAGTAGTACATGTCTCTATGTCTATGCAAAGCTGAAAATATGCACGGTCCTAGGCTGGCAGGTTTACAAGATCAAGCTAAGTGTACATATATATAAAACTCTGAAGATGTTCAAATACATCATGGTAGGAGGGAAACAAAACTGTTAACTTAGGAATGTTTATTGTATTAGAAAAAGACCTATTATAATAAAGCAGCACTCTCTATTGCTCTTCCATTCAATCTTACCATTCATTAATATGGTAAAATGCAGTCTTTTATGGTTGTGTGTTGTGTGTGAGACGTGTCCTCATGAAGAACAACTATCATGGTGTACACACATATCTGAAGTATTTCTACAGGGCTCCAAAAGGATGAGGCCAAAAAGCATGGCACTAGCAATGCATATGAAGCATTGTGTGGCGTAAGAAAATGTGATTTGTACAGCTATGCCGATAGTTGAATAATTACACTTACTGCTTGGGTGATTTGGTTTTTCACACTCTCGCTCAAAATCCCCTCGAATACAAATGAGTCACCAAATTTCTCTGCCTAAAAACATAGAGATAAAAACACAATGAGCAGAGGTGATGTCTATAAACATCATAACAATGAAATTGAAATAACCAAAGATCTGCTTTCATACCAATTGGTTTGATTGATTGATTCAATTCATTTCTATGTATTTAAAGATATAGCTTGTGTTTTAGTTTTTAGATACACACCTCGCTAATGTATCCTGTGGCATTGACAAAGCTCTGGAACTGCTGGTTAGTGACTTCCTGGATGTCCATATAGAAGGAGTCCACACGCACCAGCCTCTGAGGGCCCTCACCATCTGCAGGAATACCTGGGTTGTCCGTTCCCATCAGGAACTCTCCTCCAGAAATCAGCACCATCTGTATGCAGGAAATAAACATTTTCACAAGCAGCCAAGCCGTCCAATGAATCTCTGAAATTTGTAGAAGGCTACAGAATTAAAAGGATTAAGAGTCAGGCTGGAAACTTAATCTATTCTGAGTGCAAAGATAGGGTTGGGAGTAATCAGACCACTAGGCTGCACAATATCTCCATAAACTCCAGTAGCACAGTCAAAAACATATAATACTATAACATCATATCAACAGCAATACAAATGTGCAACACATTAAGAAATAAAATACAATGACTAAATGTATTAAATAACAAAAAAAACACACCTTAAGTAAATTTATGTAGGCTATATAGTCCAATATCAGATTACCGGTTGGCTAGTTAGATATTTGGGCTATTTAAATGCAGTGTTAGAGCAGCTTTTAAGCACATTGGTTTAAATGTTAATTTTCTTTCAATATGTCCTACAAGGTAGCACCAGATGTCACCTACATTAAATTAACTGTGTATTGTGCAGGGCTTGTTGTTTAACACTGCATGAGGTTTTGCAGAACTCCAGGACCTCCCATGCCTTGAACTGACCCAGAAGCAGACAGACTGCTTCTCTAGGATTGGCAAACCCTATCCGTCTATAACCAAAACTACAAAATAGCAATCTAATTGGTGAAGCTTGTTGAGGGACACACTTGAGCATAAAACACAGTGTTTTTTCCTCAGAACCAGCTGAGTGTTATCTATAAATAATAGCAAACAAGAAAATAGAACTATTATGGTAGTCTACTATCAACCGAACGCCACAAACATGAAGTCTCTCTCTCTCTGAAACAGTAGGCTACAACTAAAAAACTAAAACTAAAAACTAAAACTGCACTGAAAGCCCCTCATGTAGAAGATCATGTCAACCTTTCAGAAAAATGCATGTTTAGTTTATCTAATGTGGTCTAAACAGGTGTCATTCTCGACCTCTGTGCCTTATCTTTAAGTTGAGGTTCAAAAGATTTTTGAATAACATTACAGAATCCCCTGGTGCTCATTGAGGGACCTACTGTGTCTCTTTATTCAATGACTGCTCTACTGTGAACTGTCCAATACATTTTACCTGACTTTGTATTTTCGTCTCATCTCCCTGAGCCTCTGGCGGCCTCTCATTGGCGTCTCTTGAGTATTTGTCAGCTGGGTCTGCAGCAGCTGTGCTGTCCTCTACGGGCTCCATAGCAGCGGCTCTCTTCAGGTTCTCACAGCCGCAGCCGGCTGCTCCCTGCGGGGCGGCGGGTTCTGACTGAGCCCCGCATGAACCCTGAATACACAACACTTCGTTCACACAACCAACGATGAAAAACAAGGCTAAACAGCGCACCATTCTCGCAAGCACGGTTCAAGATCATAGACAGTATGTTCAAGATCTGCTCATGTTGTTGATACTGTCACTTCCGCAAAGTCACGTGGTTAGTCAGCTGGCTGCGATCTAAGAAAATGTAACTCTTTCCTGCCCGAAGGTAATATATATTATGTTTATTTCTATTTAAAAAATGTGATTGTATTGTAAAGTATGAACTTGGGTCTTGTAAATATAGCAGATTTCAGTTGTTTTAACGTAAATAAAATCACTTCCTTGTAAATACCAATCGAGTAGGCAATTTGTTCAAAACAAAACCATGTGTGGTGCAGTTTGACAGTTTCACATGGGAGACTTTTCTGCACCATCAAAATCAATGGCTCTTTGCTGGGAGTGATAATACATCCTGGATTCCCCTGGTGGTGGGATGGGACCACATGGACATCATTTCCCAGCTATCAACACTACGGCCGCTTGAGAAGAAGAAGTGGCAGCGAGCCAGGCAGCTGAGCCGAGCCAGTGTGCTGCCTGCCTCAGTGAACACAGCCCCGGAGCACGGACGGCGCGGAAAGGAGATAGAGCTGTCATACAAACTGGATTACAGTCGCTGACGGCTGGATCTGCCCCCCCCCCACCCCCGGCCCGGTGGTGAAGAGGAGAGCCACAGTCATGTTGTCCTAGCCCAGCTGAACACCCTAGCGTTTACCACGACCGAGGTAAAGTTGAGCGCACAACTTGTAGGCTACAGTTTACCATCCTCTCTTCCTTTCTCTCTATCTTCTCCCAGCGGAGAAAAAAAAAAGATCTAGTTCGTTCTCCTTAAATGGTTAACAAAATGCTCACATCGGCTCATGACCAGATCTTGATGTCCTCGTTCACACAGTATAGTGACCAAAAACCGAATTTCGGATGTTAAACAGTGTAATTGCTTGCGGATGCCGAATCAAACAGGCTACTATTAGACGCGTTTACTCAAGTTTCATGTGTGTTTTATTGGTCGGACAAACAGGCCTGTAAGGAAGACGCGCACTTCTGTTGTGTAGGAAATAGACAATTTCGTGATTTATGTCGTTAAACCCACCGCTGTTAGTTTATTTTCGTTTGATTTATCGACCTTAGTGAGAAACAGTGCTTCAGAAAGAGACCGATAACCTGAGTGAAGTGGACCTGCTCAGCTTCACTGGCGATGACCTGTTGCAGGTGCATAAACCTTCCTGGTAACTGCAGCTCCTAATCATTAACTGTCAAACATTGAGCCACAACACAAACAACTGTAACATTAGAGAATTTCCCTGCAGCTTCTATGCAAATCCATGCTGCCAGAGAGTGGTGTTAGTGTAGTCTCTCGACCTCTCAGGTATCCCTCTCTTTTTAAAATTGCACTGCCACCTAACTGGGAACTCTGTTGCTACATGGATTTGTGTATGGGGTATTGAGTGAGTGTATTAGCATGATCATATCTCAAATGCAAACTGAAATTCACAAGTGCGTGCACAATAATTATTGGAATCCCTCATTGGTCTGGCATAGCTGAATCTGAATAAATGTAATTTAAAGATCGTTATCACAAACATTTAAAGATATTATCATGACAGAATTCAAAATAAAGATGCTTCTGCTGCTTCTTCGACATTTGTGATAATACCATGTCTGATATTGGGAATATTTTACTAATTTTTACTCTTTTCCTCTGCTGTAGGTGTTCTGTGTGTGTGTGTGTGTGTGTGTGTGTGTGTGTGTGTGTGTGTGTGTGTGTGTGTGTGTGTGTGTGTGTGTGTGTGTGTGTGTGTGTGTGTGTGTGTGATTGTCAAACATGTCTGATAAGATGTCCAGCTTCCTACACATCGGGGACATCTGCTCCCTGTATGCAGAGGGATCCACCAATGGTTTCATCAGCACCCTGGGGTATGTCCATCTCATTATGTGTGCGTGGGCCCGCTTCACACTTTTCTATCTTCTATTGCAAGCTGAGCAGTATTTGGAAGGAAGGAAGTCACACTAGTAGTGACAACCATTTTTTTGAAAGTTTGATTTAGTGAGAACCACATCTTGGTGCCATTGGAAAATGCATTGCTTCTGGATTCTGTGTGTTTGTGTGTGCCTGATGGAATGTTCGTTCCCCACTGTTTTAAGTAGTTAGGAAAGGAGAAATAAATGGATGTAAATGTGCAGTTTAACCAACAGAAGAAATCTGTGTGGGAGGTCTTTGAAGTGGTGCTTTTGCCATGGCTGACCAAGTCACTGATAGTGCAGGGAGAAAAGGAAAAATAGGGGCGGCAAATGCACAGTTAATGACAAAGTGTGTATTTTTGTAAGAGTGTGGCAGGAGTGGGTGAAGGGCAGTGTTGGAGGGGAAAAACTGGTGGTGCTGTTTACAATACTCAACACCAATGGTAAATCTTTGTTTACAAGCCGATCCTTCACCCACAGTGCCATGTTGTGTTGTTTTTGTGCATTAGTTCTACCTCATATTTGGAACACAAAGATGCATATTGATCATGCGCTATAGGGGTTGTAGAATGGTCCAGAGCAGGGGTCGTCAATGTTTTTTAAACCAAGGACCCCTTAACTGAAAGAGAGATGGAACAGGGACCCCCTACTAAATATATTGTATAAATGGAAGTTGCATATTAAACTTGGCCTACAATAAAGTGTATGGCAGTGTGCATAGAATACTAAGCTATTAAAATAATATTTGTCGGCATGATTTTATAAAACATCTTTTAATGTTAAACTTACATGTGGCACAGTGAATCTTTAGGATTAACTGTATCCGTGAATGGCTACCTAAGTGACTACCTTACCTATAGGCCAGTAAGCCTATCATCAGTGGGGATGTGTATACAGTATCTCACAAAAGTGAGTACACCCCTCACATTTTAGTAAATATTTCATTATATCTTTTAATGGGACAACACTGAAGAAATTACACGTTGCTACAATGTAAAGTAGTGAGTGTACAGCTTGTATAACAGTGTAAATGTGCAGTCCCCTCAAAATAACTCAACACACAGCCATTAATGTCTAAACCGCTGGCAACAAAAGTGAGTACACCCCTATGTTAAATTCCCATAGAGGCAGGCAGATGTTTATTTTTAAAGGCCAGTTATTTCATGGATCCAGGATACTACTCACTTTTGTGAGATACTGTATTTGCTAATACTATGTTAGATTCATGTTAAGACATTTTAATTTATGAAAAAACTTTCAAAAATTAATAATAATTTGGTGGCCCCGCTGCAGTGACTCTGAGGACCCCCTAGGGGTCCCGGACACCTTGTTGAAGATCTCTGGTCCAGAGCATGGATATATTGGTCTTAAGATATCTGTTACAATAATGATTCACACTTCTGACTGTTAACAGGGCAATGAGAGAAATTATTATATTATATATTATATTATAGGAAGGAAGGTGCCGTATGTTGTGTCCAGCATCTGTAATGCTATCAGCTCAGTGTCCAGAACCCCCCCACATAGCAAAGACTGAGTCACTATTGAGACACTGTGCCCTTTCTCGAGTTCCTGTGCTCCCACACACACACACACACACACACACACACACACACACACACACACACACACACACATACATACATACAAGCGCACATATTTACAAAACTGTCATGACTGATTTGGCCAGGAACCATCTTCTCCACGCACAACCACCAACTCAGCAGCATTCTCCAGATCATCTCATATTGAGAAGAGAGAAAGCTTTTTAAGCATTACAACTTCTCTAGCTGAGCAGCATTCCCAGCTCCCATTTTGGTAACTGGAGATGGGGGGTCTGTGAGCAAATTTAAAGGTTAAAAATGTTAAATATGCTGTTTTGTACAGTGAGCCTTTAACAGGACCTGTCCTATTTGTTTAAACTGGTGTTTATTGCTAACAATAGCAAGTTGTGTCCATCGTCCACACGTGCAGATGACCGCACACACTGTATGATTTCACTCGCAGATATTTTCTCACTTTTTATCGAAGTCTGCAGCTTGTTCCTTGATGTGCACAGACTGGAGCAGTAGACAGGTCTGTTTGGACATTCCCCGGGGAAAGGTCTGAAATGGATGTGGGATTTGGCCCGTGTCCAGACAAATTGTATTTTAAGCAAGTAAAAGTTAAATTTGTCGGCAGAAATTAGGGCCTGCCTGCAGGTCATCTACTCCAGAATGATATCCTTATTGTGTGGAGTCAGAGTATTTACGCATTTACGCTGCAGCTATGTGAGAGCTCTCAATGAATGAAAATAGGGAACACCAGTCGAGTTTTATACATGCAGAAGCTTTTTTTTTTTTTTTAGTTTTGGCCACTACGTTTAACACACGCCCATATCAGTTTACACCCACAGGGGTTATAGATATGCAGTGTTATAGAAATGCAGTGACATACAGTATCTACCCAACTAAAATAGCAATCTCAATACATCTCCATAACATTTTGGCCGATTGATCGATTGATTAATTAAGTATTTATTGATCACCACGTTTTTGTGATCAATTGTTTATTTACATAATGCAAACCAAGATTGTAGATCACCAAGCACAGGGAACTCCACTAAGGGGACAGAAGTTAGAACAGCGTAAATGAAAAATAAATAAATAAATAAATAAATAAATATATTATAGTGATAGATAAATACAGAATGCAAGAAAAAAAGGAGAAAAAAAACATAAAGAATGAGAATAATAATACACAAAAAAAAAAAAAGGCCCAAATAAATCAAAACATGTCAGTGTAAAAATAAACAAAGCAACCATCTAGAGATATTCAGTTTACAATCATAGAAAACTAAAGAAACTCCCGCATAGTCACATTTGAGCTGGAAGCACTTAATGCTGCATTTTTACTTAAGAAAACATGCAAAATGTTGGTTTATCAAACTTGTTGGACTCGTTCTGTGGATTGATTATATGACTAATTGTTTCAGCTCAAGAATAAAAAACAAAAACATAACTTGCAGCCCTACTTTATTATGAAAACCTGGCAACTACAGTACATTATACTGTATAGTGTAATTGCAAAAAATATTCACAGTATGCTAAACAAAATACACACATATCCAAAATACAGAACACTGATTGACTGGTTACCACCGGTGTGTGTGCTGCTGTACCTGCGTGCATGTGATTAACAATGTTATTATGTGTTTATATACATAGATTGGTGGATGACCGCTGTGTCGTCCAGCCTGATGCGGGGGACCTCAACAACCCTCCGAAGAAGTTCCGAGGTAAGAGACACACATAGCCGTCCTCCTGAGGCCTGAAATCATCACACTACTGTAACTGCTGTCTGTTTATACTGTGTGCTCTGTGAGAGAGACACTGCTGAATGTGTTATGCTGTGTTTCTTTGGTGACAACCACAATATCTCTGCCCGCTGGACTTCAAACAAGGCTATTAATGGTGTGTGTGTGTGCACGTGCGCATGTATGCTTATGCATCCATTTATGTGTTTATAGCTGTGTGTGCTTGCTGGCACGCCTTGCCTGTGGAGGAAGAGGCAGATGGAGAGTTGATTTGTTAGAAAAGCTGCTTTTTAAACAAAAGCCTTGAGATGCCTCTTTGAGTTGAACCCTCTATTATTAGCTCCCGTACAGGAAGTGTTCGGTTCTCAGACTTTGAGGTTTATATCTCTTGGGAGAGGCTGGGCCCGACATTGTACAGAGAATATATGAATGTAGTGAAGGCATGTGTAGTATATCTTACAGGTTCTTGTACAAATATCAACAGAACTTTTTCTTGTTCACTGCTGAATTAATATTCTATTTAAAAATGCAACGTTTTTGGACTGTTGGTGTGCAAATTGTGTCTGATAGATTAAGAAAGCATGTACTGTATGACCAAAATCATGTTTCTTTTGGCTGTATATCCGTCAAACCCGTTGGTCTTTGCAATGTCAAGCTACTTGACATGAGTGTTTTATCAGTTTTACTTTGAAGCTTGTTGGAGAGTGAGCATTCCACACACACATGCTCACACTTTGCATTTAGGATGCTATCTGCTGTCTCCAGAGTATAAAGAAGATTGCCCCACATTTAGAAAGTAGAAAGCTTTTGATCTGAGCGGTGCCCACACGGCTCTGCTATTCAGTGGGTCTCTGGTGTCCATGGACAGGTTATCACCCCCTAGAGACAATTGCTGTCCCCACGATAAAAACAGGCTGCAGACTGATACCTCCACCTTCTGCACAACATGAAGGACGATCTCTCGCTCTCTGTCTCTGTTGCTGTGTGTTGCAACCATAGGCGTAATTTACAGGGGGGATAATCAAAACTGGCCAGTGCAACCCTCCCAAATATCTAATAATTATTTCCTTTACATAATTAAATAAATTTGCACCATAAATTGTAGCAGAAAAATTCCCCAGAATGCAGGAAATTAAGTGTTTGATATGCAAAATTTTTGTTACGCCCTTGGTTGCAACAACTGTCGAGTTTATTCCATAGACCTGGACAGAGAGGCAGTACATCTGTCGATTTCCATCCAAACTATGATCATCAGTCGTCCAAGCACACACATCTACAGTTTGTGGTTTAGTTCATTGTGCAGTCATTGTGTTTGTCTGTCTGTGCTGTAAACAGGCTCTAAAACATTAAGATGTAGATTAACTCGTATAGTCATTTAGCTGGACTTGGACAGCATGTGTGTATTTACTGTACAGGACCAGAGAGAGTTTAAATCATGCATTATTCAAACGGTTTGTAGATTTAATTGTAATCTGTTATATGACTACATGTATTTTTGGTAGCAAGCGTGATTGTAGCGAGGGCGCTGCCTATTGGCTCACTTGTACAGGAAGGCTTTCACGTATCACTTTGACTCATTTAATCTCCCATCCTCCCACACTCTGTTTTCTCTCTACTCACTTATAAAACTCATCACAGGCTACAGTGCGCTCAAAGGGAAGGTCCTGTTCTAAATCTGACCCACTGCAGTGGTAGAACGAGTTTTGACCTGCCTTTTTTTTTTACTCACCTATTATTTTTTTTCAATATCTGTGCAACAAAAAACACACAAAAAGAGATTTCATTGTAATTGTATACGTGTCTCTACAACACGTTGGTAAGTCCTTCACCATGTCAGCTGGTCATGACAATAAGAGGCCTTCTTCATGTCACTGTAAGAGGCCTCTGGATGTCTACCAGCATACAGACATATGTAAAGATGGGTACTATAGTATCATATGGAAAACGACAACTAGAAAAGTTTACAGATACATAGCCTACTATGCAATCAAGATTTTTTTTAAAGATTCTTTTTAGGGCTTCTTTTATAGAGCAGCTGGAGAATGACAGTAAAGTGGGAAAGAGAGAGAGGGGATGACACAGAACAACGAGCCGCAGGTCAGACCCGAACCGCTGCCAAGGACTCAGGGTTGGCACACCCTCAACTGGGGGAGCTAGAGGTTGCCCCAGAGATTGACATTTTTTGAGGGACAGTAACCAAATTCCATAATTCCATAATAGTTGTTGCAGATGGTATATAAATCAACCTACTTTTATTATTTTATACTAACAGGAAATCATACAGTAGGCCTTTTTTACAGAAGATATTTGACATATTGACACAATACAATCATTGATATTTGCGAAATTCCATTTAGCTGCTTCAGATCAGCGTCCTGGTATTGTTCAAACTGACTCAAAGCATCTGCTGTGAAAACAGCCTCTATGTTCACTATTGACATTAATTAAACTGCGACTTACAATTAAGCTCTACAAAGAAAGTGAAACATGTCTTCTTTAGTATGCATGCATACTGGCTTTTAATAAACACTTAACTTTGTCACTTTCCAGTGTGAACACATGCATATAACATATATACAATACATAAAATCCTGTTGTTGATGCCTTCCTCTGGTATAGAGCCCAACTTATCAGACCTATGATTTGTTAGTTAGTCTTCACAAACCTCACACACGTTAATAACTAATTGTAATTATGAATCGGTAAGATGTTTGAAAATCTAATACTGCTAAACTGATGCTGAAATAGTTAAAGAATAATTTCTTTCAGATGTTTACATACTATATGTGTTGGGGACTCACAATACACAATAGCAAAGGCAATTCAGCGCTGCGCAGAGGTTTACTTTTAAAGTCCATGGATCTTGTGTCTTCTTGGTACAACCTCGCAAGTGGTTTATAAATAAAATAGTGTGCTTTCAGAACATCATTTATGTGACTGAAGTATTTGCCTTATGGACTTGAACTTGCCATAGATAACCCTTGAGAACTGTGAAATGTTACAAAAACCAAATAAGAAACAGGTTTTTCCATGTTTAAACATCCACAAACACAGTCTGTTTAAGTGTGCTTACATATCTGTATTGTCTTCTCTCCAAACTTCTTTGGGAACTTCTAATTAAAGTTCTCCAGGTGTCCTCTGGCAGAGCAAACACTCTTCTGTTTCTCCTTGTCTGGGATGCCCCTCAGCTGTTTGAGAGGGACATAGTTGTGCAGAGATAATCCTCCTTAGTGGATGCTATAAGGGCACAAGGCCAGACTAGCCATGTCCACATGCAAGGCCTTATACTGTCATTGCTGAGGTATGCGTAACATTTCCTCCTAATGTAAACACAAGCACCCTCTACACAATCACACTCTCACTCATGTAGTCTGTATGCATACGCTGAGACATTGGGAGCCTTGCTTTGCATTTCACCCAGGCAGTATTTGAAATGCCATTCCACACACACCTACACACACTCAGATAGTGCACTGACTGCAGAGTGCACGGACTGCAGAGTTCACATAGCAGGAGTTAGCACATCTAAGGCAGAGAAAGCACTTTGTATTATTTATTTAAAATAATCCTCTTTTGGATTATTTGTGATGTATATGTCAACGCTCAGTTGTTTGAATGTTGAATGCACCAATTGTCTAATTTGAAGTTGCTATGTTGGCAGCTCTTTCTGTTTTGTGTTGAAGTAGCAGTGTAACTTGAATGCTGCATTGTTCGAATGTCATCCGCTTTCAGTTTTCCTTTACTGAATCATCAATCACCATCCCCTTCTGTTCGTGTTCAGCAGGCTGTTCACATATTGATTAAAAGACAGTCTGAGTGGTTTATTGTTGCAACATGTTTAAAGGTTGATTCTAGAATTAATGGTCCGGAGAGACGGGCAAAGGCATGACAACCCTGCCTCTGATTGGCTTAGGGCACCATCACACATGCTCAAAGTTAACATTGGCAATTAGCCGCCTCCCGTTCACTTCCATGTTATGCGAGTGAAAGGGCGAATAAAACATTTGCTTCAGTTGGCAATGCGAACTGTCGAAGTCGCAGCCTCAACCAATGGCAAAGCAGTGTGTGTGGTTGTCCTCGCTTGACAGTCATTGGCTGTAGTTTTCAGAGTGAACAAGATGGAGGAAACGTTGATCGTTGCTGTGTCTAACCAGCCGGTATCGCCTCGGCATGCGATGGTCACTCACGCTCATGTGCCGTTACCCTGATATTCTTACCCTAACCTTAACCAATCTCACGCTGAGGCTGTATAATGCATAATCATGGAGGAAAAAGGTCAAGGGAAGAAAGGTTTAAAAGGCGTCAGAAAACTGAAACAAAACAAAAGAATAGGACATCAAAGCATCCCCTGCTTGTACAGAAAGATGGCGGAACAAAAAGAGCAGACATTTTCATTGCTAAACCAGTAGCATGTGAAGACCATTATAGTGGATAGCATTACCTTTGTCCTGGCTTTATGTGTTTACTCTTGGGTAGTTTGTTTTGTACTTCTTTGTTATTTGATATCTTATCTGTTGCTGCCCTAATTTCCTCAAATGTCTTTTGCACGAACACAGAAACATTCAAAGCTCATTAACCCAAACAAACTCTAGGGCATTACCTCCTTGCCACCACTTATTTATTGTCAGCCCAAAGTGCTGTTACTGTCCGAGACACACTGCAGACTAGTTGGGTGGTTGATGTGGGATAAACACCAGGACCTCTAGTCCCTTCCTCATCTAATAACCACATATTGGTTTCCTGTCTATTGAGAGAGAGAGAGAAGTCTTGCAAAAAACAGGAAAGCTGTCGACCTACTTATTGTCTTAGATGCATTACAAGTGATTAGTTGCTTTCTCTACAATATCGCCAACAGGATAAGGACCTTGTAGCAAACAGCAGTTTATACAAGCCAAATCATTGAAGATATTGTTGATTTAACACTGAATAGAAAAAAAAGTATTATGCAACGTGTTTCTCTAGGCCCCTGGCCAGACTGATGTCTAATTACTGCAGGGAAGAGAAGCTTGGATCTCTTACAGAGGCGCAAGCAGGCCTCCCTGCTCACACAATGTGCTTTATTTGCTTTTATGACAGGGCAGCAGACAATGGGTGTTCTGCACTGGACTTGCTCATCTCTGTTGACCTAACAACCTCACAGTAGTTGTTATGGCCACCATGGCTACAAGCATCTTCCTCTTGATCTTCTTAAATCTGGTGAAGTTTGCCAGGGTTTTGTTATTAGCTTTTTGTTGAACTGTGCATGTCTAAACAGCTAGTGTTAGTGATCTTTCTGAGTCATCTGCGGCCCTTTTGCAAGACCACTCAAAGCAGTATTGCATGATACCGTTGATACACCAACAATCATCACTAGACAAGGTCTAAAAACAAATGCAAAGCTCCATCCAGTCATGTTTTAACTTATATAATACCTTATATTATTAATTTGTGTTATGTGTTTTTTCACAAAAAGTTCAATTACCCAGTTAAACATTTTTAAAACAAAATCTACTCATTTAAAAATCCAGAATCTATGAATATGCATAACTTTTTAATTTGAAAGGTGTAACTACTGGACATGGTTTTCACCTACTTCACTGAGAAGTGAAGCAGCTTCAAGTTTCCACACACAGTCACACATTGGACTGTGATTGGCTTCTAAACTAGTCATGATGTCACAAATAATGCTCATATGTACACATCAGTAAACTCAGATTTAAGATGAGCACAGAGAAACGTTCTGCAGATGAAAGAACCTTTTAGTGTCAAACTCTGCACGTACATCACAATGCACAGTGAAGCTAACTAATGATTACTTTTCAGTTGCAATGTAATAAATGCTATATATAATAAATGTTTTGTCGTTCATCGCCTAATCTCTCACACATTATGATGACATTTAGGACGGTTAAGAAATAAGTGGTTACATCCTTCCAGACCAACACTAAAACCCATTGGCTGAACAAAGTTCTCAGTAGCCTGAACTCATTTAGCTAATTGTGCAGTCTGTTGTCAATAGACCTTTTCACGGCAGACATGTTGACATGTCATAGTAGGAAAAGCACAGGTGAATTCAAAACCATTAATGATGGCTGCATTCCACTTAGGAGAGGCCCTGGTATTGTGCATGCTGACTCACTGAGATATCTTACTGGGACACTTGATGGATCTGAGCCATCATTAAGGTTATCAGTTTAATCTGTCAAAATGTCTGCCTATGAAAAAGATCCATACCTTAAACCATTTCACATGGTAAAACACAATTTGCAGATCTCTCTTAGACTTTTCAGCAAAACTCCTAAACACATTCTCAAAACACATCCTGCCCTCTAATTACATGTCATCCGTACTGGTAAACACAAGCGGCAACAATAAAATACAAATAGAGAACACATGTCATTGATTGAACCACTCAAAATTGATTTCACTTGTTTCAAGTGATGTGACGCAACCAACGTAAGCCAGTTCAGAGAGCAAACAGGTTGTTGAAGGTGGGACAATATTGCTTGTGATGTCGACGAAGTGCTTTGGCCTGACCCAGCCCAAAGACAAGAAGAAGCACATTAATCACATGTTTACTCCTTTTGATTTTTGTCCCTTTTTAGTATTGTATACTGTAGTACAGTGCATTGTAGGCTGTATACTGTACAATGAACAAATTGTATGGCCCTGAAAATTGTGCTTTCCATTTGTTAACAGTACTGACTGCTCAATAGATTTTGACTGGTTGCAGGTTCATATCAACAAAGAACAAGAATTCCAGTATCACAGAGACAAAGGACAATTTTGTGAGATGCAGGGTACAGTACTGTAAAAATAGGGGTACAAGGAGGAGGAAGAACAAAAAAAATTGCGAAGAGCAAAGCAGAGTAGTAATTTCAATGACCGAAGACAATGATGGGAAAAATATGAAATTTGTTTTGAGATTAAAAATGTAGGCCTACTTCTCCCTGAGAACTATATGTTTGGAGCAATGTGTTTTCTATTTCTATTTGGTGTGTTGTTTACTGACTGCTTGATAGTGTATTTTCCTTTTAATCACTTTGTTTAAGATTTGAGAGCAGTGTTTGATTTTGAACACAGGTAAAACTGTTATAAGGCGAAAGTTTCATTTTGCGAGAGGAGTCAGAGGTTTTGTAACTAGTGCTTGAAGATGAGGTTATGTGTTTAATGTTTTCAGAAAATGGAGCAAGGCTTCAGAAATTGTGTTTTAGCAGTTGAGAAAAACTGTAAAAGGTGGACAGTCTTAGAAAAGGGAAATTGTCGTGTTGCTCACCGAGATGTTCACAGTTGCCATGCATGTAATCAGCACTACGCTTGTTCTCTGTTAATGCTTAAAGGGGGTGCCAGAATCATATGCCATCTTCCACAGTTCAGAGTCCGCTATTCTGTACACAAGAGTGTGTGAGAGAGGGAGCAGTGTTGTTTAAGAAGGGTAATTATTGTTAAGGCATGACATCTTTTTAACATGTGTCATCATGCTACATTATGAAAATCTTTTGACGTAACTCTGCATTCATACATAGTACTGACATTTATGGATGGAAGTCCTGCCTAGTCGTGCTTTACTTACTGTGCATCACTTTGACTATATGTGGGCCTAACACAGACAAACTTGAGACTTTAATTCAAGTCAGACTTAAGTTTAAAAAAAAAAAGAAGAGGTCTTGTGGCTAGGTTGGCTCAGTGGTTAGAGCAGGCGCACATATACCTGGAGGTTTATGCCTCGACGCAGTGGTCCAGGTTTCGAGTTTTACCTGAGACGATTTCCTGCATGTCTTCCCCCTCTCTCTCCCCTTTATCACCTAGCTGTCCTGTCGATTAAAGGCGGAAAAAGCCCCAAAAAAGTCTTGACTGCGGACTATCTGAAAAGCTGACCTGACTTGAGACTTGAAAGTCCAAAGTTTAACAACAGAACAACAAGAAAAAATAAAATGGCCCTCCATAGCCACAAGGTGACTGAATGTTCCAGCACCTGTAGAGCACAAGAGTTGCCTAGCAACTACTCAGAGCCAAGAAATAGTTTGGCACACGACCGCCCGTTGTCATATTTAGACTTGGTTTTTTTTGTATGACTTAAAGAAATGAGCTATAACCTGTGTACTTTACCAGCGCTGGAAGGTGAATTCACCTTCAGAGGGAGCCAGTTGTTTCTCAGCTTCCACTTTTTGTGCTAAGCTAACTGGCTGCTTGCTGTATCTTCTTTTTACAGACAGACATGAGAGGGAGAGAACCTTTGCCTGAAATTTCTTTCCCTCAAGGACTTGTGCCTTGATTTGGCTTTTGCCCCCAAAACAGACAAACAGCACTGGTCATATTTATAGTTTTCACACACAGGACAGCTACTATCAAAGAAAGCTTTGGGAAATCAAATAGATGTTTGAGTGACTAAATAATGTGATGTTTATGGGGTTGGTGTTCAGGTATTAAAAGATCATTTTTAAGTTGGAGGAATGTTCATGAATGATTGGAGTTCTCTGGACTAGTCCCACCACTTCTCCTGCCCAGTGACCCCAGAAGGAATTCTCAACCCAGATTTTAAGTTTGACTGAACTTACATGTCTCTCTCAGCTGACTGTGATTAAAGGCAAACCTTCAGTGCGAGCTAATTATCTGTCACACTCTGCACTCCTATTGCAGCTGTGATTGTGTGTTTAGAGTATGATAAAACAGTCAAATTATAGCAAAGCTTACTCGACAGACAAGAGCTTCCAGTGTATGTGTTTGTGTTCATTTTTATTTGGTGTTTCCACTTGCTAGTTTGATCCCGTTCTGGTATGTGGGACGCAAATGAACACCCATATATTCAACAAATGGGTCCACTTCTTCTTCCTTACACTCTTTATGCCTTCTCTCTGTTTCACATTCTGTGACTCTCTTCCTGTCTTCTTCATTTTTCTTTCACTTCCTTTCTCTTGTTGTTCTTACCAAATTTTAGGTCAAACTATAGTAAACCATATCTGATGAGAGGGCTGAAGGGGGATGAGAGGAAGATTTGCAAGATAGAGACCATTAACTGGGAGGGAGAGAGTGGCGTGTGTGAAATGGAATTCAGAAAAGGAGAAGGAGGGATGATAGAATATTGAGGGGGGGAAGATAGGGAGTCCCCACCCTCTTCTCTCTCCCTCTGTCATATCCCACTCCCCTTCTCTTGGCTGGCCTTATTTGGTCATGTTACTGCGGCTATAGCAGGAGGAGGGAGAGAGAGATTGTGGGAAGGATGGACAGATTGTTCTTTTTTTCTCCTCTTTTTGTTCTCTCGGAATAGAGAGCTTTGGTTTGGTGAGAGGTGAAGTCAGAGGAAAGCCAGGACTCAGAGGGAGGAGTCGCTGATGGGCTGAAGTTTAAGCAAAATTGTCATTGTAGTTACTGTAATGCGCTCCTGTTAACTGAAAGCTAAACTAAATTTGGAGCCAGTGTAAAAGACTGTCTGCTTCCGTTGCGGTTGCTGTGCAGCTTGATACAGAACAGGAACTCTTCTCAGACAGAAGAGGAACTCTGTTATGTTAAAACTGTTGCCACATGCAAATCAAGGGGCCGATTTTCTAGCTGGCTAGTTTCTATGGTATCTATGAAAATGAGCAGCACAATCAGAGTCTTGCTGACGACAGCATCATCTCATGGTTGCTGTGGTTACGAACTTTGACTGACCACAACTCATTGCTGCCATAACACACACACATAGAGGTTATTGTGCACTGTCACTTACCCTAGTCTGACCACAGGATGTTACCACATACTGCTATACTTGTATATCATGGCACACACACACACACACACACACACACACACACACACACACACACACACACACACACACACACACACACACACACACACACGTTTTTCTGTCCCTCATTACTCCTCCCTGAAGCAGACAAAGCCCTTTGATCTCCCTTCAGGAGAAGAGTGAACATGTGTTTAAAGTGCATGCACACACACATGCATGGGTGTGTTCAGAGAGAGGAGTGTGTGAAAATAGTGTGTGTTTATATATTTTGGTTATATCTGAATAAAGCCTCCAGTTTCACCCAATTGATTATCAAAGTATTCATCTCTTTCTTCTTCTCACCCTGTGCTCATCTCTGTCTCTATGCATCTTTGTCCCTGTATTTATTTCGGTGTCTCCGTCCAGACTGTCTGTTCAGACTGTGTCCCATGAACCGCTACTCAGCCCAGAAGCAGTTCTGGAAAGCGGCAAAGCCTGGAGGGAACACAGACACGGTGCTCCTCAACAAGCTCCATGTAAGTGAAGTGACAACCTGTTGACCTCCCCACGGTCACCGCAGAATAGTATACTACACACAGACCTGTACTCACAGGGACTCACAGGACAGAGTTGCAGAACTTTTTCTTGATTTCTTTTTATCATCACGTTTAGATGGTAGATTTGGTCAAAACTGAATGCAAAGCTGCACAGTGAATGTATAGAAGTGTTCACTCTGCACTGCATTTTAAAATTCTCCCTCAGCAAATATACATAATAACTTTAAAAACTGCTCTTAAAGTCCTTTTATAGACATTCACGAAGCTTTTCACTACTTTCCTACCTTTCTGCCCTCAACATTCTCCTTTCTCTCTGTCTGCTGCGATACAATACCATTTAAAGCAATCTGTTATCGGACCACACAGTCATAAAATGGAAGATTGCAATCTCGCGATTAAAGCCCCTCTGTTGAAGTGTACATTTTTAGCTAAGAACTTTATTCTATGCTTTGTTTACCAGCTAAACCATCGGATTACGTCTTAATACATTCATGTGTATAACTGGTATTGGTGAACAATGTTGCAGTTAGCTGGTGTGAGATTAATATGATGCTCCTCTTTTTATCTCAATCTTGCCTTCCAGCATGCAGCTGACTTGGAGAAAAAGCAAAATGACTCTGAAAACAGAAAGCTGCTGGGAACAGTCATTCAGTATGGGAATGTCATTCAGGTTTGTCCCTCTGAAATAGTCATCTTATTCTTGGTATTTAGTCAGATAAACTTTGTTTAGACTTCCAAAAAGTTTTTGATTGAACTGAGATGGCTCTGACATGACATCAATGGAGGTGATTTCATCTCTCCGCTTATCTTAAATTTGAAATATGCCTCAGTTTAAATGCATGTAGAGCATCCTCCCCAGAATTAACCCTTAAATTAAAAAAACATAAGCCATAAAGTGTATCTTCTAGTATTATAATGTTGTGAATTTTGCCATAGTCCCGATGAAAATGAAGGAGGCTGAAACCTCCTGCAGTCATAGTCAAACCATGAATTAATATTATACTGTACACATATACCGCAATACATCCTGAACAGAGAATACTGGAAAGAGGTTCATAAATAAATTGAACACACATACACATGCACAAAATATGAAGATGACTTTCAGTGTAGTTCTGCATGAAATCAGTGTTTAGATGTGTGTGTGTGTGTGTGTGTGTATATATATTTCACCTTTATTTATTAATTCAGGGAGGAGTTTCACTGAGGGCAATGCACTCTTTTTCAGGAGTGCCCTGATCACATTCACACACCTAGAAGTTGTCCAGTACAACCACTGTCTGGTCTGGGTTTGGTCACGAGCTCGCTTCTCTAACCTTTAGACGGCCACTGCCATTTCTTACCTGTAAATAAAATGAACAGTAGCGGTTAATTTCTAGGAGTGCCTCAAATTCAAGCTGCTTTCTTTTAGGCAGTACACTATTAGAAGCACTTCATCTTTACCTCAGATTTCAAATTTTCAATCTTCTGCTCAGCTCCTCCACCTGAAGAGCAACAAATACCTGACAGTGAACAAGCGTCTGCCTGCGCTGTTAGAGAAGAACGCCATGAGAGTGATGTTGGACACCGCTGGGAACGAGGGCTCCTGGTTCTACATCCAGCCCTTTTACAAATTACGCTCCATTGGGGACAGTGTGAGTCATCATATGTACCCGCCTGTGGGAGTGTTGCATTGTGTGTGGCTGTATGTCAATCAACATGAGGCAAAGGACTGAATCATGTCCGGGATGATACGAATTATTATTATTATTATTATTATTATTATTAGATTTTAAAATATGTGTACTTCTTTAAATACAGTAGCAGTTTGCCACGTCTCTGTCTTTAAAATAGAGTTGCTCGTTTGCATACACAGCAGTAAATCAGTATTATAAGGTTATACAAGTCTTCTTTACCTAAGTGAGGCATCTCTATAATCACATCTATCCCTGGATGGACCTGTGCCAGCGCCCAATTGGTGTTTACCTGATCACAAAGCTCTTGTTGGCACCAGATTGTCTTCCCTGCAGCAGGAAGTAGTGGGCTGGTGCCCACTGCCTAAGGACTAAATGAACCACTGCAGAGATGGGGCTTCTCTGCTAAGCTCCTTAAAATTAGGTATAGCACAAGGCCTAAGCAGCAGGCCTTGGACAGAAACAAAAAACTGGAGTCACTCCATAGCTGCTAAGAATAGAGAGAAGACAGTGCAAATGTTTACCGATACTCTCTGACTCGTAAGAGATTCAATGTTCAGTAAATCACCGCAATTGAGTTGCACTGTACTCAGGGTAGATGTTTACATTGTGCTCTTATAGAGTAGACATTGCTAAATACAGTAAATTGTTTAATTTTTTTGTTTATTTATTAGTATAGGTAAAACTCAATAAAAATAAATAAAAAAATACAGTGCAAGTCCTTGTCATTTGCAGAGTCCAGACCCAGTGAGTTCAGTTATGTACATTGTGGTGCCTGATAGCTTTCCATTTTCTCTTAAATAACTCAAGCCTAACTCTGCTTGTGCTAGGATTACATTGCATAACCTTTGTTCCTCTATCTTTTACATTTTTGTATTTTATTGTTTCTGCTTTGGGTGTGATTGCAGGTGGTGATTGGGGACAAAGTGGTCCTGAACCCAGTCAATGCTGGTCAGCCACTCCATGCCAGCACACACCAGCTCGTGGATAATCCAGGATGCAATGAGGTTTGGCTGAGTCACTGCAAATTATCTTCACTGCTCAGATGTTTCTGTGGCTAAATCTAATTATAGCTTATAACTGCTGCTTGGTTATTAGCTGCCTGATGTGAAACACTACATCATTGTTTTCATGTCCTCCACATTTAGCACAGTTAAGGACTGAGCTACAGCTGACACTTCATTTGGAAGGTCATCCAGTTTCTCTATCATAACACGAGACTGCTCTGACCTATTTAAAAACATATTTTTTTTATCAAAGTGCCTTACAGAAACACAGAGACGCTGTGGTCTCTTTTATTCCTTATTTATGACTCTGCAAGCAGTTTGAAGATATGTGAAATAGTAAGAATGTAAGCACAAATCATTGATGTTTATGTCATGAAGTGGCAACTCTTAACAAAGCAAAGGAAGTTGCACATTTTTCAATGTTGGATTGTGGATTTGTCCCTACAAGTACATGCAATAGAAGTGTATATTAATGTATTTAATGTTTATTATAATGAAATTATTGTTTATTTAGACAACATATCAATCTTTAGACACATTTTAAGGTGTTATCCCTCCCTTAAAAAAATGCATCCATGATTTTGCCTCACTCCGGGTATTGAGGAAAAAAATCAAACCCCACAAACTCTAAACTATCCCTTTTTAAGCTTTGCAGTGTTGTTGCAGTGCTCGGACTGTGCAGGAGATTATACCTACATTCACGTCATACTCTGATTGTTTGTCTTCCAGGTGAACTCGGTCAACTGTAACACCAGCTGGAAGATCGTCTTGTTCATGAAATGGGGCGACAATCAGGAGATCATCTTAAAAGGGGTTTGTCTCACAGTAGCTATCGGAAAAAATATATAATTTATAGGAATTTTGGTACAAAACACATTAATATCTAATACAAACAATGGATATATAAACACACATACAATACATGAACAGTCAAGTAAGACAATAAGGATAACAAGAAGGATATCACAATAGCATCAGTCTGCAAGTTTCTTCCAAACATGTATAAAACTCACTTACATTCTTCTTGACAAGGGTTGTATAATGTCCCTCATCAGAGCTGAGTGGGCTGCTGGCTCTGTTTGTTTTCAGTTCAGTATTATCAGTGTACAGCATGTGCTTACAGATGAGATTTTGTTTCATTTGTTATTCAACAGCTCTCCATTAGGGACTTTAACAGCAAAAAATAGCCAGGACTATAGTAGGTCTAGCCAAATGGCCTCTTTTAAAATATTTGACTAATGTGTTAATGTATTAAATTAATCTTGGGGCACTTCTGGAACATCTAGAGGAGTGAAACTGGTGTGAGTCCACATCGATCGTAAGCAAGGTCTACAGAGATCTTACATAGTTGTTTTTGTAAATAATAAAAATAGCTTCAGGTTTATTACAAGGAATGCATTGTGGAATTTGAAACTAATTTTGCTACGGGCACACACGATTATATATTTAATTTGACTAATTATGGTCTCCCTCTCTCCAGGGCGACGTGGTACGGTTATTTCATGCCGAGCAGGAGAAATTCCTCACCTGTGATGATCACAGAAAAAAACAATATGTTTTTCTTCGCACTACTGGGCGGCAGTCAGCTACCTCGGCAACCAGCAGCAAAGCCCTATGGGAGATAGAGGTGAGGAAGAATATTTTTAGAGTTGCTTTAGCTGATTGTGGTATGTAGCGTAATGTATGGTGTTAAGGTGTAGCAGTGCCCTGTATGCCAGCAGTAAACATGAATATTTTAATCAGTCTTCTGCAGTTTTGTAGGGAAACCATAACTGTTTACTTTACAGCATACCGGGTAATTCAGTCCACAGCACCTGTTAAATAAATTGTATGCATTGATGTAAGATGCAACTGCTGTGTGCTCTGGTATCAGGTTGTGCAGCATGATCCATGTCGAGGGGGGGCAGGCTACTGGAACAGCCTGTTCAGGTTCAAACACCTGGCCACTGGACACTACCTGGCTGCAGAGGTCAGTGCAGCACAGACACTGTGTAATTGTGATTAGAACAAGGCAACATTGACAAAATCAAATACTGTTGATATATTTTGATTATTTTTAGGTATTTACATTACTCCGAAAATGGTGTCACTTACAGTAACTGTAAAGCAGCATGGAAGACCAGAGAAATACAAATTAAAGCGCCCATATTATGCTCATTTTCAGGTTCATAATTGTATTTTGAGGTTGTACCAGAATAGGTTTACAATTTTCAAAAAACACCATATTTTTGTTGTACTACACATTGCTGCAGCTCCTCTTTTCAGAGCTCTCTGTTTTAGCTACAGAGTGAGGCATCACACTTCTATCCCATCTTTGTTGGGAGTCGCACATGCGCACTAGCTAGGTACTGCGCAGTAGCTAGGTACTGGGCTACTAGCTAGAAGCTAACGCCGCTAGCGGTTATCCACCTCGTTCTCAATGGCAAAACACTGCTACAACACACACGAGTTCACCCTAATCTAGAAAAAGAAATTGTATAGAACTACTTACATGTCCCTCGTCTGCAGGTATTCAACGCAAAGTTGGAAGTGCGCCCTCGTTTAGAAGAAGTCTCCCGGCTAATCCTGCCTTGTACTGACCGAAGTTGGAGAAACAGCTAGCTGATGTGGTATTAGCTAAAGTGGTTAGCACACACCAAATGTTTCGGCCAATGACGTAGATAGCCCTGCTGATTTTGACCAGCTCACCCGGAGACTGAAGGCAGGATACATCATAGACTGTATATATTAGCAGTCTATGGGATACATTCAGAAACCCGTATCTCACTCAAAACAGCATGGATGTTTTTTTTTCCAAGTTTGTATGCGTGGAAGCACCAGAGACACAAAATAACACCTAAAATCCCAGAAAAAGTGATTGTTTTTCATAATATGGGCACTTTAAAGTTAAATCTAAGCTATATTGAAATTGCAGAAAACTATATTGAATTAAGCAGATTTATTTGTTATGTTATATTATGTTTTTGCAGGTGAATCCAGAGTATGAAGAGGAGTGCCTGGAGTCCCGCTCCTCAGTAAGTGAGCCACGCTGAAAGACTTGTGTTTATAGTGGATAACGTTCATATGTCAACAACCACTAATACATTGTTAGTGTTTGAAATGTGTCCATTATTGTCTAATCTTTACCCAACCTAACTTGTTGATGTAATACTATGAAGCAGGGAAATACTTGTTTCTGATTGGCTGGCAGGGATAAAATTGTATATCAGGATACCTTAAGCCCAGTTCCAGACAATGTTTAACAGCTTTTGAAAAGCCAAGGTGTCGGTGAACTGTAAGTAACCATAGTAACTATATGTATTCTTTACACTATCTTGCCAGTTTACTCATTGGTGAAACTCACCTGACTTAAACTTCTTACAAACAAACTTAGGAGGCCAGGTTGTAAGGGTGGTGTAGCTAAGGAGGGTAAATGTCCCTTGAAATATGAATGCTGTACAACTACTGTAGTAATTACTTTTTCCAGCAGTAGATGGCTAAATTATTTGCAACATGAGGTGGTATTTCATCTCAGTCACCAGCAGATGGCACCCTTTCACTATGAATGCATTTTTCTGGTTGCTGCTTTAAATCTTTGCCAAGCTCACTGAGCTGGCTGATCTGCTGACCAGGCAGTCTCATGTCAGCCAGCTCACAGTCAGCCTACTCTTGACTTCATCTATTGCCTCACTTCTACAGGAAATAATAAAAAAAAAAAAAACTCAAAAACTATACCCAAAGGAGCTGGAGCATGGCTGAGGCAAAAGATATAGCCCCTAATTTATTCTGATGACTATTTTCATCATAGTTGAGCCTAAAACAAAAGAAAAAAAACAGGACAGGCACTAAATAAACCAAGATATTTACTAATTGTGCTTAGTCTGGAAATGTATTTAAAGCTCTGACTGATATTCCTGTAACCATTATTGGGTTATTACGTTAAGACTGGGAAATTTATCTGGGAAAATTCAATTTACAAAAGAAAAAAGTTTGACCTCTCTTGAGAAAAAGGTCTTTGAATGTATCCACTGCATTTCTTTTTCCTAGAAATCTTTCCACAGTAATAGACAGTTACCCTATCACTAATTCTTAATGATCTTGACACAGATGTGGCAGATCATCTCAGTTGCTGAAAATGGAAATCTTTTTGTTTTGTGATGCTGGCTCTTTCTAATCATACTCTGTTTTGACTTTTCCCTCCAGCTGGACTCTGAGCAAGAGGCCCTACGGGCCCGTTTGAGAAATGTCCAGGACAAAGTCATGTACACCCTTGTGTCCGTACCTGATGGAAATGACATATCTTCCATATTTGAGCTGGACCCTACCACATTAAGAGGGGGTGACTCACTAGTACCCAGGTAGGAAGGCCGTAAGATTAAAGTGGTAAAGTTTTCAACCAGCATAGACCGGTGTTACAGAGAACAGCATGGTCCTTTCCCTGGTGTGTCACTCTTTCCACTGAAACCTGAACAGCAGGCACATTACAAGCCGGGGACTTCCACTGTATATTAAGTTATCCTAATTTGTTTGCACAACAATAAACCATGGAAAGAGTGCTTGTGTGTTAATATGTGTTAATGTTAGTGTGTGTGACTTGCTCACAATAAACAGTAAAGGTAGAGTTATTCTTCAGAGTGGTTACACAGATAAGGATATCCACACTAATAAACTGCGGCCTACAGATTTTCTGGCATGATCCTTGTTTTTGTGTGAGCAGATGTGTTTGTGTTTTTGTGGGGAAGATGGATTTCTTTTGAGTCGTTGATGCAACAATGTGTCTGTTTAACTCACATTATTTTACTGGAATTACTGAGAATTTCACTAGAATAACTGAAGGAAGAAGGAAGCTGTTGTTCGCACACAAGTGTGATGTGTTCACGTGAACATGTAGGTCCTGCTGGAGCTTGACACAACATTTTTTTACCATCCAGTATATTATCATTTGTATAAAAACTCTTCATTTAATCATTGAAGGATTGGTGGTGTCCATCATTACCTGCAGATATTGGACAGGAATACCATTAACCACGCTTGACTGCAATACATACAAATCTTGACAGGTTGACACTGAAAGCATCCTATTTCATCTTTGACACAGTTACTTTTTAAGGGGATTAAATCACAAATGAAATAAAGGCTTACATTTAAGCCAAATAGATTATCCTCTGAAGTTCAAACATGACCTAGTACAAAAATACAAGCATATCTACCTTGTATTCAGCATAAATTGCTCATGTACATATATACTCACTGATGGACTGATCTATCAATCTAGTTCCACCTTTTGCTATACAGTACTCCCAACACTATGCAGGCTGTCTGAGTGGCAGGGGCACCCATTAGTGCACTGCATCACGTTTTTTCCACTGGACGGGCCCCTTCCAAGTGCACTATATCGTTTTATCTACTATAGGGGCATCCAAGAGGGCAAACATTTCAGGGATACCTAAACTGCTCTTTGTTTGCTGTGTGTAATTTCATACATTACCTTTTCAAGTATCAGTATTTACTATCTAGTATTTGTGCTCCAACAATAATGCAATCATTAATTAAAAATGGTAAAATGTGTTTTCAGAAACTCCTATGTGCGCCTCAGGCACCTGTGCACAAACACATGGGTTCACAGCACCAACCAACCAATTGACAAGGAGGAGGAAAAGCCTGTCATGCTGCGTGTGAGTGACAGTATATTTGCACTAATACTGGCACGACTGACAATGTACATGATGCTGAATTGAAATTCTGTCTGGGTTGATAAGATTTTAGTAAATAAAAATCTAAATCAACTGTTGTCAGCTGCAATACCTTCTGTGCAACCCACTCCTCCCCTGCTTTGAAGTTATGCGTGTTTCAGATTCACAATAAGTGTACAATTGTAGTTTCATTATGGGTTTCTAGAGTATTTGGGAAAAGAATCGAACTGGGCCCAGAGATCAATTCAAAGTACTCAAAAATATCTCCTATTGCTCAGATTGATGAAAGAGATGTAGGTTTCTTTTCTCATTCAAGATCGGCACCTCGTCCCTGAAAGAGGACAAAGAGGCTTTTGCAATTGTGCCCGTCTCCCCGGCTGAAGTGAGAGACCTTGACTTTGCCAATGATGCCAGTAAAGTGCTGGCCTCTATTGCTGGAAAGCTGGAAAAAGGAACCATCACACAGAATGAGAGGAGGTATAAAAGTCATAGCGGTGCCAGATTGTCAATTTCTAACAGGAAACAAGGTAGTCGTGTGTTATTGATTTGTTTCTCTCTTTTCTATGTACAATCAGAGCGGTAACCAAGCTTCTGGAGGATCTGGTGTTCTTTGTGGTGGATATTCCCAATAACGGACAGGATGTTCTAGAGATCATGGTCAACAAACCCAACAGGGAACGACAGAAACTCATGAGAGAACAGAATATTCTCAAACAGGTAATGCCTTAATACAGTTAATGTAACATTATGAACACATTTAGATTATGTTTTCCATTGAACCCATAACCTCAAATCTTTATCATTACTCAAAGTGGCACATTGCTCAGGCTTGCTGTCTGTATCAGCATGTTCTTTTGGCTTTAACTTCAGTACGGTTACGCTTCTCACAATCTTATCCCTGTATTCAGATCTTCAAGCTGCTGCAAGCTCCATTTACAGACAGTGGGGACGGTCCCATGCTGCGACTGGAGGAGCTGGCTGACCAGCGGCATGCCCCCTTCAGACACATCTGCCGCCTATGTTACCGGGTTTTGCGTCACTCTCAGCAGGACTACCGCAAGAACCAGGTACAGTTTGTTAGACCTAGCCTGCTTTATGTGCAATGGCACTGTATGACATAGGTCTATGTGCCACTGTA
This sequence comes from Perca flavescens, assembly GCF_004354835.1. Lineage (NCBI taxonomy): Eukaryota > Metazoa > Chordata > Actinopteri > Perciformes > Percidae > Perca > Perca flavescens. The sequence goes on along the minus strand of NC_041334.1, from coordinate 26,908,884 downwards.
AAGGTGCATTCCAAATTCCCTTGATAAAGTCTAATGGCAAGTGAAAGAGGCCTTTGCTCTGATGTGATGATTTGTAACTGAATACTCTGTGCATTTTGCAAGGTTCACCCGTCGAGCCCCTTTAGCAAATTGTCTGCTAATACGAATACTATAGAGCCACACAGTGATACGAGCTCAAATAAGAAATGCTTGACATTCCTATTTCCCAAGAATAACCAATTTCTTTTAAACATATTTCAGTGTAATTGTTAGAGGGGTCATTTAATTAGGTTGTATGAGGAGGCAGTCTGGTTCTTGTAAACGTGCTTTGTTTTCCTGCACACAGATAAGGTAATGGATATAGACATAACAAGGTTATGCCATATAGTCCCTCTGGAGAATGTAAAGGGATAAAGATAAAGGGACTAGGTTTGTCACAGTGAGTGTGTGCCGTCTTGTTTTGGTTTGTGTATGCTCAGACTGTCGGTCTGTCCCGCAGGAGTATATCGCCAAACAGTTTCGCTTCATGCAGAAACAGATTGGCTATGATGTTCTAGCTGAGGACACAATCACAGCTCTGCTCCATAACAACCGCAAGCTGCTGGAAAAACACATCACTGCTGCAGAGATCGACACGTTTGTTAGCCTGGTCCGCAAGAACCGTGAGCCCAGGTTTGTGTATGCGTCGGTCTGTACAGTATGCACACCACATGACGAAGTGATTTGTGTAAAAAGGCAGAATCAAAGATAAAATAATGTGAAAGATAAAGTGTTAATAGGCCTATTTTTATATCCTGATTATAATCTGCATTTCCTGATCATACCGTGTCCTCTATACATGTATGCACACAATGAGTTCACCTAAACCCCACACGCAGAGTGTTTATACAACCATATACTGTAAACTCATACAGCCAGCTGCTGACGTAGTAAGTAAGGACATTGGACATTTTATTTTAACATACAATATGTTGTAATGTCCCTTTACTGTTACGATACATCAGTATAGTGTTCTTAAAGTAATCAAATTAAAGTGTGCTTGAACGTGTGGTCAGGGTACATTGGTACATTATTTACTCTACAAGGATGTTATGCTTTTACATCGCTAGTGCTTGAGTTAATCTTGAGTTGTTGTTTTTGTGTGTGTGTGTGTGTGTGTGTGTGTGTGTGTGTGTGTGTGTGTGTGTGTGTGTGTGTGTGTGTGTGTGTGTGTGTGTGTGTGTGTGTTTGTGTGTTTGTGTGTTTGTGTTTGTGTGTCCAGGTTCCTGGACTACCTTTCAGACTTGTGTGTGTCAATGAATAAGTCCATCCCTGTGACACAGGAGCTCATCTGTAACGCAGTGCTGGATCCAGCTAATGCAGACATCCTCATAGAAACTAAGTGTGTACTTCCTCCTCTGCTTTCACTTATTTCTGTATTATGCTCCTCATGACAATGTGCACTAATTTGAAGGCATCACTTTGAGCTCTAGAAGATAATTAAATTAAAAAAATAACTATTAGGGCAGTACAGATGTGTTTACTATGCTTGTCCCATCCATTATTTTTTTTTCATTTTTTTTTTTACGGATTCTGAGGGTAACAGTAATGCCATTGGCAGTCATTGTATTTATTGTATTTAAAATCAAAAAATGAAAACCGTCCAATCTTCCTGCAGACTCGTGCTGTCGAGATTTGAGATCGAGGGAGCGTCGCTCGGGGAGAACTCTGTGGAGTCAGAGGAGGATGAGGAGGAGGTGTGGTTGTTCTGGAAAGACAGCAATAAAGAGATCCGCAGTAAAAGCATCAGGGAGCTTGCCCAGGATGCCAAGGAGGCCCAGAAGGAGGACCAGGAGGTGATCAGTTATTACAGGTATTTACTGGGCTTTATTATCCATGTGGTTGTCTGGAAGAAAGCAGACAATGCTAGTACCCTATCAGACTTAAAATCATCATGGAGCCCATGACTGTTAGTGTTTATGCAGAATGGGTTAGACCTGGGCAATATATCGATATTATATCGATATTGTGATATGAGACTAGATATCGTCTTAGATTTTGGATGGTAATATCATGATATGGCATAAGTGTTGTCTTTTCCTGGTTTTAAAGGCTGCATTACAGTAAAGTTATGTCATTTTCTGAACTTACCAGACTGTTGTAACTTTTGTATTATTTGCCTTTACCCACTTAGTCATTATATCAATAATCAATGCAGTGGCGCTGCTCAGCTGGCGACTTGCAGCTCGCTATCTAATCTAATCTAATCTATTTATCAAAATCTCATTGTGTAAATATTTTGTGAAAGCACCAATAGTCAACACTACAATATCATTGCAGTATCGATATCGAGGTATTTGGTTAAAAATATTGTGATATTTGATTTTCTCCATATCGCCCAGCCCTAGAATGGGTCACATGTGAAGGTAAAACAAACAACACAAAAAAGCATTTTGCTGTTACAGATACCAGCTGAACCTGTTTGCCAGGATGTGTTTGGACCGCCAGTACCTGGCAATCAATAAGATCTCTGGCCAGCTGGATGTGGACCTGATCTTGCGATGCATGTCAGATGAAGACCTGCCCTATGATCTGCGGGCCTCCTTCTGCCGCATGATGCTGCACATGCATGTGGATCGTGATCCTCAGGAGCAGGTTACACCTGTGAAATACGCTCGACTCTGGTCCGAGATCCCCTCTGAGATCGCAATTGACGAGTGAGTACATGGACAAATGTAATGGAATGTTCGTTGTATATTATGTTCTATGTTGTAGATTAATTTGTGCGTTTTTGTTGTTGTCTTGCAGTTATGACAATGATGGAACATCTAAAGATGAAATTAAGGAGCGATTCTGTCTGACTATGGAGTTTGTTGAGAACTACCTGAGAGACGTGGTGTGTCAGAGCTTCCCTTTTGCAGATAAAGAGAAGAACAAGCTCACCTTTGAGGTCAGTCTGGCACATTTTTGATATCTAACCACACTCAAGTCATAGTAGTCACGTTTTGATGGCAAACCCCGCAAACCTATTTACTACTGTATCTTCCATGTTTAGGTGGTGAATTTGGCCAGGAACCTGATATATTTTGGCTTCTACAACTTCAGTGACCTGCTGAGACTAACCAAGATCCTGCTGGCTATTTTAGACTGTGTCCATGTGAACACAGTTTTTCCTTTCATCAAGCTGGACAAAGAAGATGAGAGTAAAGGTGTGAACACCATGGTTGGTCAGTGGAGGACCAAATATCTCATGGACATGAAGTTGATGTCTGTATATGTGCATGTGTGTGCTTGTTTCCAGGAAGTAATGTGATGAGGTCCATTCATGGCGTAGGAGAGCTGATGTCTCAAGTGGTCCTGAGAGGAGGGGGCTTCCTCCCCACGGCTTCAAACACCAGATCCAATGGAGACACAGTCAAGACCCAGACTGAACCTGAGAAACAGGACATACTGGTCATGGACACCAAGCTCAAGATCATTGAGATCCTGCAGGTGAAGGACCTGCAATAATACATGTACACGTATACCGTACAGTAGATACTGTACACATACATCCTCTAAAAATATTCACATGAAACTTCACACAAAACTTTCTGTCTTGCCCTGTAGTTCATCTTGAATGTCCGCCTGGACTACAGGATCTCCTGTCTGCTGTCTATATTTAAGAGGGAGTTTGATGAGAGTAACTCCCAGAGTGAATTATCTGTCACTGGAGTAGTGGAAGGACCGAACAACATGCCAGGTAAGGGTAACATTCATGGCTGCATTTTACAAAAAAAGTGGGGCCAATGAAATAGACTTTATTGGTCGCAAATATCTTTTTTTATTGCAGGGGCTTTGGACTTTGAGCACATAGAAGAGCAGGCAGAGGGGATATTTGGTGGAAGGTAATCCCAGTTTAAATCAAGGAAAAGTCACAAAATACATGAAAGAGGGTGTGTTTCTATTTGAGTGTGTGTTCTGTTTGTGTCTAGTGAAGAGAACACCCCATTGGACCTGGACGATCATGGTGGCCGTACCTTCTTGAGGGTCCTTCTCCACTTAACCATGCATGAATATCCTCCTCTGGTGTCCAGAGCCCTCCACTTGCTCTTTAGGCACTTCAGCCAAAGGCAGGACGTTTTGCAGGCTTTTAAGCAGGTACTGTATACAGCTTACAGCTACAGCTAACAACAGAACCAATGGAAGTCATACCACTTTAACTAAAGTTTGTTGTGCATTTGATTCTTTTTACCGTTTTGACACATGCAAGCACACAAACACAAATGCATTTACAGTAACATGTGAATGTTGGATCAGCATCATCTTGCCATTCTTCTGCTCTGTAATGTATGTTGGGACAGGTCCAGCTGCTGGTCACCAGCCAAGATGTGGAAAATTATAAGCAAATAAAGTCAGACCTGGACCAGCTGCGCTCTATCGTAGAGAAGTCTGAGCTCTGGGTGTACAAGAGGCAGGGGCCAGACGAGGGCATGGATGCAGGAGAGGGGCTGTCCACTGAGCCAGAACATAAAAAGGTGCAATATATTGTAACAGTTGAAACAGTGTAAAGCCAGTTGCTACTAAGTGTCTTTACTAAAAGAAGGCATTTTTCTCTGATGCATGGTCTCTGGTGTACCTTGTAGGGTGATTCAGGGGGTGCAGACAAACCAAAGAAAGCTGAAAGCACCAGCAGTTACAACTACAGGGTGGTAAAGGAGGTAACTCTCTCGCTTCTAAGTTAACAAGTTCGTACCTGCCTATGTTGCAAATGTTGTGGCAAAGCCCCAGAGATATTTCTTTACATACCTCACCCCCTCACATTTTCTTTCCTTCTTTATCAGATCCTGCTGCGGCTCAGCAGGCTGTGTGTCCAAGAAGGTCTGTCAGGTAGGAAGAGCAAGAAACAGCAACAGAGGCTGCTGAGGAACATGGGGGCTCATGCTGTCGTCCTTGAGCTCCTCCAGATCCCTTACGAGAAGGTCTCAATCAATCACTTTTAGTGAAATGTTCAGTGGCATGCTTTTTGTGCGTGTGTCAAAGTGGACAAACTTTCACATCGGCCATTTTCCCCTCCCCAGGGAGAAGATTTGCGAATGCAGGATATCATGAAGCTAGCCCACCAGTTTCTACAGAATTTCTGTGCAGGAAACCAGCAGAACCAGGCCCTGCTGCACAAGCACATCAATCTTTTCCTCAACCCAGGGGTGAGCAGTCCTGCCAGACGACACACTAAAAGACATCCACAGTGTTACTATGCAAACAACCTAATTTTGTTCTGGTACTCTTTTTTTTTTTCTTCTTTTGTTCAGATTTTAGAAGCTATTACCATGCAGCACATCTTCATGAATAACTTCCAGCTGTGCAGTGAGATCAATGAGCGTGTTGTTCAGCACTTTGTCCACTGCATCGAAACACACGGCCGCAACGTCCAGTACCTCAAGTTCCTTCAGACTATCGTCAAAGCAGAGAATAAATTCATCAAAAAGTGTCAGGACATCGTCATGGCAGAGGTCATGCCTTGTTTCCACCTTTCTAATGTTTGAATTATGCTACACTCTCTTGTGTGTATGTCCTGATGTGTATATTTGTTTCTTCCTACAGCTGGTGAATGCTGGCGAAGATGTTCTGGTCTTCTATAATGACCGCGCCTCCTTCCAGACACTGGTCCAGATGATGCGATCAGAGCGAGACCGCATGGATGAGAACAGTCCTCTGATGTACCACATACACTTGGTGGAGCTCTTGGCCGTCTGCACTGAGGGCAAGAACGTCTACACAGAGATCAAGTGTAACTCCCTGTTACCACTGGATGACATAGTGCGGGTGGTGATCCATGAGGACTGCATCCCTGAGGTGAGATAAGCCTCAGACTGAGCCATGCTCAGGATTTTACAGCAACCGTACAAGTAAACAATAAGCCAGTTATGGAGCAGACTCAGGCAGCACTCTGTAAATACTAGTCTCGCTTTGCCAGACCCTCCCCCACAGCGCTGCGGAGGAGGAGGGTCTGGCTAGTCTAACTATTCCGGGATGGGAGAAAAATGTGCTCTGGTTTATTTCTTTTAAACCAATCACAATCTCCATGGGTGGCGCTAAGCATCGGACAGAGCCACGGTGCGACTGCAAAACAGCCTCGGGAAGGAACTTGTTTTGGTGGATTACGTGTATGTTCAAAAGTTGTTTTAGTCGTGCAACAGAAAACTCAGATTTGACAGATCTTGTGATCTAGATGTTGTGATCTAGTCTAGCTAGCTGTCGCAATTTACCCTGCAGAGATCTGAGGAGCAGTTAATCGTAGTCCTCATAAATCGTCAGAGTTTAAAATTCCAACACAATGAAGGCGGAAGTTAACAGACTTTCCGTAGGCAACAGAGCAATCCCGGAAGTGGAATGTCGTGGAAGGCAAAGGCTTACAGAACAATTGTCATTGCGTCTAAATCCCATGCTTTTTAAGTATTCTGTGACCAGTGTTTAAGGTTTTGTGCATCAATGTTGAATTGTGTGATGATTTCTCCACTAGTATTATTTTGTTGTATTTGACTGTCAACTATCCTTGACTGGCACCACAAGTTTAACCCTAATCATAATCATAATCTTTCAGGTGAAGATCGCCTATATCAACTTCCTGAACCACTGCTATGTGGACACTGAGGTGGAAATGAAGGAGATCTACACCTCTAACCACATGTGGAAACTCTTTGAGAACTTCCTGGTTGACATTTGTAGAGTAAGAAACACCGAAAGGCTCTATGGCAACTTTGTCACTTCACTTAGAAAATAAGGATTGTTAAAATACAAGCAATTGTGTTGATGATTTGGTGCTTACAGGTGTGTAACAATACAAGCGACCGTAAGCATGCAGACATCATTCTAGAGCGGTATGTGACGGAGACGGTCATGAGCATCGTAACGACTTTCTTCAGCTCGCCTTTCTCTGACCAGACCACCAGCCTGCAGGTATGCACCCACCCACTGTCTTAAGAGTTAGGAAACACTATGCAAGAAAAAAAGCAGTCAAGCTGAAAAGCATATACGGTAGCTTTAAAAGTGCTGAGTGAATGTGAAAACATTTTTTTATTATTATTTTCTGTTATTTGATTAAAGCAGGTTTGATCAACAGCCACTGTGGGAATTTTGACAAAAAACAGGTGTAATGTAAACCTGTTGCTATAAACCTTCCTTGACTCATACAGTATGTCTGGAATGTCCAGTGCACTTTCTTTTTAAAAGGTCATCTTTCTGGACCATACCCCTACCATTAAACTGTTGAGATCATCTGAGACCCATTATGCTAGAGCCAAACTTTTAGATTACAACCCAACCATCCGCTGCAGTGGTCCTTAATTGGTCACATCAGTGCTTCGGTGGAGTTTCTCAGAATTTCTTTCTTCTGATTAACATCATTGCGAGTCGTGAAAGAGAATGAATGTTCCCTTTCTCGTCCCGTTCATTTGTGTTAATCAGAGCAATGTTAGTCGTGGTCCTTTAGAGCTAATCAGACATAACAAAGTTAAGACCAGTTAGTTGGGATTGTGATTGTTGGCATCCTGTTCCCCTTTTTACCAGCGAAATGTTATAAATTCATAGAAATAATCTTTTTTTCACAAAATATATATTTTCAGTGCTCCTATTAATAACTTTGTGACCAGTCAAATAATAATACTTTCTGTCAACTCTGATGCAATCACAAAAGAAACCTTTTGGGACTATCATCTCACACTGTTAACAAACAAGGTCATGTTACAAATGTGTCATGTACAAATTCAAGCTTTGCATTATAGAGCACTTAACATGTCTCCAGCAATGACAACTGGTTTTGAAATGTATAGTAATGTATTTGGAAGTATGTCTGTGATGCAGCTGTGCTGTTTTACATCTTCACTGATTGTATCCTCTACTGCAGGCCACTCTGTTGGGGAAAATATTGAAGGTATTTGTTCAATTCAGTGGAGAAAACACAGAGTTGGGTGTTTAAGATAGAAAGAGAAAAGTCTCCACCTTGTTATTTATATATGTGTGAGTATTCTGAGAGGGAACTGATTTTGACTGGGTGCTAGGTTTGGGGATTGATGGGTCTCCTGTAAAGGTGTGTGTGTGTGTGTGTGTGTGTGTGTGTGTGTGTGTGTGTGTGTGTGTGTGTGTGTGTGTGTGTGTGTGTGTGTGTGTGTGTGTGTGTGTGTGTGTGTGTGTGTGTGTGTGTGTGTGTGTGTGTGTGTGTGTGTGTGTGTGTGTGTGTGTGTGTGTGTGATATTAAAAGGCTATGGTCCAGCTTGTTGGTGCTGTACTGTAGATGACAGATGGGTAATTTAAATGTTGTTGAGGGACTTCTTCCTTTCTTTAAAGACTAGAGCAGTTAGTCCAGTAACACTTAGATAAATATGATAATCTACAGCCATTTTTTTCCATCATCTTCTTCTCAGACCAGGCAGCCAGTCTTTGTGCAGCTGTTGCAGGCAGTATTCAGGGTCTACCATTGTAACTGGTTGGTCCCAGTCCAGAAGGGCTCCGTTGAGAACTGTATCAAGGTGCTTTCTGACGTCGGTAAGAACAAGATCCTCACATCAGCGCCTGTCTCACAAGACACTAACTTTTAAAGTCTAAATCAGTCCATCATGTACAGTTGGTTAAAGAGTTACTGGAGCTGATTTATCTTCACACACTGCTTGTGTGCGTCTCTGTGTGTACCCACCAGCCAAAGGCAGAGCAATAGCGATCCCTGTGGACCTGGACAACCAGGTGAACAACCTGTTTGTGAAATCCAACAACATTGTCCAGAAGACAGCCATGAGCTGGAGACTTTCTGCTCGCAACGCTGTGCGCAGAGACTCTGTGGTGACCGCTTCACGGGACTACAGGAACATCATCGAGAGGCTGCAGGTACTTTATTTGTGAGCATTTTCCCGCTTACTTCTGTGTGTGAAATCGTTTAGGCAGTAAGGATGTTTCTTTGTCTGGGCGGTAGGACATTGTGTCAGCTCTTGAGGACCGTCTGCGCCCGTTGGTCCAGGCTGAGTTGTCTGTTCTGGTGGACGTCCTGCATCGGCCCGAGCTGCTCTTCCCCGAAAACACAGACTCACGCAAGAAGTGTGAGAGCGGAGGTTTTATATGCAAGTAAGAACTGAAAATGTCTTCTTCAGCTAAATATATGAAATTGGCGTAAAATTTGTGTATATATTATAAATGAGATGAGCTAATGTACTGTACATGTGCAGGCTGATCAAACATACCAAGCAGCTGCTAGAGGAAAATGAGGAAAGACTCTGCATCAAAGTTCTTCAAACTCTGCGAGAGATGATGACAAAAGACCGTGGTTATGGAGAGAAGGTAGGAGAAGCTGCAAGGCACGGACCTGATGGGGCGATGTACCTCATGAGTATGGTATGACTGTGCATATACTGATTATTGTACTATATATAATGCATAAATACAGTTGCGGAAAATATATTAAAAGTTTGTCACTTGATTTTCTTTTTCCAAATGTATTTTGACGCTGGTGCATACATATGTAGGATTTCCATTCAGAGAAAGATATTAACTTTGCAGGAACTATTGAAAGACCATTTGTGAGTGAAACTGAGTGAAAATTGAGTCTGCACACCGATACAACAATATGATGTGCAATGTTTTATTTCATTTGATTATTATGTATCCATGTGGGTGTAGTTGTATATAATTTTACAGCATCACTGCATCACACACTTTTGACACACTAACTGCCAAGAGTACCCTTACTTTGAAGGGAATTGGCTTGTTCCCACTGTCACATTTACCTCTGCAGTCAGTAATAGGTCACTTACTTAGACATGGTTTTAGCAACACTTGCCACTGTATGACACTAATTCTGCTCACCGTGGCTAATACCCTTTCATAAATGCAATTTCTTCTGTGCGGCTGAAGATGATAAGTATCTCCACAGTCTTAACTCACATAACTTACATGTCATGCTGTATCAATGACCTCTGCTTTAGCTTCCTCCTTCCTGCGTTGTTATCTAACTCCTTGAACCCTCTGTTCTCTTTCAGCTCAGGGCCTTTGATGATGAGATGGATATGCCTAAGGTTGTTTCACTTTTTCTTCTACTCATGCCCTTGTTTCCCTGAGCTGCTGTCTGTTATGTCTGTGTAACACTAGTAGTTGTTCTGTAACTGTCCGTAGCAGCTGCTGTGGCTGTGTGTTGTAGGTAGCAGAGGCTTTAGCCACAGCTGGTAACAACCAGTAGTAGGCTGATTCCTGCCATAAACTGCTGTGTAGATCAACTGAAAATGATGAGAGAGGTGGCTGGGTTGGCTCAGTGGGTAGAGCAGGTGCACATATACTGAGAGGTTTATGCCTTGACGCAGAGGTCCAGTGTTTGAATCCGACCTGTGGTGATTTCCTGCATGTCTTTCCCCCTCTCTCTCCCCTTTCTCACCTAGTTGTCCTGTCAAAATTAAAGGTGGAAAAGCCCCAAAAAAATCATCTTAAAAAAAAAATTATGAGAGATATGAGTGCTGTGACTGACTGCGTGTTGCTCAATAGAGTTGTGTTATTGCTGGCTCAGCAAACTGCCAGTGCTGCATTTATATGCTCTACTTTCTCCCAATGTAAGCACCATATCAAGTAAAAGTCATTTTTGGACATACTTACTGTATATTTTAATATCCATTCCAGTTAAAAACACAATGGTATTTCCATATACACTTTTTTATATATTCTTTGAAATGGTCTTTACTCCCCGACAGCAATAAATAACTTTTGGGCTCTGAAGAAGGAGCGAAAAGGTCATCTGTAAATGCTGTAATCCTGTAAAAACGCCCACCAATCACTGCCTGTGGTCCGCTTGGAATGAACCTATAAAAATCCCTCCTTGCCCCGCTGCGCGTACTTTACCCCTCCCGTATACAAGCCTGAGCTCAGTGCGCATCATCGCCACATTGCTTACAGTAGTCATGTTTGTTTTAAAGTGCTCATATTATGCTCATCTTTAGGTTCGTAATTGAATTTAGAGGTTGTACCAGAATAGGTTTACATGGTTTAATTTTCAAAAAACACCATATATTTGTTGTACTGCACATTGCTGCAGCTCATCTTTTCACCCTGTGTGTTGAGCTCTCTGTTTTAGCTACAGAGTGAGGCATCTCACTTCTGTTCCATCTTTGTTGGGAGTCGCACATGTACAGTACCTAGGTAAGGACAACAAGAGTATGAGGGCGTGCCATGCTAGCACATTGGCGAGCATTATAACGTGTGTTACAAAGTGACGCACGTTCGTCACGGAAGTAAAGGCTGGACTACAATAGAGCTGTTTGGAGCAGTTTGTGAACAGTGTTTTCTGTTGGAGATGGTAAGTCCCTTTGGGGTGGACTTTGGGCTATTTCACTTTGTAAACCTATAACGTGCACAAAAAAAGATATATAACACAATAAAGGTAAGGGCAAAAGCCAAAAAGCATAATATGAGCACTTTAAACATTCAGTATGTAAATACTAGTAGGTGTGTGCTTAGGTGAATGAGACATGAAGTAAAATTGCGCTCCTTTCTCCGCTCTGCTCTGAAGCAGCGACCCAGCGGTGCTCGTGCATGTCTGTGGGACAGAGCCCTGAGGAGATGCTACTTTCAAATCTTGCTAGCTTTTCAACATTACCAACCCTGCCTTTAAATACTGATGTTTCATTTTATTTTTCACTTACAGTATACACAGCATGAAAACCGATAACAGATGTAAAGAGAAAAGTCATGAAGCTATATGCTAATAATAATTAGAAATAAAAAAACAAAGACAAATTAGAGACATTAAAGCTGCAAGCAGTGTTGGACATGCCCTCGCTCCTCTTCGTATGTCGGGGTTACTGGTGGATGCCGATCCACGCGACCCTGCATTTGTGCAACCGTCAGACACAGCGCACACGGTTGAGTGTGCGCCGTTTGAGATGGTGTATTGCAAAAGTTGTACCAAGTGTAGGGGGCGGGGCAAACCGTCATTAATGACCAACTCTGTTGAGTTCAGTGATGCCTCACACAATGGTCTACATCAAATGGGTCATTCGTTATAAAAAAAATGGGCGTGGCTTTAGCATAGGGCTCAGGCCAAATCATGACCAATGACAAAGGAACTCTCTTCTGAGTTCAATTATATCTCACACAATAGTCTACATCAAACGGGTCATTAGTTATAAAAAGAGGTGTGGCTAAACCATAGGGGGCGGGTCAAACCATCACCAATCAAAAAGGAACTCTGTTGAGTTCAATGATACCTCACACAAGACTCTACATTAAACGGTTCAAAAGGCATGAAAGGGGGCGTGGCCTGAGTACATGGGCGTGGTTAAAGTATAGGGGGCGGCTCAGTGTCACATGTAGACCACACATAAGTTTCATGTAAATTGGATGTTTGTCATATAAGGCTGATATCCTGTGGGTCAGCGGGGGGGCGCTATGACCAAAAGTCAATTTTGGCCAAGCGATGTCCTCAGGTCTAGACTCTTGTCAATTGTGAGAAATTTTGGGCAGATATGACAATGTACACTCAAGATACAACAACTTCTTCGTTCACAGATGGTACAGACCAAATTTGAAGTCCACTGGATTAAATCTCTAGGAGGAGTTCGTTAAAGTATAGCACCTTGACTTTTAGGCCTACTTCCTGTTGCCACTAGGCAATGCTATGACTTTGAGCCAATATCGGCATGTAGATGTCGTCAGGGTTGGACTCTTTTGAATCCTGAAAAGTTTCGAGCCAATTGGACAATGTACACTCAAGTTATACCCACTTCCTGTTTCGATGGCGAAACGCACAAAATGGCCGCCCCGCCACGGCCATGCCCTATGACAAAAAAAATGTCTTAACAACTTTTCATCTTTAACGATTTAATATGGCACAGACCAAATTTGAAGTTGATCGGATGAAATCTCTAGGAGGAGTTTGTTAAAGTACGACGTGGAAATGGCCAAAATCGCACTAATTTTGAACTTTCAATTAAAAATGGCGGACTTCCTGTTGGGTTTACGGTATGGCTCCAATGAAATTTTTTGAATGCATTGACATGCTCCATATGTGTACCACGTTTCGTTAGTCTACGCACTGCAGGGGCTCAATTCTTTTAACTTTGTAGGGGGCGTTAACGAGCCATTTTTGTGTGCCTATTCCCGAAACCTTTAAAAAAAAATACGTACATTTTCACCAGGATTGATGCGACCGCCATTTTTGGTGAGTTTTTGAGTATGTTAAGCCCCTCAAAAAGGCAATTAATTTGCCGGGAAAATAATTCCTTTAGCCTTCGCCGCTGTCAGCGCTCAGGCCCTAATAAAAAATTTAACTAAAAGACTATAATGATAGCGGGCATTCCATATACAGTATCTTTCCAAGATTTCAGGGAAGACTGGCCATGTCTGGTTTTACGAAAAGGAAGTTGAAGATAGTAAATCCATAAAAGCCCCATCACCTTCCCTCTCTTTTTCTTTTTGTCAAGGCGTTTTATTGCCTGTCAATGTTTAGCTTTTTGAAGGGTGTTTCCCCTGGATCTCCCTTAGTCGCCAATAGGGGGCACTGTGACTGTGTGCACACCGTGTATGTGTGTGTGTGATGAATATGAGGGGCTGTGGCAGTCATTGAGGCTGTGTCCTAGTTTTCCTTGTCTGAGAGCTGCACGATTCCTGGGCCCCTGCCAACTCTGGGCTGAGGTTGCATAACAACCAGGCTTTTTTTCTCTTCCTGGAACTCAGCCCCTCCGCTGATGTGACCTTCAGCAGTAATTGCCAATGAAAGTGTGGAGGAGCTGTTTCCCCACGCTTTAATTGTTGTAACAATTAGCTCACAGCACAGTTGTGTGTGTGTGTGTGTGTGTGTGTGTGTGTGTGTGTGTGTGTGTGTGTAAAATATTGGGGGTGGGGGGGCGTTGTGAGAGAGAGACAGATGATCCCTACACACACCTGTTAAATGTTGTATCTCCATCTGTCTAAACATGAAAAGCAGCTCTGCTGCCATGTGCCAATCTCCTCCACTTTCCCCTCTCTTGGCCCCGCTAAATCATTGTGACACAATTCCTCAACTACTCCAAATCACACTTCCACTCACACGCTTTCTCAAATGGATGCAAACCCACGCTGTGTAAACTTAATAAAGTTGGCTGTGAGTGATAGTGTAGGTGTGATATGAAAGTGCGTAGTTGGCTCTTGTGTCCTCTTTTGCCCTTTTGAGTAAAGCGGGATAGCATTGTAATGATTAAAATGGAACAGGGTGAATGTGTGAACTTGTTTAACAAGAAACATGTCTTAAATGGGTCACATGAATGAGGTTTATACAGAAGTATCATGCATAAGAAGTTAGTATCGAGGCACTTTTTTTTATAATAGCATGAGATGTATTTTTGGCCTCACAATGTAAATGTTAGGGACGTGATTATCAGCTAAATGCGTTGCTCTTTGCCTGTTAGAGTTCTATAAGAGGAGAGGAGTTTGTGTTGGGCTTTTACTCTCAGGTTCCCCTCTTCACCTGGCCGTGTGTGTGTGTGTGTGTGTGTGTGTGTGTGTGTGTGTGTGTGTGTGTGTGTGTGTGTGTGTGTGTGTGTGTGTGTGTGTGTGTGTGTGTGTGTGTGTGTGTGTGTGTGTGTGTGTGTGTGTGTGTGTGTGTGTGTGTGTGTGTGTGTGTGTGTGGTCTAGTCAAAGCAGTTATGCAAGCCCTCCATGTTGTAAGTAAGTTATGTTTCATCCCTTTCACCTCTCTGCCTTGTCCCTTGGCAAGCTTAACGGTGGATGGATTTAGAAGAAATGTTTTCTCTTCGACTTTTAGATTTTAAAATGGCATGTGGCTCCCTTTTTTATCCCACTCGACACATTTTCTCCCACACTCACAGCAATTCATTTAATAGTGCCGGTATAGATGTAGGTCAGCTGCAATGAAAACGACAGAGCACAGACTAAATTAATTTAGTCTGCTTTTCTGTCTGCAGATAACAAGCAGCCGAGTGGTAAACCCAAGCGCTTGTCATTCACCACTGGTTTAAACATGACTCAGTTTCAACCTGCAAAGACATAAAACACGTTTATTTACGCACTTTCAGAAAAAAAAAACTAAACACAATGTAGAATGCACTCTTTGTGTGTGTGTGCGCACATATTGTTGAAGTGAGAAGTGTGAGACTGATTAGGGGTTTGCCCCGGGGAGTTTCCAGTTTGGTGGAATGCACTGTAGTCGGGGCGGATGTGGCAGCTGTGAGGGGTTACCCTGTGGTGTCTATGGTCGGACTGGGGAAGATTAGCTACATATATTTACTGTGATCAGCATATTGCTTTGTGGTTTGATGTGGTGACAGCGAGGCCATGTCCACAGACAGAAGATGTTGCTCCTACAGTGTGTGGCCCTCTGACCTGCCGCTGAACTCTGCTCCACTAAATTATCTTTAGGCAGAATCAGACCAGTTGTTGTGCTTGTCTAAAGTGTGTTTAGTCTTGACACAAAAAAAAAAAACAAGTCATGCCTGAAGTCAAGACTTCAAGACGGGTGCAAAGCCGAGTACAAGACATAAACTTTAATTTTTGCTCGACAACAAAAGTACTGGAAACATTAGTAAATTGAGTAAAAGTAATAAACATGAAGAAAAAAAATCCTGGTCAGTTTAATAGTGTAGCTTCTAAATAATATGTGTCTATGTCTGTCACTTTCACATTCTCTCTCTGTCTCACTGTGCTGTTGCTTTGGCCAACCCACCCACTCATCGACGAACAAACTCCATTTCTCTCTCTCTCTCTCTCTCTCTCTCTCTCTCTCTCTCTCTCTTTCTCTTTCTCTCTCTCTTTCTTTTTTCTCTATCTCACAATGTTAATTCAGTGTGAATTTTCACAGTTGTGAACTCATTTTTTTTACGATTATTCCGACACCACATGAATTCATCACAAATGCCCTATCTCGCAATTTTAATGGAATTGAAAAATAATTTGTGTATCCGCCCCCTGATGCGGATCCACTCCAAAACTTAATGGGTTCTTCCTTGGCCTGTACTACACCCATCAACCAAGTTTCATAAAAAACTAGGCCAGTAGTTTTTCAGTAATCCTGCTGCCAGACAAACAAACCAACAATGGACAAACAATACCGCCTTGGCTGAGGTAAAAATGCATTGTCACAAAGCTGGAAATGGTCCTGTTTTTATTAACTCTTGAAAGGCTGACACATGGTTTTCAAAGGACTGTGAACTTTTGAGTTTGGGGAGCATTTCATTTGTGGGGTCAAGATGTTCTGTGTCGAGCTGGCGCCTGCGGAAGCCGTTGCTTTTGAGCAGGGGATTCTGCAGAGATGTGTTTTGTCAGAGCAGCTATACAGTGTAATTATGGATCCAGAGTGTACTGCAGCTTGTACTGTACTGTTTAAGGGACCAGTATGTGGCATTTGTTGTCTTGTTTAGACACTTTAAGTTGTTTTTTAGTATTTATTAGTATTAGTAGTTCACAAAGTAACTTACTAGCATGGCGTGCGGCTTCCAACACACAGCATGTTGTATTTTAATGGCACCGTATTCCTTGTTTTCCTTGTTGTTACCCAGCTAAATATCTTATTTCTCTCAAGCATGATTGTCAGTTGTTCGAGTTAGAGGAATTTTTAGACACCAATTGAGGGGAGGCATATGCTTCCTTTCTGTTAACAGGGAAGTTAACATGTCAGGTAAAGTGATAAAGCTAAATTCCAATGGAATTTTTGTTATGTTTATCGAAAAAGACATCAGATATATTACTTGAGGCAGACCGACGTGGCTCAAGTTCAAACCTCCAAAAAGTACACACCAAAGTCATTACATTATATAGATAAACTATCTATATAGTTTTTTTTTATCTGCTCACGGTCCGCTAGCTGTCTGTTCTGTGTTTGCCCTGGCTCTGTAAGTCAAAGTGACTTGGACCAAGCCACACAACACTATTCCTTTGGTGCTTATGCACAGGACAGGGGAAAGGCCATGGATGTATAAAGAGAAAGGCAGGCAGTGGGTGCGAGAGGGACGGTAAATCTGGTGTATGCAGTATGTTCTGAAGGAGCACTGAGCACTGACAGGAGGGGTGTATGTTTGGGTGTTAAGTTAAAAAATCAACCGTCTTTCTTCAGAATTGCAGACTCCGCCATTAATCCTTGTGTGTTTGTTATTCTCTCCCTCACCCTCTCTGTCTTTCACTGGCTCTGCCTCTTGCCCTCTATATTTTTGGTAACAGATGGCCACTGTAAACAGCCCTGTGTCATTGGTTTAGTGGCCTGGTTCCTTTTGGAGGACTCTAACCCTCTCGCCTGCCTCCCTCGTCCTTTTACATATAACAAATTATGTGGAACATTGCCTTTTTTTTAAGATTTTTGCCAAATGGTGTCTAATCTGAATTCCCATTGTTTGTGTGAACCATTATGGAAATGAGAACGGACAACAGATCTCAGTGGTCTACATTTGATTATTGTGTGTTTCATATTGCTCAGAACATGGCTTAAATTGAGAACCTCTCACCTGGTATGAGAGGCCACCTAGGCCAAAATGAAATACTTGCATATACGTTAATATATACATGCATACCATACATACATACATACATACATACATACATACATATGCATATACATGCATGCATTGCGTGACATGTGTACTGTATGAGTATGAGGGTATGCGTTTTATGTATATGTATGTGCCTGCTGTGTGTGTGTGTGTGTGTGTGTGTGTGTGTGTGTGTGTGTGTGTGTGTGTGTGTGTGTGTGTTTATGTGCTTGGGATAGGAGGTCATGGTGGATTGTTGGGTCAAACAAACACGTAACTTTCACCTAGGAGACCCGTGTTCGTTCAACCTTTGTGATTTTTTTACAACGACTACTTAACTTACGTTCGTAACTTAATTTACATAACAAACATACTTATTGTGAACCCAAACAAAACCAAAATAAATGGGATCAATTTCAGATTTTTGCTCAGTTTTCCTTAAATATTAAAAAAAGATTTCGTAAAATAGGCTTATTCAATTTCTTGACTTCCTAGAGTCTTATCATCACTGTGACTAGCACAGACTCCAGGAAGTAACTGCGCCCAAAAAATACCAACATAAAACCACATTTATTATTTTTACACTTCAGTTCTTGTATGATATCATATGTTAATCAGTGAGCTTTAGAAATGCTGTTCTGCCTTTGGACAGAGCCAGGCTAGCTGTTTCCCCCGTTTCCAGTCTTTTTGCTAAGCTTAGCGGCTGCTACTGCTGTAGCTCCTGCTTTATATTTACCATATGGACATGAGAGTGGTATTGATCTTCCTATCTAACTCTTTACAAGAAAGCAAATAAGTATATTTCGGTATATATCCCAAAATGCCTAACTTACCCTTAGACAGCAAATTGAAAATTTGAAATCGGGGTTAGTGAAGATAAAAAGCAAATGTCTCATAAGGTGGTTAAAACATGAGAAACATAATTTACAATGATGTTAAGGGAATTTGGAAAATTCACACTGGACATGTCTTTTAACATTTGATAAACGGTATTAATAGTCAACACTACACATCTCCTGTCTCAGCTCTCTAAACCCTCCACAACCACAATGCTTCCCTGGTTTCCAATGTAGCAGTAAATGCATGGCAATTCACACCGAGCAAACCTTTGCATGGCCGCTTAAAACTCTTGAACTGGTGCACGATGCAGTTATTAACTTGACCATTGCCTGCATGAATACTAACCCTGTGTTTGTATCTGTTGAACCACTGTGCTCACACTCCTCAATGCAACTAGCAGCTGGATCAGAACCAGCCTGAGAAGCTGTTGGAGGACCAGAAGAGGGTAGGTACTTGAAACAGCAGGGCAGCTTAACTCAAAATGTCAATACTTATTATTGACATAAATTATACTTATATAATTTTTAGACATACAGCGGTTGTGCATCTTGAATGAAAAATTCACTTTTTTTGTGACTTTTTTTTCCAGCTTTTTGTGTTTCTGCTCACTTCCCTTCACTGCTTTTAGTAACACTTAACCACACAGTCACAGCTAAGCGACGTAATCTTTAACTGAAGGGAAAAAAGAAAACAATTGTAATAACTTTTACACCATATTTCCCTCTGCCTCCTTTCACTAATGGTGTTTATGAAAATGCAGGGACTTCAGAGCCTCAGGAGGTCATTCTTTATTACGCACCAACTTTTTCAACAAGTTTACAAAGACAACATGATTAAAGATATCTTTGCTGATTTCAGAGTTTCAGTAAATTGTTCGTTATTGATACGGACCAGGTTTGTGCCAACAGTTTAAATGATGTTCAGACAGAACTCAAGAAAAGGGGCAGTATTCTCCACTGAGACCAGGGAATCATCTTCTGACTGCGACTGATCATACTGTGCTGGTACACACAATACATACAGCTGACTAACCTGCCAATAAAAGATGAGAATAGTGTTCTTCACACCTCCTACGTAAATTAATCTTGACCTCCAGAGTGGAGCTTACATAATGCCGCTGTCGTCTATCATGGAACACCCCCAGTTGACGATTTGCACATAATCATGCATGAACACACAAAAATCTCTTTCATTCTCTTCAATTTATCCCATGGGAGGTCTGTCAGGTAGCTATGGGCTGTGGTTGCCATAACAACGGCAAAGTTGTGCTGCTGACTGCTCAACATTGGATGAGTCACAGTGTGGGAGGGCTGGCCCCAGGTCTGTCTAAGTGAACACCGGGACCTCACATTGTCACTACACAGGGTCACTACTGCTGCTGATAAACCTAACAGTGCTGGTTGTGTGGGTGGTGAATGAAATCAACTTTAGGTTAATGTATGTCTGCAAGTTTTTCTTGCACAGAAATCTAGGAATTCTTTAAATTAAATTCAGTGTTTAAAATGAAAAATTGATATGGATTTTCTCCATAACTATGTATTACAGAGCATGGTCATAATTATTTTCTGAGGATAGTGGGTGTGTTCTGCAATATATAATTGGCGATGCATGCTGTCCCTGTTATACATCTCCTCACTCCCTGTTGCTGACATGACATCATTACATCCTTCCCTTTCTTTCCCTCTCATAGGGTGAGGCACTGAGACAGATTCTGGTGAACCGTTACTATGGCAACTTCCATCGAAGTGGTGTGCGGAGGGACAGCCTGACGTCATTTACCAATGGCCCCCTCAGTCCGGTAGGATCCAGCAAAATCCAATCAGGTGGGACAGCTGTTGCTCATTTTGTTTATCGGTGTTTTAAGCCCCCAACGTCTCCTTCCAGGCAGCGCTGCCTGGAAGGCACTAGGATTAGGGCAATGGTTATGGTTATGGTTAGGGTTAGGGTTAGGGTTAGGTGCCTTGAAGTCAACGGTCGCGGCTTAAAACACCATCGCTCAGTTTCGACACCAAACACAGAGGATTGTTGTTAAATCTTTACAGCAGGAAGTCATGTAGTTTAGTTGGCGCACACAAGGCCACAAAAACACTGATTTCAACATCTCTAATTGTTCTGTTTCTGTGAAGCATTAACCAAAACCCTCTGCTAAAGAGAAGCATGACTTTGCTGCCAGTAATGACTACAACTACTATCAGAGGTCAAAGTCTAGATAAACCTTTTCCTTTTGGTCCCGTTTTTTTTTTTCTTCAATAATGTTATATAAGGATGGGACTCTATCTGTCTGGCCCTGAGCCGGTTATCACCTCCACAGTTGTGCTGTAAACTGCCCTTTGAGCACGCAGAGCACGACACTCTTATCACTACCTGATAGTGCGGTCATTGTGTTAGTATCTGCAGTCAAAATACTGAGTACTGAATCTCTGTGCAGTGTTTCTCCAACTATTCTTTTTAACTATTTTGTTATTGGTTTTGATATGTAACATGTATGATGTAACATTGTATCTGCACATAGATTTTGGAGCACATATTGGTGCCAATGATATGAGCTCTGTTTTTCTTTTTTAACAATGTTTTTTATAGATTTTTCATTAGTACATTTTTAACAACCCTCTGTCCCAGCCCATAACAAAATTTCTCTCCAAACATCTGCCGTACCTCAAGAGCCAAAAAAGAAAACTACATGACAGTATCACATGCACAGAACAATGGCACCTCTAGCAAAGTTACGATATGCATAAATACAAAAATAAATAAGAATTGCACCTTTGCTATCACCCTCCATGACATGCCTCAGTCCCTTTCCCTTCTGGGGTTCACCACCTATTTGAATCAGGTATCCTGTTCCGCATTATCCCTCTGTAGAAGCTCCCCTATGTCTCCTTTTTTTATAAATTGGTGAAATGGTTTCCAGATTTCCTCATACACCCTCTTTTTAATTGTTTCATCGTGTTCTGAGACTGCCATGGAGGATAAAGCATGGAGGGCTGGGCAATATATCAATATTATATCGATATATTGAGATTAGATATCGTCTTAGATTTTGGATATCGTAATATGGCATAAGTGTTGTCTTTTCCTGGTTTTAATGGCTGCATTACAATAACGTGACATCATTTTCTGAACTTACTAGACTGTTTTGTTCTATTATTTGTCTTTAACCGCCTGGCCACTATATCCACATTATTGATGATTATTTAAAAAAAAATCTCATAGTGTAAATATTTTGTGAAAGCATCCTACAATATTGAACATGGTTTGAACATTTTTAATTGCTGTCCGTACACCATCCATCTCGGAGTGAAAATCTTGTTTGAATGACTGTAAAGCTTTCATGATGTCCAATAGGGGTGCGCAAAAAAATCGATTCATATTCAAATCGCGATTCAAGCTCTACCGATTCAAAATCGATTCATAGAATTCAAAAAATCGATTCATAAATTGTCAACTGCAGTCACATGGGAAAAGTAACTACATTTACATACTGTGAATCGTTTTTTAAATCGAGAATCGGTTTTGAATCGAAAATCGATTTTGAATCGAATCTTGAGCCTGAAAATCGATATCGAATTGTGACATTTTCTGAATCGTGCACCCCTAATGTCCATCTGCAGGGGTTGTCCATGATTTCAGCGCGTAGGCCAGCACCTCTTTCTTTGTCGTAATCCGCTGGCTCGTTTTCTTCATTAGCAAGTCCTCCAGCAGTTTTATATTTGTCCTTGGTTACTTTTCCCCACATAATCACCACCTGTACCCCACAACTATTGCTTCAAGTTGTGTTGCTTTTACTCTAATTGGGATTATCTAAGTAATATTTATTTTAGGATTAGCAACAGAGCATGAGGAGCCACGTCTGCTCACCAAGCCACCATAACCGGAAGTCGCTGTGAGTGGTTTTATTGTTTTATAAATTCAGTGCTGCCATATTGACCTAGTCACCAAAACGTCTTGTTGTCTGCTGTGGCACGAAAGGTAGTATTTTCATTACATTAAGTGTGACGCTATAAAGTATATTCTGATGAAAGAGCCAAATGTTGATATTGTATTTTTAACTGAGCTCAAAGACGCAGAGAAAATCACCCAGGCTCCAGGTTCACCATCTCTCCCATGTGCACCAAAATTTTGGCAAACCTCCAGACTACAGGAAGTATATGCCTCCCCCCGTGTGATCCACTTTTCGCTTGTTGCTACGTGACCGGCTGCTACTTCCCATGAAAACAGCCTTTGCACGTGCTGCAGAAACAAGAGCCAGACAGAGAATCCCATATGTACCCAGAAGCTGAGGCCTCAGGGTGTGTGTGTGTGTGTGTGTGTGTGTGTGTGTGTGTGTGTGTGTGTGTGTGTGTGTGTGTGTGTGTGTGTGTGTGTGTGTGTGTGTGTGTGTGTGTGTGTGTGTGTGGGTGTGTGGGTGTGTGTGGGTGTGGGTGTCTTGCCCTGTATGATTTAAAAATAAAAGGATTCCTTTAAATTTTAAAGGAATTCTATATTTTTCCTACTTTTAAATTTAGGTTTCTGTGTGCAATATTGTGACTATTCTCAATATCAAGTTTTGCAAAAAAAATGAAATTAAACTAAAATATTTTTGCTTACAGAATGATATAGTTATGTTAGTTATCTTTCTTAAAAATGAAAAATAAAATAAGCCCTACGTTCAAGGGCCAGGCTAAAATGAGAACAATTATAAAATATGTAGATGAATACAAAATGTATCAGGCTTCTGCATTTGTAGATATTGTAATATAAGATGCTACTGTATTACTAAAGTAAGACCAAACGTTTTTTTTTTCCTTCATTATACCAATTTGATATATAGTCTGAATGGACCTTGGAAGGTATTAATCTCCTCAGATACATCTGATTCTGATCTGGCCTGTCACACTGTCTCTGTCTTGCAGCATTAGGGGGTCCTGGGGGCCTGAGTCGTGGGGAAATGAGCCTGTCAGAGGTACAGTGTCACCTGGACAAAGAGGGAGCCTCTGACCTGGTCATTGACCTCATCATGAACACCACTAGTGACCGCGTCTTTCAAGAAAGCATCCTGCTGGCTATTGCTTTGCTGGAAGGTGGAAACACCACCATCCAGGTCAGTTAACCCCCAAATTTCTTATCATACAGTAAGGGAAAGTGGAAACTGAAGGGACATCCTTGTGTCCACTGTCTACTTCGGTATATTTGCTGTAACATATCTGAATCTATATTATTGTAAAATAATACAAATGACACACTTACCTATTTCACTTAGTGTAACTGATCTGCAGTGTTTTAAGTTCAAAGGCTCAGTTTATCCCACCGTGCATCTGTAGATGATCTGCTAGAATTCGGTCAGTGACAAGAACACAATGTGCCTTGGATGGTTTTCATTACAAGAGGATCTACAGTATGTGGGTCACTGGGCCACTATAGCTGCACATATACATGACCATGGCTCTTCTCCCCCTTTATATCTAGCACACATCATTTGGCTAAAAGGCCAGACCAGCTCCTAATCATGTCAGTAGTTTGTAGATTAGTATATAAAAAAATATTCTGGATTTTCTTTGGGCTGATGTGTACATTAGGCAATCAACAATTAGGGCCCTGTCTTGTACTCGGGGCAGCGCAGCGCAAAGCCCGACGCAAGTGTCTTTGCTAGTCAGTTTTTCCGTCCAGCGCCCGCATCTTTTAAATAGCAAATGCACCTGTGCCCATCTTTGCGCCCATGGGCATGCTGGTCTTACAGGGAGGTGTGTTCAGGTGCATTCTTTGCGTATTGCTATCTTGAGGCAGCGGGAAGTGATCGCGCCATTGACCAACAAAAACCTGGTCTAGAGTCAATAGTGCCGCATTTCATTGTTATTTTAACAGCAAATTAGTAAAATGCGCCTAGGCTTATGCACAGCGCGCGCACACTATGCTTGTTACACACACACACACACACACACACACAGGGAAGCGCAGCAGCACACAAAAATGCAAAAGATTACAAAATAAAAATATTATGGTGCAAATCCGCCATCATAATAGCAATGTGCCAAGGTCCAAACGCGCTTGGCTTTTAAAGAGAATGGGAGATAACACTCTGATTGATCTGGTTTATTGCATATTACGCCCAAAACACGCCTATGAATTAATGAAGACACTAAGTACAACCCTTTTGAACCATGCGCCCAGCGCACGGACCCTTTTTTCCGCCGCCAAACTAGCAAAAGTGGATTTGGACACACCCTAAACACACCTGCGCCATGCGCTTCACGCATTGCGCTTAGATCGTTAACATAGGGCCCTTTATGTTCGTTACCTGTTTGCTTTAGCCACTCTAACCCATCTATCTCTATCTTTCTCTCTTTTTCATGTCTCTCTGTCTGTTGCTGTTGTTGATCTCCAACATCAACGTCTGTCTGTCTGTGTGTTGTTGTTGTTGTGTAAGCATCGGGCTTGCATAATCAGTTCAGAGCAAGGAAGCCACTGTGGTGGAGATAATGCTTTGGCTTCCCACGACCGCTGCAGAGCTACGTCACGTGATCCGTCTGCGTTACATAAGGCCTGTGTGAATGAACAATGAGGAATGTCTCAGCCCTCAAAACATTCCAGCCTCTCTCCTGCTCCCTCACGCTCTCTTGCCGGCCCAAACTGGGTCATGCTGGGCCTCCGGAACTGGGGCAGTGGGGAGAGAGGGCGGAGGGACGGGGAAACACAGAGCGGATTGAAGAGAAACTGAAGCTCCTCTACCCCTTGCATTCTTAAGTTTTTTTTTCTGAAAAGGAAGGTTTTTTTGGGGGGAACTACTCTGAATGCGTTTCTAGAATTTTGCCAGATAGTACAAATATTTGTGTTCTTTGAGTTACTGGATAATTTCCTAAAAATTCTGAACAGTTTTTGTAAAAAAAGAAAAGAAAAAAAAGTAAAACAGAAGTTTGAGATACTTGTCACTGCCAGATTGAAGCTCAAATTCATAAATCAGGCATACCTTTTTTTCCACCCGAAGTTCTTTGGACTGTTAGTCCCTGGACTAACTGGAGGGTGTAAAATGGCCCCAGAACATAATTTAGACACTGGTCCCTGCGGTCGCAGTGACTTCATCAAAAGGTTCCTAGTCCCTGGGGAAAGTTCCTGGGGTCGAAAAGAGGCTTTACACCATGAGAGAAAACCTTTGCTCTCTGCTCTCTTCAAGAAAGCACTCCAAGGATAGGAGTTGGTTTTTTGTCAGTGTCTTCATCTGGCATGCTGAGCTGAGCACCTGTTGGGTCTTGGATATCCTGTTAACTATTTACTCGTGACCTACATAGCGCACAGAAATAAACCACACATTTACACACACCCTCTTGCTCTGCTGTCGTGCAAAGCTATTGCACAGATGTCCTTGGAAGTCATGGATATTTTTCACTCCGTGCATTTAGTGCTTTCTAGACTTGTTGGCTCCTCACTGCTCCTCTTTATGTCTGTCACCAATGTGTTGCAGCTCTTCTGTGACAGCTATGAAAGAGCTCAAACAGCTGTAAATTGTGTTGTGGGATGGCAACTTGTGACATTTCACTCGTCAGCCATCTGCTGTCTAACCACATGGCATGCTGCTCTGTTTCCCTCCAAAAACTTTTGCATATTGCAGGTGCATTTAACCGATATTGCAAAAACAAAACATTGCATTAGACAAACTCTCTTTCAGGTGGAAAAGTAATGACAGAGGTGACTGCTTTGAGGAAAGTAGGAAGAGGCAAAGAAAGGAAGAAAAGGACATGGAGGAGAGCAGAGCTGCATTTGGTGTGCATGTGCTGCTGCCTGACATGAGAGGGAGGGTGAGAGGGAAAGGGAGCGCGGGTATAAATAGCTGTTACATAACATCCTTTTGTTGATGCCAAGTTGCAGAACGGAAGGAGAGAAGGGAAAGCGCTATAACCTTGTTTTTCAGTGTTGTCCGCCCCCACCTCTCCCAACTCCTCTCCGTCTGATTCCACTCAGGATTTGTCTCTATGGATACAGACAGGCACTGTGTTTACCCAACATTGCAGGGGGCCCCTGAGATGCTCCTCTGTCTCTCTCCTTCAATCTCCTCTGTTACTACCACTCCATTCTCTCCTTGACCACCATGTGTTACTTCATCCATAACGTCATCCCTCCATCACGCCACTCTTGTCCTTGCTTTTAAAGTGATATCAAAACACAGATGGTGTCTTGATGCGGCAGCACAGATTTTGTCACCGGGTTTGTAAGGACCAGCATCGAAACATTACAGAGGCAGCACTGTGGTTAGACATGAAAGGTTAGGCTTTTCATTTCTGATTCATTCTGAAACGCAATCTCACATACAATTCTAAAGAAACCAAAAAAACGAAAGTTTGCTGTGGTGTTTTTCTTCACTGTGGTGTTCCAGCTTTATGTACAAGGCTTTGTCTTTGTTTCAGTGACTCACTCGATCCACTAAACTCAGCTCAGTTCTTATAAACAGGCTGTTTAAAAAATGACTCTTTAAGTCTTCTGCTGCAGGTGAAGACTTCCACTGCTGAACATAATCATTAATAACTCTTACATGACCAATACATTCACCATCAATCAAGCAAGCTCACCTCTACTGCAGTGAAACATAATATCTCAGCTAACCCTGAGCCATAAGATAAAATACCCCGGCTGCCAGCAGTGTGGTGCTAGTTCCACCAACCCTGCACTGTGAGTCAGACTGAATGCAATGTCTCTAACCTGGGATATGCTAGAGATGTGGCTGTGACATTAATGAAATGATAGGCAATGGAAAATAAAGAAGTTGGCAGTCGCAGAGTTTTAAGGAGAATACTGTAGTATGATGCATGTGTGATATGTGGGCGTGTCCTCTCAAAATTGGCATGTGCCTATGCCGCAGACAGCTGACCTTTTGTGAGTGTAAAAGCCAGTGGGCGTATTAGCGTATGTGCTCTCCAGCTTGCATGTGCGTGTACAGTCCAAGTGTATGAGTCTGTGCGAGTTATGTAACGGTAAATGGGAACGGGTGGGGGAATCAATATGTGTTAACCTGGGCCTCATGCCTCACCTTTCCCACCCCCCTGCAGGCCCCACGCTTTAGCTGCCTGTTGGAGGACTCTGTAATG
Source organism: Perca flavescens (assembly GCF_004354835.1). Taxonomy (NCBI): domain Eukaryota; kingdom Metazoa; phylum Chordata; class Actinopteri; order Perciformes; family Percidae; genus Perca; species Perca flavescens. The sequence goes on along the minus strand of NC_041334.1, from coordinate 26,881,571 downwards.
TGAGGCAGGAACGACCATCATTGCCCTACCCTCGCCCCCCTCACCCCCGTCCACACCTCCCTCCTTAGGCATGTTGTGAGTTGTGAGCTTCTCTGCGCTCTCCACTCTGTCATGAAGTTGTTTATTGAGTGATGGCCTTGCTCGCGCAAAAAAAAAGAAGCTGCTATCTTCTTGTCCCTGAGTGTTGGAAGAGTGTGTACGTGCAGGAGGGCTGCTGCTCAGTGGTGGAGGGCCGGGGTGGGGCACATGGTTGTGTTATTCTTTCTTTGGAAGAAATTTGGCTTCTGTTAATAAGCTACATACACTCCCTTGTTTGGCTACCTAATTGGTTGGTCACTATTTTCAATTTTGAATCAAAACATTTAGTAGTGTGTTAAATATTAAATTCCAATTCATATAAACCTCCTAGTACAAACACCTTCACAGTGTTAGAAGAAACAAGGCTTGTTTTTTCTGTTTTGCTTACCGTTTTCCTTGTTTATTTGTTTCCTCCAGTAGCCCAGTTTTACATCTAACCTGGAAAGACAGATGGTTATGTAACAACTTTAAGAACTGGCCTAGATACTGTTTGAATATATTCCCTTCCTGTCTCTTGCTCTCGTTGCCCCTTTCTCAATCATCTCATTTTTCCTCCCTTATTCCCTCTTTGGTGTCCGTCTTTCGCCTCTAGCTCTCTTTCTTCCCGCTCCCTACTATCTCTGTTTCTCTATGTGTACAGTAAGTAGGCCAGGCTTCTCTCTCTCTCGTGTCATTTTTCACCATGATAGAGTGGTGAGGTTGATTCTGCCACTCGAAGCCTTTCTATAGGCTACAAAACAACAGCCCTGTGGGTTGGGACACGGTTTATGCATTGAGCTTGCAGGCTTTTGCATGACCCCATTCCAGAGCAATAATGACAGCGTTTAAACTCTCCCATCGCAGTAAAGCCATACTTGCTTTACTACAAAATGTTTTGTGAAGGCCCGGTCAAGACCGTTTTCCTTATTTTAAGTGATGATTTAATATAAAATTGTGATAGAAAATGTGTGCACAGACAAACAAAGAATTTGAAACTAAACCAGATCTTAAAGTCTATATTTCCTGTTCCAACATCACGTTCAGTGGTTTTGACCTTAGTTCACTGCACTTTAAATATCTGATCACTTGCATAATACAAACTTGGAGGGGGAAATAAAGTATTGACTATGTAATGCATGTAATAATTTATATTTATATCTATATCTATAAAATGTCAGATAAATTTGAAAAATGTGCATTATAATTTCCCAGACATTTCTGGTAACATCTTCAAATTACTTGTTTTGACCATCAGTGGTGATTTTAGACCCTTTTCATCTCAGCCCCCTAAAAATTATAATAAAAACAAATTAATTATTTAAAAAAAAAAAATCAATTTTAGTGCTTCAAGTTAGAGTTTGCAAATGTGTCTGTTAGTGACAGTGGGCAAACAATTACACGTTCAAAGAAACAGGTTTACAGTGTTTACACCTCATTATCATTTCATTTGATTCTGGTAGTCCATTAAGGGACTTTCATATTTTTTTCGTATGTTCAATATTTTTGCATTTATCCTCTGTTATACATATCCGTGTCACATTCTCATTAGGGGTTGAGCCCCTGTTGTCCATCATCACATTTGAGAAGCTGGAACCAGATGAACTTGTGTTTTGATGAATGATTGACATGATTAATTAATTTCAAAATTGCATTTAGCAGACAATAACATCCGTAATCCCTTTTTTTCTGTTCTTCTCCTTTGTGTCCAGAGATCGTTTTTTTGCCGTCTGACAGAAGAGAAGAAATACGAGAAGTTCTTCCGGGTCTTCTATGACCGTATGAAGCTGGCCCAGCTGGAAATCAAAGCCACAGTAACAGTTAATACCAGTGACCTGGGAAACAGGAAGAGAGATGATGACAGCCAGGACAAAGACGTCCCTGTTCGCAAAAAAGGTCAGAGGTCACACACTGAAGTATGAATTAATGTCAGGTTGTGTTGTTATGTCAACAAAATATGCTAAGACAAGCTACAATTTATGTGGGTTTCGACTGCATCCTTAGTCCCTGTTTGGTGCCTCTTTCTGTTTAGCCAGAGACTCAGCGGTGATCATGACAGAGGATGTGAAAGAGCAGCTATTAGAGGCCTCGTCTGCCACTAAGAAGGCTTTTAACTCCTACCGGCGTGAAGCGGACCCTGAGGACCACTTCACCTCAGCCGACGGCCAGCCCAGCACTGGGGACAAGAACCAGGACGAGGGAGAAATGAGTTTTGTGATCGTCATCATGCAGCCTATCCTTCGCTTCCTCCAGCTGCTTTGTGAGAATCACAACCGTGACCTACAGGTGGGACAGACTGATCTTTAGACTCCTCCTTCACAGATATCCATTAGAGTGGATCACACTTGGCTACAGTGCCTTCCTTACTCCAAACCGTGGTTGTGCCATCTTATCCATGCATGCTTTTTCTTCTTTGCTGCAGATTTTAAACACAGGTTGAATGGGTTTTATAAGCAATCCTAAATCCTTTAATCATCATTGTCATTGTCAGGCCTAACTTCTTTAGGCTATGGAGGGGGCTTCTCTGGCAAATCTTCATTCATAGACGTATGAAAGGAAACCTCCCTACTTCATTTCAGTTTGTGTGTTCAATGAGCCTCCTTTTTTGTATGTGCCTCTCTCTTTCACTGAGCCTGGAAGTGGTGGCTTTCAGTTACTTCTTAGTCTTACTGTCAATTCCAGAAAGAAGGCAGCTGGAGAACTTCATTAGGTTTAGAGCATTATGCAAACGTAAAAGTGATGCCTGCAGATTTCTCACTTGATTATTAAAGTAATTGTGCAATGTCTTAAAATATTATTTCTTCTTGTATCATTCAGTATGTACCGCCTCAGCTCGGCTCTCTCTTGGCAAAGCTAATTTGATGGCAGTAAATGTGTATGTAATGTAATGTAATGTAATAGCATTCCTTATTTACTTCCATTCAGGCTTTCTTTGAAAGAAGTACTTTACACAAACAGTTTTTATAAAGACAGAGCAGGTTGACCTCGTTTGTATTTTGCAGAAATTGTTATATACTGTGGGTCTCGTTATCTCTGACTTTTTTAGCACCGTTGCTTTGTTCAGAATGTAAAAGGTTTTGTTCCTGTCAGTGCACAAACCTTATTGGTAAGATTTACAGCACACCAGCCTGCAAAGGATAAGTTTTGTGGGCAGTGACTGACTGCTGACACAGTGGCACGCTTCTGATGGGACAGTCGAGCTCAACAGTACAGACGAGGGCTAAAACAGAAATATGGGTGCTAACTCGCTCCGTCTTTGGTCTTCTTAAAACTTCCACTGAGCTCTGACTTACAGAAGAGTGGGTTTTCAATAGCATGATTTTAATTCTTAGCTAAAGCTTTTATGGTTTTGTTTTTTCCAGTTGGTTTTAAATGGTTTTTGATTGGCTTGTATCCAGTTCAGTCCATACAGACCTATCCCAGTCACACAAACCCAACCACTTTTATCTCCTCAGAACTTCCTTCGCTGTCAAAACAATAAGAACAACTACAACCTTGTGTGTGAGACTCTGCAGTTCTTGGACTGTATCTGCGGAAGCACCACAGGGGGTCTCGGTCTACTGGGATTGTACATCAATGAGAAGAACGTTGCCCTCATCAACCAAACTCTGGAGAGTCTCACAGAGTACTGCCAAGGCCCCTGTCATGAAAACCAGGTACATAAAGAGACTACGACAGATCTGATCTGAGGTCTGGGGCTGTCCGAGGGCCCGATCTGTCATTTTCATAAATGTTTTTTTATTTCCTCCAGAATTGCATTGCAACACACGAGTCCAATGGAATTGATATCATAATCGCCCTGATCCTTAATGACATCAACCCACTTGGGAAAAAGCGGATGGACCTGGTGTTGGAGCTCAAGGTGAGTTGGTGGGGATGGAGTTTGTGAAGTGGAGGAAGGATCTACAACTTTGTTTGAAACGGGGTGGATGGGGTAAGTTTGGGTCTTGGGACAAAAATTGGGGGGGAAAATTGTCCAGCAGATTCCTTTCACAGCAGGATGGAATATCACTAACAGGTTTCTAGTATAAGAGCTGGGCATTCAGTCGACTGAGCTGAACTAGCTTTTGTGCTTGCCTGCCAAGACAAATAGCTGCAGAATGCATTTTCCTAGAGCACCAGGGTTTCTGTCTGTTTTCCTTGGATGCAGAAACTGACAGAGCTTAAGTTCTTATCTTGGAGCTCTCCTGCCTTCTTTCTCTTTTTTTTTTTTTTTTACTATCAGAACAATGCATCTAAGCTGCTGCTCGCCATCATGGAGAGCCGCCATGACAGTGAGAATGCAGAGAGGATCCTGTACAATATGAGGCCCAAAGAGCTGGTGAGGAAATGATTTTGTGCATCACAGCTGCTTTTTACATCTCAAATACAACAGCTGCTGTTGGCTGTTCAGTATCACAGAGCACAGAGTTGTGAATGTGTGTGTGCAGGTGGAGGTGATAAAGAAGGCCTACCTGCAGGGAGAGGTAGAGTTTGAGGACACAAGGGAGGAGGAGGACAACGGGGAAGAGGAGGAACACGATGCCGCTTCCCCCCGAAATGTTGGACACAACATCTACATTTTAGCTCACCAGGTCTACTGTTCATCTCTGCAACATGTCTTTTAGAATCCCATGTTTTAAGGCATATTATGACACACAATATTTTACAATTATTAAAAAGAAAAGAATTAATCTCTCCATTCATGCAGGAATATGATGAGACACACACGTTTTCCATGTGTCGTTTTTTTTTGTGACAAGCTCACTCCTTGGCTGTGTGTCCTCTGTACAGTTGGCACGTCATAATAAGGAGCTGTCCATGATGTTAAAGCCAGGAGGGCCCAATGGAGAGGGAGATGAGGCCTTGGAGTTCTACGCCAAACACACTGCTCAGATAGAGGTCATAACTCGCAACTCTTGTCACTAGCTGAAACCCTCTGTAGTAGAATTTCACAAAACAATCATCTAGAAAACTACTGTAAATGTATATTTTGTGACAGCTTCTTCCCAAATATACAATAATGTAGACCTACAGAGGCCAAGGTGACTGTGTGTCTCTCTGTTCAGATTGTGCGCCAGGACCGCACCATGGAGGAGATAGTGTTCCCCGTGCCCAACATCTGTGAGTTCCTGACCTCCGAGTCAAAGCTGCGAGTCTACTACACCACAGAGAGAGACGAGCAGGGCAGCAAGATCAACGACTTCTTCCTGCGAGCAGAGGACCTCTTCAATGAGATGAACTGGCAGAAGAAACTCAGAGGTGGGAGTCAAGATGTAGCATGTGTGGTGCATGTAGTGCTCAGTTATGTCGGATTATACAGGACCACTTTTGTAAAAAAAGAAAAATAAGAAAAGATTATTCACTTGAGTTTCATCATTCACTTGAATTTGGCTGAATAAACTCTTCTTCTGTAAGTGCTCTGCAATTGATTGAAGCACAGGATCCAGTGAGAAGTGCAATAACGCTCCAATGCTCCCCGCTGACATATGGGATACACGTGATTAAATTAACTATATTCACTGTTAATTAGTGTTAATAACCGATTAATCATTCAGTAATCAGAAAATAGGGATAGGATACCCATCACAAAACTCAACCCAGTGTGACGTCTTTAGATTGCTTGTTTAGTTTGACCAACTAAAACTTTAAAAATTCTCATTCTTTGAAAAGGTGGAGGCAAATGCATTTTTGATTGATAAGTTATTCAAACAATTGGTCCATTGTTGAAACTGTTGCCGATTCATTTTCTGTTAATCGACTCATGGATCAATTGTCTAATTATTTCAACACTGCAAATAATGCTTAAGACAAGAGACGCCATTGACTGTTATCTTAATAGGAGATGACAGAGTTGGTGGGAGAAGTCTGTGCAGTGCACACAGCTGGTGCAGCAGCAAGAAGCAAGGGTGTTATAATTTAGTGAGCTTGTTGGTTTATCATAACTGCTTTATTGTCTTCATAAATTGTTTATTTTCAAGAGTCGTCTGATTATCAGATGAAAGTGTGCACAACTTCCCTGACTTTTTCCCCAAAAAAATTAACTTGAAGCTTAATTCATGTGATGAATATTCCCAACTTTGTAGAGGAATGGTGGCTTAATGATTTGTCAGCCAGCCGGGCCTTTCTGTGTGGAGTTTGCATGTTCTGCCTGTGTACGTGCTTCCTTCTACATCCATTCAACACTTTATTGCCATACTACTTACGTTTGTAGTTGTTAGGAATTTGCCAATCACAGCATAACAGTCAAGAGAAAGCGAACAATTCTGTCCAGCTTCCTCTTTTGAGCTGTGGACTTTCCATACCACACACATATAGTAAAGGTGAGAACACTTTCTATCACAGATCTGTAGAACTGCAGCATCCCCTCTCTGGACAGCCCAAAACTCTCTGGCTTTTTTGATGATGCCGATTGAGTTGTCATCCCATTTCAGAGAGGAGATTGTTTTTCTGAGAAACTTAAGAAAAAAAATGCAAGAAATGCAGCTTATGCGAATCAGAAACTCAGAATGTGGTTGTGTGACTACGTGTCCCAGTGACAGACTGGGGACATGTCCGGGGTGTAGCCCGCCAGTTGCCCAATGCATGCTGGGATAGACCTCAATCCCTACAAGCCTGAACAGGATAAGTGGGTATGGAAGATGGATGGATGGATGGATGGATGGATGGATGTGTATCCTCACCTTGACAGCAGGGCTAACAATGTCATCCTGTGTGTGTTCGTGTTATGTGTATGCATGTTTCCACTCTCTAAAAGCAGACCGGGGCTTTCCACATTCTTTGAGCCCTGAAACATTTGTACAGTAACCTTATGAATCACAACTGAGAGTGTGCTTGCTCATGCTCACAAACATACACACACACAACAGACCCGCACCCACACTCTAATCCACATACGAGACAGCATACCCACACAAAGCCATATTATGTCTCTCACTCAGAAAAGGGGATGGACAGAGAAAAGTCCCTGCATCGGTTTCTCTTTTCCACACAGCACAACATAATCTATTGAAAGCCAGATTGTGTCAAAGGTCATAGTGGCATTTTTTTATTTTTCTTCAATTTGACCTTTTGAAACTTTATTTTCAGTGTCAACATTTCAACATACATAATGTTTTTTTCCTATGGTAATCTGTAATTTTTGTTATTTGCTTTATAGCAAGGGAGAATTAAGCCAGTTTTGCTCAAATTCACACTACAGCTTGTTCACACGTTGGTTTTATGTGATAATCAATTTAATGCTGAAACAATTAGTCGATTAAACAGTTATTCAACGTAAATTTTGAAAATGTTCCGATCATAGGTTTATGGTTGTATTACTTTTTTATCATTAGTTATCAAATATTGGTCTTAGCTTCTTAAATGTGATGATGTGCTGCTTCTCAATAGCATTCTAATGAGTTTGGGATCTTTGAATTTACAAACAATTTCCACAATTTGTCTTCATTTTATAGACACAATCTACCTAAATCATATTGTATGTGATCACATTTGAAAAATATGTCTAATGTGTCACTGTGTCTCCTCTTCAGCCCAACCAGTGCTGTACTGGTGCTCCAGAAACATGTCCGTGTGGAGTAACGTTTCCTTCAACCTGGCTGTGCTCATGAACCTGCTAGTCTGCTTCTTTTACCCCCTGGAGGGGGTGCATGCAGGTCAGTTGCATACATGCATGTGAGAACAAGCTTTTCAAAAGTCAACCCTGATACCGCTTACATCCTGTTTCTAATATTGCTGTATGATCAAATTTCCCTTTGGAGACAACAAAGTATATCTTAACTTATCTCACTTACGTTAGAATAATTTGTACGCTTTTTACTGTCATGTAGATATCTGCGTAGTCCTGGTCTTCTTTCATGCATATGAAACATTTACCGTTTCTGCAGTAAATTCTTTCATGCATGTTACTGTTGTATTGATGTAACATTCGAGAGGCTTATTTGAATGTATTGCACTGTTTTGAAACCAGTGTCAAACAAAGGTTATGCGCTCAACAATTCAAAACAGGAAGAACAAGGGCTTGCTGACAGGTTTTTGTGCTACAAACAGCCTATTACATTTTAATTTTGTGTTTATGGCTTATGGAGAAGATAAGAAAAGAATAGAGGGGATCTCCTATACATTGATGGGCTGTATTGAATTTGTAGCACTCATTTCTACAGCCAGCAATAAAGCCTTAATATACAAGCAGAGATTAGGAAGACTTATTGGAATATTTTGCAACCCATTGTAGCTTTTACCATAGACTGGCTTGTACCCAATTGTAGATTTGGGAGTTTCAACGTTTTCTTTTACATTTACATCACGCTGATGTAATAGTAATAATAATACTAATGCCTTCTTTGGTGGTATTTTGCCCTTAATTGAACAGGTTGACAGAAATAGAAACAGACAGGAAACAGTGAGGGAGGGTGAGATAGGTATGACGTGCAACGAAGGTCAAACCGGAGACTTTGTGGTTATATGGTATGCGTCTTTAACCCCTAGGCTTCCAGCACCCAACTACTGACATAAGTGTTAAAAGCATTATTTAACTAGGCCCATAGAAAATTCTTAAACTGGCTGAAATAGTGGATTCACTACAGCTCTAAAATCTGCTTGAAAATTATATCTCATGACCGCAATAAAACATGGAAGTTCTACAGAAACAAATGACTGAAAATTAACTTTAAGAGAATAGGTTTAGGGCGCAGCCTCTAGCTCACTCAGTAAGAACGTCCACCCCGTGTAGGCTGAGGATTCAAATCTGACAATACTCATACAGCTCAGGAATTATAGTGGAAACAATAATAATATGTGGTTGAAGAGTTTGTGATTGACATTGGATATGCTGGGCCTGTGTAGAATGTAGAAATCTGCAGCATGAGATAAGCCTTGTTGACTGTAAGTGTAAACGCATAGCTGAAATGTGCAAAGCAGTACAATTTGATTGCACAATACATATTGTAGTGGTAAGTAGTATTTGTTTCGGTTAATGCGTTTATAGTGCTGGGAGTGTAAATATAGAGAGAGATGTCGCAACTCTGGGATAATAATTTAGTATTAAATCCCAACAAAAAACATAGAAAACGTCTCCCTGTCCAGGCTGTTGACAAGATGCAGATGGATCCTGATTATTGCCTCAGGAGATTTAACTAGGCCCATAGAAAATTGTTAAACTGGCCAAATGGACACAAACGCATAACAAACTACAATAAACACAACAGCGACCTGTGTCATAAACAAAGTTTAGGACAAAGTCATACACAAACGTATCAGGTAATCAAAAAAAAAAAAAGTCTTAAAACAAAAAGTCTTAATCATGTTTTGTACTTCAAACATCCAAATCCTCCTCTGTGATATTTGTCTATTCTGTCAGTGGGTTCAGTTTTCCTTCTAAATATTTTCCATGCTAACTGGGTTCATATGAATGTTGTGTTTTTTTTTATCAAAAAGTTAGCAAATTTGAATTACCTATTCTATTAACTGATACTCAGAGATTCACAAAGAATATGAGAATAAGAATGCAAATGAAAGACATCAAATAATAAATCCAACATCCAATATCTCTGTACATCTCATGAGTTGTTTTACACCCTCAAATAATAATCAAGATTTCAAAATAAACTTGTGAACAAGTTTGCATACATCTTTTTACAGTTGTTTTACAACTTGCCAAAATTATCTGGTGGAATTGTGAATTATGCTAGGTTACAAAAAATGCTGGGTTATATTAATTTTGTAGTGAATTACAAAAAATGTGCTAACAGAGCAGAACAATTAAAACCAAAAACAACAGGGCAATAAGCCATTGTAGTTTTAACTTTGTGACAGAACTAAAATTCCATGCTGTCCGTAGTTATCGTAATACAAATTGGAGTGCAAAACATGAATAAAGTCTGACTGTATTTCTCCTCTGCACTGGAACTCTTTCTGTGTGCAGGACATCATCACGTGAGACTCCAGCATACCTTTGGCCAGCTTTAACAGGCTCTTTTACAGCTCTGGGCCCCTGCCTTCTCTCTCTCTCTCTCTCTCTCTCTCTCTCTCTCTCTCTCTCTCTCTCTCTCTCTCTCTCTCTCTCTCTCTCTCTCTCTCTCACTCTCACACACACACACACTCCTACACACACACACACACACACACACACACACACACACACACACACACTGTGCTTGCTCTCCCATTCTGCTCTCCTTTGCTTGGGGCTTTAGAATTAGGTTTATAAGAGCAGGAGATCTAGGTCAGTGGTATCTGCCTACATGCATGACTGCTGCTTTTTAACAAATAACTTTTGTTAGCACCACACACTCAACTCAACACATGCACATACACAAACAGTGCATGCTTGCAGCCTTCTCAACTCTTGCTTTTACAAATGTTTGCACACAATCATCCGCCTGCACATTAAATCCAAGTGCAAGGTAGCTACAGAGTTTGTGAGGTCATGTTTCAGTCTGCCACATCACTGGATCTGTGTGCTGCTCCCTGCTCGTTCCTCATGAATCTTTCAGCTGAGGTATTTTTAGAGGTGGCTGTTATGTAAGTGGCACCTGTCATGTGATCTCCACAGGGATTGGGAGGGAGAGGAAGGGAAGGAAAGAGAGAGATACAGTAGGCAAGGTGGGAGAAAAGGAAAGGAGGGCTCCCTTACCCGCAGTACTCCCCTTTTGCTTTCTCATCCAATACAAATAACTCTTTCTCTCTTTCTCTCTCTCTCTCTCTCTCTCTCTCTCTCAAATACTTGCGGTTTTGCCCCATTTTTCTTTTTTTTCCCTTGATCTTTTCTACCTTTATAACATCAACACATTCATCTATTTTTCCTTTTCCATGTTCTGTGAGGTTGATATGTGACCATTGGTCACAGAGCGCTAACAAACATACACACTTGCACACATGTTAGCTCTGTGTTTTAAGAAAAGGGGATCAGTAACAGAGGCAGCAGCTTGGGTGTGGCTTTGTTTTCAGGGTGATCAATCCTGGTGCAAGGTTTAGCCTGACTGACTACATTGCCACATTAAACCCCTGACTAGGACACTAATCCTGGATTTATCCTGGGATCAAGTGTAGCATCAGGTAGGCTCTTACTAAAGCTTAAAGCACACATACACAAAAAAGTATGTTGTATACTTTTAAATATTATGCAACTGGCTCTCTTTGAGATCGAAGTTTCACTAATAAAGGCCCGTAGCAGAACTTAGTAGAAACCAGTTAAAGATCTATTGATCCAGGCAAGGCCTCGTTTAAGCTGCAAACTGTGCTGTCATCTTTGCAACATGACACATTCATATTCCACATATGGCAAATTCACTATATAACAGGGTTTTCAAATACAGCATTTTTTTTAGCAGGTATCCTTTATAGCTTGAATGTGCATTAATATGTACATTTATGGTCCGCAGGTATGCTGGATCCCCACCTGTCTGCGCTGCTGTGGATGGGAGTCTTGGCAACACTGGTCATCGTTATCATCATGCCCCAACCGCTGGGCATACGTGCCCTCGTCATTATCACCATCCTCCGTCTCATCTTCTCTGTTGGCCTGGAGCCCACCCTCTTCCTCCTGGGTGCTTTCAATGTGAGTAGTCTTCCTTAAAGAGTCAGTTCACTCAAATTACTAGTGGTGGTATCCAGTCATGCAGTTAGTTTTAGTTTTAATTGCCCGACTTTTGAGATAATGAATTCTGAAATGTGTGTTTCCACCCCAAAACAGTGGAAGGAAATGGAGTTTTGTAAGATGAAACAATTAGTTGATTAATTGATTAATCAATCAATTATAACTATTTTTTTTATAATCGATTGATTGTTTCAGTCGTTTTTCAAACACAAATGACAATCGTTAGCTAGTTCCAGTTTCTGACATGTGAGGATTTGGTGCTTTTTCTATTTTTAATATCACTGTCAACTAAATATTTTGGGATTGTTGGTGCAAGCAACTTGAAGATGTCACCTTAGGCTCTGAGAAATTGTGATTAGCCTGTTTTTACTGTTTTTTTGACATGTCATGGACTCAACAATTATTTGTGAAAGAATTGCATTTAAAAATTAGATTAAAAAAAACAGTAAAGAGTTTTTCCAAATACAATGTCTTTGGATACTTCAAAGACTTAGTTATGGACAGTTTTATTGGAAGTATTACTACAGAGGAGCTAGTCCCTATGAAAACTGACAGTGTGTGAGCACCTCTAATGAAATGAATTTACCTCCATTGTATTGGGCTAGAGGCAGAAATCTTAGAATATCTCAAAACCCGGACAAATTAAGTCAAAACTATCCGCATGGCTAGGTTCCACTGAAGGCAAGTACAGTGTTGCTCATAATTATAGGAACCCATGCTAAAGTTGACTAAAAAGAGGAATAAAAAAAATCATCTTTTGGAAATTGATCTTAATGCCTAGAGATTGGCATGGGGTACTTTCCATAAGATCATCCCTCACAACCCCTCAATGCAAATCAAACCAGCTATTAGGCTAACTGAAATAAAACCATGCCAATCTCTAGGTATGGTGAAGGGTATGTGATGATGTGGGGCTATTTTAATTCCAAAGGCCAAGGGATCTTTATCAGGATGCATAGTATTCTGGATCCATGAAATAACTGGCCTTTAAAAATAGAAATCTGCCTGCCTCTATGGGAATTTAACATAGGGGTGTCTTATGCCCCCTGTAATTTATGGAAGAACATTTATTTATTTACAATACATTATTCATTCACAAAGAAAATTGGTGTTCTCAAAGGTTGGATTTTTCCTAATTTTTTCAATTAAGTTAAGATCAATTTCCAAAATATGATTTTTTTTTATTCCTCCTTTTAATCAACTTTAGCAGGGGTTCCTATACTCATGAGCAGCACTGTAAAATGTTTTTCCTTTACACTGGGTGAACTGACCCTTTAAACGTTTCTTGTCTCGCCTGTGTTTGAAAGTGTGTGTTTGTGTGGTTTGTTGGTAATGTTTCTAAAACTCTTAAAGAGAAATGCTAAAAACATACCATTCCTATTTTCCCATTCACACGCACTACCAAATGTACTTTCACATACTGAGAAACCTACACAACACTAGTTCCAGTTCTTCTTTTAACTCTCTCACACTCATGCCCACTTGGCAGGCCGGTGCCCTGTCTGCCTGTGGTGTTGCCCCCTGGCCCTACAGTTCTCCTTGGCAGTGCCTGGCTATTCTATGGGGTGTGAAGTGCGTCACTGGATCGGCCCATAGGGATTGTCTAGATGTGTTCTTAAACACAAACACGCACACACACAAAATAAAGTCTTGCACACACCTATATCATCCATCCCTTCAAGCGCTACGTTTACATGTACACAAGAAACGGGGTTATGGAGAGAGAACAGGTGAATGCAGGAACATTTTGAGAACACAGTGCATGGACTGCAGTAATCTGGTCACTAAAACTAGTTTACATGCAGCTTATCAGTAGTCAAAATGTCTCCATGACTGTGTTGTTGACATTTTGGAACAAAGTATTGCATTTCTTTGCAGCTGTGTGGATTTTTTTTAAATAGCCCCCAATAGTGTTAGTTTCATTCTTAGTCAGACATACGTGTGTGTGTGTGTGTGTGTGTGTGTGTGTGTGTGTGTGTGTGTGTGTGTGTGTGTGTGTGTGTGTGTGTGTGTGTGTGTGTGTGTGAGAGAGTGTGTCATGGCAAAATGTGGTCCTGGAGATGGTTTTCAGTACGTTGCCAATTGTTTATATGTCTGCGGCCAGATTTTGTCACTGCGATAGCCTTGAAACTGTGCAAGATGCAGTCACAAAACTTTACAAGTGTTTAGTTGAGATGAAAATGAAGGCCTACTTTGAAAATGAGTGTGGTCCCCCCTGGCTCAATTTGGCGTCACAACTGGTGGGATCCCTTCGCAAGAGGTTCTCTAGTTCAATATTAAAATAATGATTGATTAATTGTCCTTCATTCTAATTATTAAAGAGAGTTTGACTTTATCTTTCAGGTGTGCAATAAAATCATCTTCCTGATAAGTTTTGTGGGAAACCGAGGAACTTTCACACGAGGTTACAAAGCCATGGTGTTGGATTTTGAGTTCCTCTACCACCTACTTTACCTCATCATTTGCTCCCTGGGGGTGTTTGTCCACGTCTTTTTCTACAGTCTGCTGGTGAGAGAAACACACACACCCTGTGAATACACACATACTAAGAATTTAACACCTTTGCAAACACACATACACACACATACCAAGAGGTAGGTGAAGAGCAGCAGGTTTTGAGTATAACCATGTGTAAAATATGACTTCTCTCTCTGAATGTAGTCTTAGCTTTCCATCATGGTGCATTCAAGGACATATCCTACTTGCAAGCCAGAAGTTTCCTTATTTGGTCCTGTAATGGTGTTTCTGTTGTTGTTGTTTCTTGTTGTTGTGGTGTGAAGTGCTGTAATGCCTGGGCCTCAGGTCTGCTTTATAACATGTCAGAATGAATATGCCAGTATTTCGAGATGTTTTCCATTCACACTGAACCAAGCAGCTCCTCTGCAGATGCAGCGCGACATATTTCTATATTTCTTGAAAAACAAGATGCTGAAAACCAATGTCATTCATGTCAGACAGAGAAAACTGAGGGTTCAGCACAAGATAAAAAAAGTATAAAAGCCACATGATGAAAATCAAATCGGACACACTTGTTTCTTGCCACTTGTGCATTCTTGTGTAACCTCACGTTAACCTTGCAACAAATACTGGTCATTCATACTGATAATTTCCGATTTTGCCTTCTGAGAAACGTTAAGACACTTTACAATTAATCTATTGCCGCATATTTAGCCTTTTGTTTCGTAATGTGGGCTTTGCCTCTAGCTGTTCGACCTGGTATACAGAGAAGAGACCTTGCTGAATGTAATCAAGAGTGTGACTCGTAATGGACG